>NC_136959.1:24099866-24479866 GCF_032717465.1 Coenobita brevimanus | reverse complement strand
ATTATGTCTGGCCTAAGCAGCCTAGTTAGGGCAGTAGATTTCAGTTCAGTATACCATCTTTACACTACACGCTAAGTGTAATCTTCCCAGGATCATGTTCTTATTTTTTTACTCTAGACTAACTTAACCTAGCCTAACCTAGCCTAACAGATTAATCTAACTAACAGACTTGACCAATATGATATTAGAAAAACAACCCAAACTTAAGCTAGACTTTCGTCGACAAGAAATTCTGCAAAAATGTTACACAAGGGAAATTATAACTCGGACCCCCACGATTCTGATGGGCCGATGAAGAACCGGACAATAAACAGGTAGATTTTATAAGTTGTGGTTTGCTGGTGATATTTAGCGTGTTCCAGAGACGGCTTGATCTGCTGGTGAGGGCGTGGGTCTGGCAGTGGGAGTATGAATAAATTAGGCAGGCTAGATACGCTAACTAAGCCTCCCCATGAACCCACGAGAGAATACTGAATGAAGTGGATGACGAGTGCTATACTGTATATCGCCTACCCTATATTGCCTATGGAAGTGTTAGTTTTGCTTGTGGTACTGTTTAATGGAAGGTTTGTGTTATAACCATGTGTTAGATGTATTGGCAACGGTGATTGGAGTGAATGCTAACTTGTCTTTCTAAATTCTAGTGGCTTTTGATGGTGTAGATTATCTTTTACGTCATTATTTAATGGATTACATCTGGTAAATGAATCAGGGTTATTAGCACTGTGTTAGAATTTCAGATAGCAAATAGTGATCCTTTCTATTACCTTCGATTCAATGTTATTACCTCCCATGTATTGCAGTCAGCATGTAATTGACCTTGTTTATAGTGTCACCTTTTGCTTGTAATTTATAGTTGTTTATTGACCTGTAGGACTGGCAGGACATTTATACTTTGCTGTAATTGTTGTCATTGTCGGTGTTATTGCCTTGCTGTAATTGTTGTCAATGTGGGTGTTATTGCTTTGCTGTAATTGTTGTCATTGTGGGTGTTATTTTTGTTAATGACGAGCACTGATGAGGGTGGTGTAAACAATGTCGCTCTCTGATTCCATAGCTTGATTTGTTGTCTGAGTGGGGGACATTGATTATGTCTCGTTTTCCCGTTATTGTTTTCACTGTTATTGTTTGGATCTGCAAGCCAAGGCGATTAAGTTTGTTATAAATTTCATTTTATGTAGTGTTGCTTTCGTTAAGGGTCAGTGTTTACTGGATGTGTGTGTGTGTGTGTGTGTGTCTGTGTGTAATTCACCAGGTCGGTCAGGATCACTTGATGGTCGTGATCGTCAGCTTTTACCCTCCCGGAAGGGAGCCGAGAGCTCATATAGTCCGATCTAAGGGCAAGGCTGTGACCTTCACACACGCACACACCCGCCCCCTTGCTCAAGGGGGACAGTGACCACCCACTTCGTCAGTGAAACTTTTCACAACCTGAGCGAGGCGCGAACTCCCGTCTACCAGATGGCAAGCGAGAACGTTACCATTGCACCAGCGAGCGGTGTGTGTGTGTGTGTGTGTGTGTGTGTGTTTTGTACTGGAGAATAAAGATGAGTGCCAAAATTCGACTGGGAGTAGGGTACTTCTTTCGTGGCCAAAAATAAATAAGCTAATGAATAAATAAATTAATAACTATACATATGAAAAAAAAAAAAATAGTCCCTTATATTCAATACCCACTGGACATCACTCTAGGTGTGCCCCTCGTCAAAATACACTTCACGAATGAAACATATTCTTGGACTTTGTTACCCCGGCACGACCTCATCAACGTGGCCCTCGCTCCGCTGAACAGCTCCGAGCAGAGTAGTAAAAGGCTCCTCACGTAACTCGTCAAAGATTCCCCCAAAAGTGTTCCGTATTTTGTTTTTCATTTTCCTACATGCTCCGGTACTCTTCCTTGATTTAATTAGCTGGTGAAGTTTTCCAGCCTCGTCTTTTTTTAATAATGGCAGCTTATTAATTTTATGTTATGCTGGGAGATGATCAAGATATTTTCAGTGATATATGGGTGGAGTTGGTATAATGGTATCAATATGTATAGTAACATTAATAATATTATTGGCTAATGTGATTTAAAGCATTAGGAGAAATATATTGATGTGGTTTGGCCATGTGGAGAGGATGGAGAGCGAGAGACTAACGAGGAGAGTGCAAGCAAGTGAGGTGGAGTGGGGGAGAGGAAGGGGGAGGCGGGGAATGAGATGGTAGGATGGAGTGGAGAGGTATATGAGAGAGGGGGGTGTAAGCTGAGAGCAAGGTAGTAAAGCGGCATTGGACAGGGCGAAATGGAGGCTATTTGTTTGTGGCCACTCCTTACGGGATTGAGGAGTCTGGCCATACACAGATAGTTTACGTAAAATAAAACACATTGCTGAAATAGTGATGTTAATGATGAAGTTGGTTAATCTAGGCGATAAGATAACTGAGGCATTGTAAAGACGTGTAAAGGTATATTAACCACAGTACAGTAAGATGGGCTGAAATATATGCACTTAATTTCATACATAAGAAAAATAACAAAGGATCGCACAAAATATACTGCTACAATCATTCCATAACCAAGGAAAAGCAGTTGCAGAATGTGTGAGATCATTACCAGAAGACTCACAATTCAGCTAAAGTTCATCCACACACACGTTCATCTACCCACCCACCCACACGTACACACACACACAAACACAAGCATAAGTTAGTCATTAGCGGTACATGTACCGGTACTAGAAGACTGTGGCACCAGTCGAGCAGGGCAGTACTCCCAAGGTGGATGGAAAGCTGATGACAGGGAGTGCTGGAGCTCCCGTTTCATCAGCCCTCACCTTCCGCCCCTCTCCCGGCGACGACTCGAGCTGCCTGGAACCACTGTCTGACTCACTTCTTCATTTCTGCAACATTCGTGGCCTTTCCTCCAACTTTCCCTCTTTTGAGCACCACCTCTCCTCCTCTAAACCTCACCTTCTTTTCCTAACTGAGACTCAGCTGTCTGAGGCAACTGACAGCAAGCCCTTTTCTGTATCCTCCTACTTTCTCGACACTCATTTCAAAGCCAAAGGTGGCTGTTGTGTATATATATGCAACGACTGATTTTGCTCTCGTGTTCCTGAACTCGATTCTTCTGAATTCTCTACACTCTGGCTTCGGCTTTCCTGTCATTCTCTGACTAAATATATCTATGCTGCTTACTTATCCCCTAATTCTACTGACTATCAAAAATTCTTCGACTATCTTACTTCCACGATGGAACACATTCTATCCATTTCTCCTTTCTCTGAAATCTCCATTCTAGGAGATTTCAATGTTCACCACAACCTTTGTCTCTCCTTTACTTTCACTGATCCCCCTGGTGAACAAGCCTACACCTTTTCTATCCTTAATGACCTAGAGCAGCTTGTACAGCACCCTACCCGTATCCCTGACCGCCTTGGAGAGAGCTCCAACATACTTGACATCTTCCTTACAACTAATCCTTCTGCTTACACTGTTAATCTTTTCCCTTAGTTGGGCTCCTCCGATCACAACCTTATTACCTTAACCTGTCCTATCGCTCTGGTACAGCCTGTGGACCCTCCAAGGAAACGTCGTCTGTGGCACTTTGGAGCTGCAGATTGGGAGGCCCTCAGGCATTACTTCTTTGATTTTCCGTGGAATGGTTATCGCTTCAATGGCTGGGAGCCATCTGAGTGTGCCTTGCGCATTACGAAAGCTATTCTCTCGTCATGGAAGCATACATTCATTTCTTATATCCTTTGACTAATGCAAGAAAGCCTTGGTTTAATCACGCTTGTTCTAATGCTGTCAGCAACAAGGAGAGGGCCAACCCACCCCTGAATCACATCTTTTATACGTTTCTGCCCAGAATCATGCTAAGTCTGTTCTTCCCTCTGCTAAAAATAATTTCATTCATAGTAAATGCTCTCATTTCTCCAACTCGAATTCTTCCCGCTTCTTCTGGCACCTTGCCAAAACCTTTCTAACAACTTTACCTCATCATCCTTCCCTCCTCTTTTCTACTCTGATGGTTCTGTAGCTATTTCTTCTACTGATAAAGCAGATCCCTTCGCTCAGACTTTCTCCTCCAATTCCACCTAAGATGATTCCGGTGCTGTTCCTCCATCACTTCGCCCCTCTGACTTCCTCATGGCTGACATTAAAATTTCTTCAGCTGATGTATTTTCTGCCATCACTGGCCTTAATACTAACAAGGCATATGGGCCTGATGGAGTCCCTCCTGTTGTTCTCAAGAACTGTGCTTCTGTGTTAACACCCTGCCTAGGCAAACTCTTTCGCCTTTGTCTATCAACTTGTACCTTTCCTTCTTGCTGGAAGTTTGCTCTCATTCAGCCAGTCCCAAAGAAGGGTGACCATTCCCAATCCTCTAACTATCGTCCAATTGCTTTAACGTCCTGTATCTCAAAAGTTTTTGAGTCAATTCTTAATAGAAAAATTTTAAAGCATCTTTCCTATCACAACCTTCTTTCTGATTGTCAGTATGGGTTCCGTCAGGGACGCTCCACTGGCGATCTTATCACCTACCTTTCAGACTCCTGGTAATCCTCCTTTCGGGACTTTGACGAAAGCTTTGCCATTGCACTTGACATCTCAAAGGCTTTCGATCGAGTCTGGCATAAATCTTTAATTTCCAAACTGCCCTCTTATGGTTTCTATCCTTCTATCTGTGCCTTCACCTCTAACTTCATTTCTGGTCATTCTTTAGCCGCTGTTGTAGACGGCCATCGTTCTTCTAGATCTATCAACAGTGGTGTTCCTCAGGCCTCTGTCCTATCACCAACTCTCTTCCTTTTATTCATCAATGACCTTCTAAGCTGTACATCTAACCCTGTCCACTCATACACTGATGACTCCACCCTTCACCTTTCCATTCGGTTCCCACAACGCCCATTTCAGCAGTTACTTCAACAAACAAGGGATGAGGCTATGGCACACCTAATGTCTGACTGGGTTCTTATCTCTGACTGGGGTAAAAATATGTATATATATATATATTTTTTTTTAATGCATCAAAGACTCAGTTCTTTCACCTATAAACCAGAAAAAATCTTCCATAGGTGTACCCACTAATGTTTGATAATATTCAGCTTAATCCTGCATCATCCTTGAACTTGCTTGGGGTTTCCTATACTCGGGACTTGTCTTGGAAAGATCATATTACATCTCTTGTAAAATCTGCTTCCAAAAGCTTAGGTGTGCTAAGCCGAATCCGTTCCTTCTTCACCCCTGCACAACTGCTGACTCTATACTCGGGTTTTATCCGCCCCTGTGTAGAGTACAACTCTCATGTGCGGGAAGGTTCCCCACATACAGCTCTTCTCAATAGGGTGGAGTCAAAGGCTTTTCGTCTCATTAACTCTCCTCCTCTTACTGACTCCCTTCAACCTCTGTCTTCTCGCCACAATCTTGCATCTTTATCTCTTTTCTATCTCTACTTCAATGGTCACTGCTTCTCTGAACTGTCTGCATGCATTCCTCCACCTCTACGACGGGTGCATAGCACCCGTCTAGCAGCAAACTCTCATCCCTTTTCTGTCCAACTCTCTAATGCAAGAGTTAATCGTTACTCCCAGTCCTTCATTTATGCAACAGGTCAACTCTGGAACTGTGTACCTCTGCCTGTATTTCCTGCTTCCTATGATGCCCAGTCTTTCAAACACAGTGTGTCCAGGCATCTCAAATTGATTGGATCTTGAATTTGGCTCTCTCTTGTATTTTGTTTTTCTCATAGAAGGAACAGTTATTGCGGGCTCGTGGCCTTTTGTTCCTTCTTCCTCGCATAAAAAAAAAAAAAAAAAATCCAAACGGTGTTGCTATCGTAGGACACTGACTCGTTCCATGGACAGGCCAGCAAGGACACCAGGCAGGCCATGAAGGGTGCCATGATAGCATTATACAGCAGTGTTGTGCCAAGGGTTCTATATATTTCAGCTCAAGTCTGGAATTCTATCTGTTTGATATCATTATAGGTGAAGCAACAGCTGCTCCGTGTGAGTCTGACAGATAAACCATACTACGAGAGAGAGAGAGAGAGAGAGAGAGAGAGAGAGAGAGAGAGAGAGAGAGAGAGAGAGAGACTTTGTACCATACGTGTAATGTTGCTCTCACCCTACCATACTTGCTCCCATTGTCCGGGAGTATAATTAATGCAGGACACGCTATGTGGATAAACAGTCTTGCCCACAATGATTCTTTCGTCATACCAGGACCCAAGGCAAAGTTTCCACATCCAATTTTCTGTATCCATTTATCATAGTTAGTGGTAGGTGGGGGCGCTCACCATCCACTCACTCGATGTAGTGCAATGATTGTTTCGTCATACCAGGACCCAAGGTAAAATTTCCACATCCAATATTCTGTATACATTAATCATAGTTAGTGGTAGGTGGGGGAGGGCTCACTATCCACTCACTCGATGTAGTGCTGCTCTAAGGTGTCTGTCCTATCCTTTCCTCCTTCCTTCTTTCTTTCTTTCCTCTTCTGTTGTTCTTTACTTCATTCTTTCCTCATCTTTCTGCCTACGGGTGACTTTACACTCCCTCTTCTATCTATCTTTCCTTCATTTTTTCTTCTTCCTTCTGCCTATGGGTAACTCTACACTGAGTGACAAGCCAAACGCTTTCCTGTACACCAGGAAACCTTTTACTATGCTAAATGGTAACCATATAACCAAATTATGGCGCCTAGTGGTTTATTGGGTAATTACGGCACTCCAATCGGATTGAGCCAGTGAAGGTTTATATCCAAGGGATGATTGGGGTGTGTTGCTCACGTAATGCCACTCAGGGATGAGTGAGACTGGTCACTCTCATCTCAAATGTTAGGACCAACTTGCCTAGCTCCGGGCTCCTACGCTCCTCATGGGGCAACGTAGAACTGGATGATGGATGGATGGATTAATCATAGTGAGGATCCCGGAGGTTCGAAGGGCTATAAGACTGCTCTTTATGCAAGAAAGAGGGAACCAAAGGCCAGAAGCACACAAGATTGTTCCCTCCAAGAATAAAAACAAGATAACAGTAAAATTCAAGATCCGTTCATTTCGAGATGCCACGACACACTGCGTTTGAAAGAGTGGAGATAATAGGCAGTAGGAAAGACATAATCTATCAGGCCTGCTAACCCTTCGTAGTGTAAATAAATACGTATGTCGGGTGTATCACTTCCTCCATGATATGTTCGCCATTTTGGAGATAGCTGCGTCCGCGTACGAATCATATACCTTATTCTTCCCTTGGGTCCCTTACAGGTGGCGTCGTACTATTGAAAATTTAGTTAAATCACACTTTTATGTAGAGTATTTGGTAGGTGCATATAAACTATCAGCGATTATACTTCATTCTGAAATACGTACAGTAAATTTTCTGAAATGGGTGGCATCTGTTCCACTGAGTACGATGGCTTATGTAGGGTCCAGTAGAGGTCAGGTGTGCTGTGCTGTGTATTTTCGTCCTGCTGACTCGTAGCTTCTTTATTCGACTTAGACATGTTGAACTGAAAGAGTGAGATATCGCCTTCATGAACTCCAGCTTGAAATTAATATTGACTTTAAACTGCATCATGAAAAACAAAACAAGACTAGAGTGGCACTCAGTGGAGCACATCTTTCCGACAAGGGCTACATAATTTCCAAACCACTCATCATAATGGGTTAGGTTTTCTCACCACTGATTAAGGTTTCACACACACACACACACACACACACACACACACACACACGTTTTCCAGATCCAGAATCTGTAATACTATTCGGATCGGTCACAAAAGTTAATCGGTTGTTCCCTGGGACATGGGCTATCTACCCACCAGATTTAGTCAATATCTCTCTCTTTGTTTTTCAGTAATCCTGCTAACAGACAAACTGACAGACAAACAGGGTTGAAAACATACTCTCTTGTCGGAGATAACAAAATGGCGCCTTTCTTGCAGGGTTGAAGATGTCACGGGGTTTTTATAATAACACGGTAATTTTGATATAAATGGTTTAAATATTATTTAAATTGATAATAATATTCAATAATATTGAAGAGCAGAGACAATGATTGTCTTGCTACATCAAGCAACGATTACTTTACGCTGGCTTGTGCACGATTCTCTAAGAACGAGAATTTATAAACTTTCTCAACAGTACACAGCAGAGACTAATTACTCACAATTGCTGAATTACTGTACTGTTAGCCTCTGGAGAAAGTTACATCACCCCTGACAATAAATAACTAATACTAATAATAATAACATCAGGTTCTTGCTGATGCATTAACTCCTGGCACAACGGATTTTAAGTTAATACAACAAGACTGGTCTAAGTACCAGTTATGAATAGTAAATGTTTATGCAAGCTAGGAGCTATATGGAAAATAAGCTTAATTATGGAGAAATGAAACAAGATTTTTACTCTACATTAAGCTCAAGAAATAGAACTGTTAAATTTATTAATCACAAAAATAAATTCAACATTACATTTCAAATCAAATTAAATGAGACGCACTCGCTCTCACAAAAGCTAAATACTTACGCCTAGGAAAAACACCTTAACTAAACTCTTAAGACTACAAAATACACAAAGGAAATACTAGTCAATGAATGCGGTGTATCACCCAAAGCTGGAGAACTAAAGGTGGGAGCTTGGAGAAACTGTAAGTGGAGTTTGGGTACTAGCTGACTTCTCAAAAGCACTGCTGCACAGGTCCTATCTCCGTCACAGCAAACACTAAACTGAATTCAAATACATTGTATGGGCAGGACGCAAGGCGTGGCTAACGGTTGAGGGAAGTAGAGGCGAACGATAAAGAAACAATAGTATCGCTCAGTAGCGCACTTAGTGACGTGCATCAAATCGGTCACCCCTGAAAACGGTGACGAATGATTTGAAAAGTATACCCCCGAATTGGAGAGAGAAACGGTTAACTGAGCGATACACAGTGAGTTTTCCACTAATAGTTCGTGGCTTCTCACAAAAAGGAAATGTCGCGAATTGATTTCGTGACAAAACGCCCCATGAAAATTAAATCATTCATCCATCAGAAGAAATATTTCAAAATACATACATATAAAACCTAACTAAGTCACACAAGATTCAAACTGTTGTGTGTGTGCTATCCTGCTACAGGAGAGAGTCGCAGTCGTCAGTGAGCGAAAAAACCTCGTATTTACGTTAATAGAAGCAAGCTTGAGGGAAAAACTCCGTGACGACGGTGAAAATCCTGTACTCAGGTCAAACTGAGCGAAAAGTCGCTATATTTACACTGACAACTAATTGTTGTGTAGTGTGATGTATGTAATACACAGTGTAGGTGTGACAGTTGCAGTGTAACTGTACCTACGTGTAAAATGACACAGTAAATAATATATGGCAATGACGAAGGCAGAGGAGAAGAGGTGGCAGCGTGCGGCAGACGATCAGCTGGCCCGCACAGCAAAACTGCTACACCCATTGCTGAACCTGCAAAACCAATTGAGGTGGAGCATCAAAAGTGTCAATGAGACAAAATTCTTATTAAGTTACAATTACTCTCTCTGCCTAGCAATCAGTACATGCTACGAAAAGTACGCTCTGGCTGAAAAATACGAGCGACAGCCTAAGCTTCGTACATTCGAGGTCGCCATTAATTATAGCACACGATTATGGTCGGCAAGTTGAGAATCCCTGTGCAAACTCGGGTCTTCCATAGCCTCGAACCGCACACGGGTCCTCAACCTGTGCCTCAACCTACAGTACTTATATTAATATCGGAGAGCTGAGAAACCTTGTGCAAACTTGGGTCTTCCATAGCCTCAAGTCGCCTCTGCAGAGTTCTCACTTCCCCCTTAACCTACAGTACTTATATTAGTATCGGGAGCTGAGAATCCTTGTGCAAACTTTGGGTCTTCCATAGCCTCAAGTCGCCTCTGCGGAGTTCTCTCTCAACTTCCCCTTAACCTACAATACTTATATTAGAGTCGGGAAGCTGAGAATCCTTGTGCAAACTTGGGTCTTCCATAGCCTCAAGTCGCCTCTGAGGAGATCTCTCTCGAACATCCCCATAAACATACAGTACTTCTATTAGTAATCGGAAGCTGAGAATCCAGATGCAAATTTGGGTCTTCCATAGCCTCAAGTCGCCTCAAGGAGTTCTCTCTCGAACTTCCCCCTTAACCTACAGTACTTCTATTAGTACTGGGAAGCTGAGAATCCTTATGCAAACTTGGGTCTTCCATAGCCTCAAGTCGCCTCTCAACTTCCCCCTTAACCTACAGTACTTCTATTAGTACTGGGAAGCTGAGAATCCTTGTGCAAACTTGGGTCTTCCATAGCCTCAAGTCGCCTCTGCGGAGTTCTCTCTCGAACTTCCCCCTTAACCTACAGTACTTCTATTAGTACTGGGAAGCTGAGAATCCTTATGCAAACTTGGGTCTTCCATAGCCTCAAGTCGCCTCTCAACTTCCCCCTTAACCTACGGTACATAATATGTATGTACAGGCCCTGGACATAATGTGTCCTGTGGGGCCAATGGGCGAGACGTCAGGTCTGCACCCACTTCACCACTACCCTGTCTCTCAACTGACTCAGAGATTACAGGTGTGGTTATAAATGGCACAGGAAGGGCATGTCCCTGAGTAGTGGCGATACTTTGGCACACACTGCAGGAACGGACAAAACTATCTATGTCCCTGTCCCATCCCTGGCCAGAAAAAGTCAGCTCGGATACGGCCCTGGGTCTTCCTTTTGCCCAGGTGACCTCCTGAGGCTGGACAATGACCCCATTGTAACACTGCTGGCGGTACTTGGCGGAACGACAAACTGCAGTCGAACCTGCCCTCGGGTGTTCGTGACTCACGGTAGAGCCGTCCTTGTTTGCGAAGGAACTTGGGCTCGACCTCCCCGTGAATACTTTATCACTCGACCCTTTTGTTTGTTCCGCACGGCAGCAAGTGTCGGGTCAGAATGTTGTTCTTGCACAACAAGTTGACTACACATCAGATCTTGCGGCGATTCAATGATCACTGGGGTGACACAGTCTGGAGCCTCAGTCATGGCTCGTGTTACCGCAGCAGCCGAAGTCTGAGTAGCGCCATCGGAGCAACTATCCTTGACTCCATTAATATTGCCTACTATTAAGTCAAATAGAGGCTCTGGCATGACAACTGCAAGTGTCGTACCAGTATAAAATGGAGATGCCACCTGGATACATGCCTCAGGGAACAATCTCACTGATCCATCAATAAGCTTTGCATGGATCTGTCGACCTGTATACTGCTCAGGCCGAACTAAACTCTGTTTAACAGAGCAACCTGAGGAACCATTGTCTCTCAGGACCTTCACAGGACTGCCTCCTACAAACCCTGGCGGAACACGGAAGGTACTGTCACCTGTGGGAGGGCTCAGGAGGAAGCAGCTAGCCACTCATGAGGCTGCTGAATTGATGTGGCAAACATTGTGCCTTGAGGGTTATATTGGGAAGATGGAACATTGGCCATCTGCGGAGGGGGGTTCACTGTCACTGTGGGACTAGTGAACTGTGGGGAAGTACCCACACTGGTAGGGACGTGACCACCAGGCTGCTGCTGAGGAATGAAGGCTGCATTCGCTTCCTGCCTCTTTTGAGCTGGTGGTGAAAAAGTTTGTCCCGACGGTCGGTTGCGTGGCTGATACTGCTGCTGGTTAGGGTACTTGTACCTCTTCCACTCAGGTTTCCGAGTGTTTTGCCCCTGATCCTTCTGTGGTTTGCTTGGACCTTGACCATTACTCTGAGAACGGCCTTGGTGCTGGGATTCAGTCTGAGACGGCTTCCCAGACTTAGCAGTATCTTTTCTGCTCCAGGTGTTTTGCTTACGAGCTTGATACCCGTATGCAGTAAAGAATGCGTCAGCCTTCTCTGCCATTTGGCTGGCATCTTTCACCTGGCAGATCTTAAGCTGTGCTATGAGCTCAGCAGGCCACGACCTCTCTAGCTGTGTACGCAGCATAAGGTCAATTATCCCCTCACGCGTGGAAGGAGTTTCATCTTTCTCCATCCACTCATTTAAGTAAGCTGTGAGACGATCAAGGAACTGAACAGCTGTCTCCTTGTCTTGAAGACGAGCTCGCATGAACTGAACTTTGGCGTCGTCTACTGTGAGACCATACGCCTTAATGAGTGCAGCTTTCATCATCTCATATGTGAGATTGTCTCCACGAATTCTGTGGAGAATATCGAGGGCAGGGCCCTCAAATAAACTAAGAAACTGAAGCCGCTTAGCTGCCTCATCCAGTTGATATAAGTCTGCCATGTCCTCAAAACGAGCTATGTACGGCTCGATTCGCTCGCTTTCCTTGTATGAAGGAAGCTTGATGTGTGGTGTCACCATAACATGTGCAGGGAGAGCGCTCGTGGAGCTTGAACCAACTGCACCAGATGTGTCTGAACCCAAGGAATCTCGCTTGAGCTTCAGCACTTCAAGTTCATGTTCTCGTTCTTTGTCTCGTTGTTCACGCTCGTATTCGCGCTGTTCTCGCTCTTTTTCTAACTCGAGCTCGCGTTGTTTCTGCTCGTATTCGCGCTCTTTCTCACGCTGCTCTTGTTCATATGCACGCTCTCTTTCACGTTCCTCACGCTGTTCTCGCTCGTATTCGCGCTGAATCCTACGCTCTTCACGAGCATCTTTCTCACGTTCTTGCTCGTAATTGAACCGTGAAAGAACGTAACTCTGTATTTTCTCTGGGTCTGTGAGACCCATATCTTTGGCTTCCTGTACAAATACAGCTGTAGCCATGGCGCTAATTTATTAAGCAACCCGAAATTGAGCACTGACTGCTTAGCGACGAATACTAATAAACACAAGAATACAGACACAAGCTAGTGGTGACCAGTCTTATCTAGTTAACTGGCAAAAATAAATCAAAAATGTAAATGACTGGGAAGACTCAATAATAAACACAATGGGTACGCCGACTTCCCAGGAGCGAATAAAATCGTCTGGCGTTACCAAAAATAAACTAGAGTTAAGTACTCTATTGATTAATAAAGCAAAAATTCACTTGCTAAATTAACGGTAAACACCAGTAAACTTGTGCCTATAAACTTTAATTATAAATACCTAAATATGAATGAGTGAGCACTATCTCGTGAATAGCTTTATAGCTAGGAGTTAATATCCTGGAATGAGGTTGCCAATTGTCACGGGGTTTTTATAATATCACGATAATTTTGATATAAATGGTTTAAATATTATTTAAATTGATAATAATATTCAATAATATTGAAGAGCAGAGACAATGATTGTCTTGCTACATCAAGCAACGATTACTTTACGCTGGCTTGTGCACGATTCTCTAAGAACGAGAATTTATAAACTTTCTCAACAGTACACAGCAGAGACTAATTACTCACAATTGCTGAATTACTGTACTGTTAGCCTCTGGAGAAAGTTACATCACCCCTGACAATAAATAACTAATACTAATAATAATAACATCAGGTTCTTGCTGATGCATTAACTCCTGGCACAACGGATTTTAAGTTAATACAACAAGACTGGTCTAAGTACCAGTTATGAATAGTAAATGTTTATGCAAGCTAGGAGCTATATGGAAAATAAGCTTAATTATGGAGAAATGAAACAAGATTTTTACTCTACATTAAGCTCAAGAAATAGAACTGTTAAATTTATTAATCACAAAAATAAATTCAACATTACATTTCAAATCAAATTAAATGAGACGCACTCGCTCTCACAAAAGCTAAATACTTACGCCTAGGAAAAACACCTTAACTAAACTCTTAAGACTACAAAATACACAAAGGAAATACTAGTCAATGAATGCGGTGTATCACCCAAAGCTGGAGAACTAAAGGTGGGAGCTTGGAGAAACTGTAAGTGGAGTTTGGGTACTAGCTGACCTCTCGCACTGCTGCACAGGTCCTATCTCCGTCACAGCAAACACTAAACTGAATTCAAATACATTGTATGGGCAGGACGCAAGGCGTGGCTAACGGTTGAGGGAAGTAGAGGCGAACGATAAAGAAACAATAGTATCGCTCAGTAGCGCACTTAGTGACGTGCATCAAATCGGTCACCCCTGAAAACGGTGACGAATGATTTGAAAAGTATACCCCCGAATTGGAGAGAGAAACGGTTAACTGAGCGATACACAGTGAGTTTTCCACTAATAGTTCGTGGCTTCTCACAAAAAGGAAATGTCGCGAATTGATTCGTGACAGAAGAATACTGTGAATTGTAAACGTAGCTAAGACAGACTGGCGGTAAATTACATCATATGGTTGATATTACTTGTTTTGTGCCTAAATTTAGGATTGTGCTGGCTAAAAGAATAAACAGTATTAGCCAATAAATGTGCATGTCTACGTAAGATTGGCAGGGATGGGTTTTATTCTCTTCAATGCCTGCTTTACTTTCACTGTTAATTTTGTTACATTTGTTTTATCTGCGTGCGTCCGGGGAAGTGAAGGGAAGAGTTATATAATAATAAGAATAAGAATAATGATAATAACAACAACAACAACAATAATAATAATAATAATAATAATAATAATAATAACAATAATAATAATAATAATAATGATGATGATGACGATGATTATTATTATTATCACCGTCATCGTCATCGCCATCGTGATCGTCGTCGTCGTCGTCGCCGTCGCCGTTGTCGTCATTATCACTGTCATTATTATGATGATGATGATGATGATGATGATTATTATTATTATAGTGGAATGGCTGGGAAGGCTTATTTCGCCCCTAGACAGCAAGACGAACCCCTGGGTAGGGGAGGAGGGCAAAGCAGATTTTACCTTTACCTGGGCAGAGTAATTACGTAACTTGCCTTTGCAGGAAACTTGAAGGAAACAATACATCTATCTATCTATTACCAGACGCCTAAATCCCGTAAGGGGTGGCCACAAACAAATCGCCTCCATGTCGCCCTGTCCAACACCATTTCACTGTCCTGCTCCCAGCTCACACCCGCCTCTCTCGTATATCTGTCCACTCCATCCCTCCATCTCGTCCTCGGCCTCCTCTTCCCCCTCCCCCCTTCCGCCTCACCCACATACACCTTCCTTTCTAGTCTCTAGTTCTCCATCCTCTCCACATGGCCAAACCACCCCAATGTATTTCTCCTAAGGCATTCTATCACATGCTCCACACCACAACGCATGATCGCTGTATTTGACCTTTGACAGAATGATGCACGCAGGTGAGGTGTATGTCCAGGCCACACACCTTGTTCCGCAGTTGGTGTGTTGTATAATGCCGTAGGTTGTCCGTGAGTGGCCCAGATTTGTTTTACCGTATGATGTTTTCCTCTGCGTGTGTCACCTGGTCTGTTTGTTGATAGTACGACCAGTGCCAAATTTTCGACATTACTTTTTATTACACACGCGCTCGCGAAAGGAGGATGGGTGTTATATTTTGATCAGCGTGTGTTTTATCTGTCTATCTGTGTGAGCAACCTGACGTAGCTTTCATCTAACTTTACCCAGAGGGATGAAGGGTACCGGTATTAGCTTCTCTTAATACCACTCTTAATACCATTTAAGAAATAATAGTTTCTCTTAATACCACCCCTTTTCTCCCTCAACACACTCCCTGCCGTTGTACTATTACCATCCCGTGTTTCTCAATCCCCTGGCGAGAGAGAGGTGGAAGACAAGACTGAGGTATGGGCAGGCTAAGGGAGAATGGCTGTTCAGTAGTGTGTGTGTGTGTGTGTGTGTGTGTGTGAGTGAGAGGGATGAGACGCCAGTATCTGTTCCCCTGCCCTTTCTCCAACCTCGTCCTCCACTTCCCTCTCGGCAGGGGGGTGAAGAAATTAGTAACAGTGATAATGCACCAAGTTACTGATGGATAAACACTTGTCACATCACCATTACCCCAGATACTTGGCCTAACACAGTATATCTCACCAGGCTATGATAGTCTGTTTACTCTAACTTGGCCTAAAATTGCAATCTCTTCACCTAGAATACAGAGTTGCAACAGGACAATATGATGGTAGTTGCGAAAGTGTTATGGAAGGGATTTAAAAGCGTAACATTTTTCTGCCACTGAGCTACGTCAAAAGTAATGAACTCTAAAAGAAATGTGGGCCAAATTAATGTGAAAGGAGTATAGTACATGCATATCAAATATAAACACACCATACCACACGCAACAATCATTTTCATCCCCCCTGCAGCCCGACCTGCCCCTGCCCTCACTCGGCTTCAGACATTAAGCTGCTCAGTGCAACAAGCCGGTGAGAGTCATAGTTCGGCGCAGGGAAATTATTGCTCATAAATTCCCGGGTCATGTCCAGGGGCGTCGTATCGTGTTAGGAATGATTCAATGTGTAAATATCCTCACTCTCCCCCGCCAGTGCACACCAATACATCCCTGGGAAATTTAATGGAGCATTGTTGTCCCGCATTTCCATCGGAATTTGTAACTAACATTAACTTTGAGATTTGTGAGTGTTTTCAGCCAGTTGTTACAGTGATGACGCGGGTAATACTGTACCCACTCCGGCATAAGGGACTAGCTGGAAGAGGCTTTGTATTCACCTGTATCTGTTTGTTTGCATATAGGTTACAAAATTGAACCACGCTCGTGATCAGACCTAGTGTCAGCAAGCAATGGAGAATGATCTGCATGCCAAAACAATCTTTTCTCATTTATCTCCAGCATTAATCCCATCTGCTACTCTTGGTATGATCGCTCAAGTGCCTAATCAGTATACTGTATAGTATGTATTGAACAATCATTCGGATATCACACACTATTTTCTCACTCAGATTGTCTATTAATCTCTCTCAAACATAATTTACTTTTACACCGATTGCACTACCATCTAAAAATCTCTTCACACCATTAAAAACTTATCATCGACACATACACAACACTTCCATGATCACTCCTTGTTCACTCTGTTTTGTATTTTACTCATAAATGTTACAAATACCCTACAGACCTTGCCACATCTGTCCTTACTATGTGTCTTAATGCGTATGTTTATCCACACGTCCCCTACAACTCTTAAAATCACACGATTCGCCAGTCACCAAATAGTCTGATAAATTCCTTGTTTTATTTATCATTATTCGTCCATATATCTTCCCACCACATATGATGATCTATGTATACATTGCAACAACACCTTCTCATTCTTCAGCTTCTTAACAGCATTCTTCAGCTTCTTAACAGCATTCTCCAGCTTCTTCAGAGCATTCTTTAACTTCTTGACAGTATTCTATAGCCTCTTCACAGAATTCTCCAATCTCTTCAAAGCATTCTTGTTTCTTCACAGCATTCTTCAGCCTCTTCACAGCATTCTTTAATTTCTCCACAAAATTCTTTGTTTTCTCCACAGCATTCTTTAATCTCTTCACAGCATTCTTTAGTTTCTTTACAGCATTCTTCAGCTTCTTCACAGAATTCTTTAGCTCTTTAATAGCATTCCTCAGTCTCTTCATATGGCATTCTTGTTTCTTCACAGCATTCTTCAGCCCCTTCACAGCATTCTTTAGTCTCTTCACAGCATTCTTCAGCTTCTTCACAGCATTCTTCAGCTTCTTCACAGTGTGGTAATCACGGTATTTTCTGTGGTGTAATAAGCCACTATTCTGTTGGGCCTTCCTAACACTATACTTGGGTTGTGAGAGCCTCGTTTCTAATTTTTTTCTAGAATGTCCAACAAAAGCAATTAGCTTTTCCATTACAGTTTTTCCACAGTACTTGCATTGCTTGATAGGCTATTACTGATGAGAATTTTCTTGATTTTTTCACAGCTGACATTTACCTGGTCTGGCGTTCTGGCTAATTAGCTTAACCTTCATTGAAGAGTTTCCTTGTTGCATTATAACGCCGGGTTCTTAGTCTGAGTGGATATTTTAGTTCCTTCCCAGTGCTCATAAGCATTTCTAGTTCTTACACAAAAAACTGGGTCTGAAAATCCTATATGCTCTCAAGTACATAGATAGGACAGATCTTATTAGTTAATGGGATGATATGAACGTAATTTTGCAGGTTATTTGTACATCTTAGTCTTCAGAACTCTGCATCCAGGAAGAGAAGTCAGTTATTTGTTTACACATCATGATTAAGTTTTACAGATGGGAATAAGGGATTTAGCTCAGGTAGACTCTCATCCCTGGGAAGAGAGAGGGGAGGAGAGGGGGTTAAGTTCTGTTTCTACTGCCTTTTTTTCCCTTTATTTCACTAATTTTCCAGCCTCATTCACTCGGGCAAAAGCAACAAAACAAATCCATTCATTGACACGGCCCTGATTACACTGGCTGGTCAGCTATACCAAAATGCAATACCTCACTGGTCTCTTCTGGATTTACAAGCCATGCACCTATAAATCTCTCTCTTCATCTCCCTCCCATCTCTCTCTCTCTCTCTCTCTCTCTCTCTCTCTCGAAGCTAGAGGGGAAAAAAAAAAAAAGAAAAAAAAGCAAGCATTGTTTTTTCCACTAATCAGATCATCTTGCATCATTTTACTCCCGGCAAATTAGTCTTCATTCTTGTCTTAATCCCTCTGCTGATATAAACAATGACTGCAATGGAGGTGGTGGGGCAGAACACAGTATCTGATCAGAAAATTATTGACGGTGGAAGAGACGAGGTTGTGTGTGTGCGTGTGTGTGTGACACACACACACACACACACACACACACACACACACACACACACACACACACACACATTGGGAAACGAAAACCACTCGCTCGCGGCCTGCAAGGGATGTGAAATATTAAGGCCTCGCAACCAAAACAGGATCCCTTGGTCTGTGTGTGTGTGTGTGTGTGTGTGTGTGTGTGTGTGTGTGTAACTCGAGTTAACTCCTGAACCCCAAGGAATATCATTTCCTGAGAGAGAAAAACTAATACTTCACTTTTAATTAGGCTTCCGCTTCTTTCCTTCCTCCTGTTCTTCCTTCGTCGGCACTCCAGGTTTCCTTCCTGTGTCTTATTCTCTCTCTCTCTCTCTCTCTCTCTCTCAACATAATTACTCTTTTTATAGTTCTTTAACTTTCACTCTTCTCATCATTTATCCATCTCTTATCATATCATTCTTCCTCATGCTCTTTTCCCCCCTCTTCTCATTCTTTGCTAGTTCTTGCCATTTTTCTTTGTAACATTCTTTTAAGATGTCATTAAGACGTATACATTTTTATTTCTCATAATTCTTCGTTTCTCTTATCGCCTTCCTTGCATGTTTTCCATCAGACTCCCTCATTACTTCATTTCAATTTGCCCTTCCATGCTCTTCTCTCACCGTTCATCAGTACTTCATTTCCTTCTTCTGTTTTCCTTCTGCTTTCATCTTTCACCACGCCTCTGTAAATTCCTTTCCCTCAGTTCCCTCATCATCCTTGCAAACATCTCTCTTCCCTCATCATTATCTGTACTTTCCTCAATGACTATTTTTCATAGTAATATTCGGTTGACTGGCTTTAGTTCCCTGTTAATGCATGATTTATGTGTTTGCTTCCTGGTTCACTAATATCTCACTGTATTGCCTTATTCATACACCAATGAGTGGTGAAAGCTCGGTCATTTTCCAGGAGGAGGAGGAGGAGGAGCAGGAAGAAGGAGAGAAGTAGTAGTGGTAATAGTAGTAGTAGTAGGAGGAGGAGGAGAAAGGAGAAAAGTAATAGTAGTAGTAGTAGTAGTAGTAGTAGTAGTAATAGTAGTAATAGGAGGAGGAGGAGAGAAGTAGGGGGTGAAGGAAGAAAAGTAGGAGGAGGAGGAAGAAGAAGAAGAGAAGCAGGAGGAGGAAGAGAAGGAAGGAGAGAAGTGGGAGGAGGAGGAGGAGGAGGTGATTCCAGTAACAAGCCTTGCATAGCAATCTGGAACTTCGGGGAATGCAACCAAAAAAAAAGATTTTAGGTAAACCATAATCAAGTGACAGGACCCTTACATCATGGCTTCCTGTGGTATTCTCTGAATTTACTGTAGGCCTTTTGGTTTTATACAAGCTTTTGCTGTGGAGATGCGGTGCTGAGATTGTTTATACTTAATATTCTGCTCTATGTTAACACCGTTCCTTGTATGGCGACACAGAATGGAAGACAAGACATGTGAGAGGAGGAGTGACAGCTGGGAAGGTAAGAGTGAAGACAGAGAAGAAAGTGAGAATAGCAAGGACCTTTAGGAGCAAGGATGGGAATGGTGGGGCGGAAGGAAAGAAAGTATGGAAACAAGAGAGAGAGAGAGAGAAAGAGAGAGAGAGAAACATAATCTGGCATCTCCAACACAACCTAACCTACTTCCTCTTCAAGAGATAATGAAGCACTCCACTTCCTGGCTCGCCTTACATATGTCAGTGATTACTCTCGCGTCTTCATTACTTCCTTCTTTTCTATTATTTTTTCTTCTCTCATACGATCATTTATTTCCTTCCCTGTGGTAATCATTTCTCCCTTTTCTCTCTCTTTCTTAGTTCTTTTTCTTCTCCTGGCCTTTCTTCCAATCTTTCTTTCACTGTAACTCCCATCACTTCCATATATTTTTTTCATGTTTTCTTTCCCAATTTTTTTCTGTCTGTCTGTCTGTCTGTCTGTCTGTCTGTCTGTCTCTAACCAGACCCCTCAATCCCGTAATGAGTGGCTGTGAACAATTCGCTTCCATTTTGCACCTGTCCTCTGCCATTTGGTTGACCTCCCTTCAACTAACAGCCCCCATCCCCCTCTCGTATACTTCTCCAATCTATCCATCTCATCCTCGGGCTCCTCCTCCATCTCACTCACATTCCCTTTTCTGGTCAGTCTCTCATTCTTCATTCTCTCCACATGACTAGTACATCTCATCCTTGGGCTCCTCCATCTCACTCACATACCCTCTTCTAGTCAGCCTCTCATTCTTCATTCTCTCCATATCGGCAATCCATCTCAAAATACTTCTCTTATAGCTTTCAGTCACATCCACCATGCTTGCTATTATATGCCAGCGTAATGGCCTGATGGAGAGGCGAGAGGGTGGAATCCGGGGCGTCTATATGACATGCTACGGAGCCCAGGAGATCAATAAAATCGTTCCCTTGTATTCATCTACGTATTTTCGCGAGGATGAATATTATCTTTATATCTTTTACCGACAGTCCCAAAGTACAGTGCAATCGTGAGCAATACCGTAACGTGCATAGTTTCACTCTTTACCGCGACTGTGACTGCTGTCCTTCACGTGTTCTGTATCTTAAATCGTTTCTGTTGCGTTACTCTGTGTGTGTGTGTGTGTGTGTGTGTGTGTGTGTGTGTGTGT
Source organism: Coenobita brevimanus (assembly GCF_032717465.1). Taxonomy (NCBI): domain Eukaryota; kingdom Metazoa; phylum Arthropoda; class Malacostraca; order Decapoda; family Coenobitidae; genus Coenobita; species Coenobita brevimanus. Next base: position 24,458,639 of record NC_136959.1, on the reverse strand, counting down.
GTGTGTGTGTGTGTGTGTGATCTTTCCCCCTCGTTTCCCCTCCAACATTCTTCGGGTGACACATGGCGATGGGGGAAGAGGCAGCGTGTTTTCCATGTGTTTGCTGAAATAGTGTCAGTCGCTCATGTTTCCCGGCCTGGGGGATATTGCTGACTGTGGAAACAATAAAATGCTGTGAATATTTTAACAATTCATATTACCCAGGAATGTCAGTATTGTCGTAGTGATGTAACTGTGGACACCGTTGGATATGTGGTGGGCGGTCACTCTTTCATTTTCCGTGCATTCCTTCTCTCACAATATATTCACCGACTCGCCTCCGACTTCCTCAACACATTTGACTCTTTTCCCGGTGATATATTTACACAATCTCTCTCTCTCTCTCTCTCTCTCTCTCTCTCTCTTTCCCTCTTGTTTACATTTAAACGGTTTCTCCTGGAGGGTTTGGTGGGCGGGAGAGAGCTCACTCATTTACTATCCATATCTTATTCCGAGTCAGTGACACTCTTGTGGGAGGTGCCTAGCTGGGGCCGACTGACCTACTGAAGTTATCCTCACACTTATGTTTTTATTTTGAACTAGCAGAGTGAGGTCTAGGTAGCAATACTGGCTACTTGAGTGAGTTGCTAGAAATGAAACTCTCACTGTCATGCAAGCTGTTTCTCAAGGATATATTAGTTAGCTATATCACTCGTTACTGTAGCAGGGAAAAATTAGCTTAACCGACAAAAATGTGAGGAACAACAACAAGCTGCGTAGGAAAACTGACGTGGAAATTTAGCAGGAAAGTGCGATAGGAGACAAGAAAGGAAGGACACATTTTTTAATCAATAATGGTCCTGTGTTTATCAGAACGACGCAAAGACACGAATAAGTCATAGTGGGAGCAAAGAGAACGTTTACGGGGTAGGCTTAAATTGGTGGTTTGGCCATGTGGAGAGGATGGAGAGTGAGAGACTGAGGGGGAGAGTGTATGTGAGTGAGGTGGAAGGGGGAGAGGGAGGGGAAGGCCAAGGATGAAATGTAGGGATGGAGTGGAGAGGTATAGGAGAGAGGGGGGGGGTGAATTCGAAGCAGGACAGTAAAATGGCAGGGACAGGGTGACACGGACGTTATTTGTTTGTGGCCACCCCTTACAAGATCAAGGCGTCTGGCAATAGATAGATAGATAGATAAACTTTAATTGGTACGTTTTTTCACTAGGAATTATTTACACGCAAAACAAATATCACCACTGAGAAAACGAATGAAAATTGGGCAAGATGATGAAGCTATATAATTAACAAGAAAGTATCAGTAGCCAGTCAACTCTGGAACTGTCTCCCTCTGTCTGTATTTCCTACCGCCTATGACCTCCACTCTTTCAAAAGTAGTGTGTCCAGGCATCACGAAATGAACGGATCTTGAATTTGGCTCTCTGTTATGTTGTGTTTGTTTTTTGTTTTTTCTTGGAGGGAACAGTCTTACGGGGGGTCTGACCTTTGGTTCCTTCTTCCATGCATTAAAAAAAATTATTGTAAATGTTTCTAGGCGACTATCCAATACGACATCATTAATTGTACTAAGTCGTGAGACGCTAGACAAGAAAGCCAGATTAATGTTTGAAATTTTTTATCCTGTCTGAAATTTGCAAACTTAAGGCCGGTTCACACGAGCAAAATCGTGGTCGTTTTTTACCGGAATTTGCTTCCCGGTAGAAATTCCGGCCACTTTTTTTGCCGGTATGGAGAGACCGACGTGTCGGTCTTTTTTTTTGCCGGAATCGGGAGAGAAGCCGGACCGATTTAAATGGAAGCACCGAACAAGGCAAAGCTCTGGGAACGAAGACGAATTCGACATCTTGTGTTTACACCGCCACTGCTACTAGTATCACTTTAACGTTCATTCCAGGTTGGATGTATCTGATATGAGCATGAGTATAAAATTGAGTATTTAAGTATTAGTTCAAGATTAAGGCATCTTATACATGATTTATACTTAAGAAAATTTATGCATAGATCCTCTGAAGCCACCGGAAAGCTGAGTGACAGTAAAGGCCTGTTCACACGAGCTAAATTGTGGCCGTGAGGGCTCATCTTGAAGTAAGAAAAGTGCAAATGCAAGAGTTGCACATCTACGGGTACGGGGGTCCATCTTGGTTTGTAAACACTGTTGCCGCGTTCCTGCCTCTGCAGTCCCCGTCCGTGTGAACACCTTTCCGGGAGAAATGCCGAAATCGGCATTTTTTTTCCCGCAAATGGGCGAAAAGAAACGGCCGCGATTTAGCTAATGTGAACCAGCCTTTAGAGAGAGAGAGACAGAGACAGAGACAGAGACAGAGACAGAGAGACAGAGACAGAGACAGACAGACAGACAGACAGACAATCTAATAACCCTTAAGAGGAAAGGTTCTATTCTTCTTCTAGTCTTCTCTTACTCCTTTGTTCTTCCTTGACTACACTCTTTTTACTCTAACCTGACCTAAAATTACCCTCTTCCAGTCTTCAGTGTTTAATCTAGCAAAAGATTAACAGTGAAAGATGGTGTCATCCACGAAGAAATGCTATAGAAGGGATGTAGAGCCGTAGTACTATTATTTACTATTGAGCTATGGGATAAGAGCAGCAAAATGGAAAGAATTTGAGCCAGGTTAAGGTAAAAAGAATATAGAAGAGAATAGGTTTTGTGTTATTGCTTATCCTCCTCTGGTCATAGCCTGGCGTGCCCTTCTCAAAATACAGTTGACCACTTGCGAGTTTGGGGCGACAAGGAAGTTTAAATATCGACATTGTTTTGTAGTATAAGCATAAATTGTGTTTACTATGAAGACAAATCGTGTGAAAATCTATCTTTCTATCTATTAGTCTATTGCCAAAAGCCTTAATCCCATGAGGGGTGGCCACAAACAAATCGCCTGCACGTCGCCCTGTCCCCCGCCATTTCACTGCCCTGCTCCCAGCTCACACCCCCTCTCTCATATACTGTACCTCTCATACACCTCTCTTTGCCATAATATGAAGTGCTTGCTGAATATTTTGCTTTGATTTTTGCCGTAAGTAAGATAAACAATAAACAATTTCTTAAATATTGATAAAATATGGTCGGTCTTCCTCATTGAACTTCCTTTACTTACGGAAGAACTGAAGCATAACACTGTCCAGCAAGTACTTGATGTCAAAGTTATTCTCTCTCTGTCTCTGTCTCTGTCTGTCTGTCTGTCTGTCTGTCTGTCTCTCTCTCTCTCTCTCTCTCTCTCTCTAAGCTATTATTGCCTGTCGCATCTCTAGCCTCACAAGACCGACTACTGAGGAAAGGAAACGATTGTGTAAGGCAGAACGGAGAAGCAAAAGCAGATGCATGTTTATAATATGTACCCTGTGTATGAAAGAGAGAGAGAGAGAGAGGTCACCTGGAAACACGGTAACAAGGTCATCAGGGAGAAATTAATTGCCTTCCTTGATGCTGTTTGTAAGTTAAGATGCAAGCATTGAGGAGGGCTTGTTGTGTTCCCGTCGGGTAAGGAGGCTTCGTAACACCTTTTTCTTGGCGATTTATTTTTTAATATGGCGGGTTAATACCCTTTGTATGTTATTTGTGCAAAGTATGACATGTCTGAAAGAGTTAATGGAACACAGAAGAGGATAGTAAGGTGTAATAAATATAATTAATCGCTTAGGAAAATGTGTTAAGGAGCTTCCTAAACTGAAGAGAATAGGGACCCTGATGTTGGTGAAGCTGTAATCCACCGGTCCATCCAGGTCCGGCCTCCTGCAGACAGTAATATCGATCCACTTTTTAAGCGAACAGATATTAAACTCTTAAGGAATACTCTGAGAAGTTTGCCGGGTTCCAACGATCGCAGTACTGGGTCTCGAAAGTAATGATTCACTGTTCCGTTTTTTATCACAAGGAATTAAGTCGATGTGAAGGTCCGCAGGAGTACAGCATAAAGAGCAGGTTTGAGCATCGAATGTGTTGGAGACGCGATGTGCTCAGTGGATTAGGAAGGCATAAATAGGTGGAGTAAAGTGCGAGACTAAATGGGTGTCGTGTTACAGAAAAAAAGGCTGTAAGCAGACCGATGTCGAGTAAATGTGGCATGAGGTCGGTCTTGACAAGCCAGCTCAGAGTTAGTGGACATAAGAGATGCTACGGGAGACCGGGTAACTTATAAACTGGCCACCAAACACAAAATCCAAGTGGCCAGAGAAATGCCTTTCTGCATGAAAGAGCTCGCGTTCCATCCCAGGTTAGGGAAGAGAGATTGATGTGAATTTTGTACGTGACACAGAGGAGGACTGATGGACCTAAGAGAATGGGCTGGCAGGTGTGTACTTAGTCGGACACACACACACACACACACACACACACACACACACACACACACACACACACAAAGATGAAATCAGAAGCATCCTCTCATTTCCACCACCTTGTAACAAACCACCATTACAGATTCACGCATGCACTCTGACGCTACCAATTCACTCCGAGCCTAGTTGATCCGTAATACATTTCCAGTAACACCAGTACCTGTATTACTCCAGTGGCAGTAACAATAAGTACTGGTGATTTATTACGCGCTAGGACAGCAAAATAGTACCTACCACACGTTGATACTAACAGTTGTACATATATCACTTCCATTGCCACAGAACCATTGCCATCACTCTCCTCCATCATTACAGTGTGTTTGTGTCTGTGTGTGTGTAAACAAAAATGCAGTAACCTTTATTTATAGTTTGTTGTTCTAATGGACGAGGGTTCGAATCCCGACCGGGGAAGGGAACAGTTTAAGGATTTGAATTCCGTTAAGGTAGACTTTGCTGATCTATCATGAAACCCACCGCCATTTCGCAAAAAAAAAAAAAAAAAAAAAAAAAAAAACGCTATTACCAATACACCAATCCTGTATGAGACAGCCATAGTATGTATTCAATATGGACGGTGGTGTTAGTGTTGAAGTACTGTTGCGACACGTAGGAGGACCACTAGGTGTCAGGGATCGGGATGTTAAGCCTATACCCAGAGTCGGACACAATAACAAAAGAACAAACTACACAGGACGTTTACGGGCTAAAGAAGGAACATTTGGGAAACTGTCCGGAATTTGTCACTTTAGTAGGGTTGCTTCATGTTGCACAAACGGACAGATAAATAGTTTGATACAGATAACAGGCTACCTTTCTCTAAACAGACGGATGGAAAAAGAGAGCTGAGTTAGAATGGATCAGCAAATAGATAAATACTAGCAATTCAGTAGTAGACCAGAATGAAGACAGATAGATAGGGGCGAGGCAAATAGACAGTAATGATAGAAACACACTTCAGACACAAAGCAATTAATTTCTCACCCTGTACTGCACGACGCATAGTGATCTGAAAATAGGAGAGTGCGTTTCATGCGGGAACACGGGCCACACATTTATCACGGCGAGTGTGTGGTCGGTCCGGTTATCACGCACTCTTTGTCTATCTATCTATCTATCTATTGCCAGACGCCTCAATCCCGTTTGGGGTGGCCACAAACAAATCGCCTCCAAGTCGCCCTGTCCCCCGCCATTTCACTACCCTGCTCCCAACTCACACCCCCCTCTCTCATATACCTCTCCACCCCATCCCTCCATCTCATCCTCGGTCTCCCCCTCCCTCTTCCACCCTCCACCTCACTCACATACACTCTCTTCGTCAGTCTTTCACCCTCCATCCTCTCCACATGGCCAAACCACCTCAGTGTGTTCCTCACAACGCTTCCTATCACATCCACATCAACACCACAACGCTCCTTTATATCCTCATTCGTCAGCCTGTCTCTCCACGTGACTCCACAAGCTCCTCTTAAATAACTCATTTCCACTGCTCTCACTCTTGACTTGTGTCCTTCCAACAACGTCCAAGCTTCACTTCCGTACGTTAGAGTTGGTATCACAATACTGTCATGTAGTAACTTTTTTACTTCCATGCTCACTTCCCTGTTTCTTATCACTGCTTTCAAGGAACCAGCAACCTTTCTTCCCTGCTGTACCCTTTCAAGCACTTCACCCTCAAACCTCCATCCTTACTCATCACACTACCCAAATACTTAAACGTACTCACATTTTCCAATTCCTCACCATCCAACCTCGCTATACATTCACTGACTTCACCTCTCTCAAAGACCATCACTTTACTCTTCCCTACATTCACCTTTAGGTTCCGTTTCTTACACACTCTCTCAAACTCATCCACCAAGCCTTGCAGCTCCCCTTCATCTTCACTCAACAACACAGTATCATCTGCAAACAACAGTACAGGGAGTTTCCAAACACTATCCTCTCTCACCAGGGCCACTCCAACATCCACTACCCTACCTTGTACCTCTTTTATTACCCCATCCATGTACAGATTGAACAACCATGGAGACATGACACATCCCTGTTTCAAACCAACTTTCAAAGAGAAAAATTCACTTAGTTCACCATCCACACGCACTGCAGCCTTAGCACCATCATACATACTCTTCACAGCATTCAACAACTTCCCATCTACTCCATATATTCTTAACACTTTCCACAATCCTTGTCTATCCACCCTGTCATATGCTTTCTCCAAATCCATGAAAGCCGCATACAACTTCTTTCCCTTCTCTAGAAACTTTTCCACTAAAGATCTAAGAATGAATATCTGATCTACACAACCTCTTCCCTTCCTAAAGCCTCCCTGTTCTTCTCCAACTAATTTCTCTGTTCTTTCTCTAACTCTGTCTATAAGTATCCTACCATACACTTTTCCTATTATACTAAGAAGACAAATGCCCCTATGATTACCACACACTTCTTTTTCCCCTTTTCCTTTGTACAAGGGAATAATTATACCTGACTTCCAATCCTCCGGGACTCTACCTTCCTCCCAGGCCAATCTGCACATCTTCCACATCCATTCTACTACTATCTCTCCCCCATGCTTCAGCATCTCACCACACACACCATCAATTCCTGGGGCTTTCCCCGATTTAACTTTCTTCATTGCTTCCACAACCTCTATCCTACTGATTTCTACCTGTCTTCTCACCTCCCTCCATCTCCCAGCCATTCCCCAGCCACTTATACTCGCATTACTTCCATCCTCTACGTTCAACAATTCCTTAAAGTGTTCTCTCCATCTGCTCACTTTTTCTCCCTTCTCCACTAGTAATCTACCATGTTTATCTTTCACTCCCCTGCTAACTTCACTTCCACCCTGTCTTACTCTTTTCACTTCTCTCCAGAACATTTTCTTACAGTCCCTCCACTTTACACTCAAATTCCTTCCAAATTCCTCATCCACTCTCTTCTTACTCTCTCTTACTAATCTTTTCACCTCTCTCTTCCTTTCCACATATAACTCTCTCTTCTGCCTCTCAACTTCTTCCACGCCCCTATTTCTCATCCATTCATTGTATGCTTTCTTCTTTTGTGCCACAGCCTGTTTCACCTCTTCAGTCCACCACGCTGTTCCTTGCACCCCCCTCCGTCTTCTCTTCCTTCCACACACCACATCACATGCTGCACATATTTCTTCTGTAAATATCTTACACACACCTTCCACGTCTCCCATCTGCTCCAATTCATATTTGCCCAATCGTTCCTCCACTTCTCTCTTATACTCTGCCTTTTTCTCATCCTCTTGTAACCTTTCCACTCTCCTTGCAACTACTCCTTCCTCTTGTCTTTCCCTTCTTCTATTCCTCCATCTTACTTGCATCCTAATTCTGGCCACCACCAAGTAGTGGTCAGAAGGCCACTCCCCAACCTCTATAAACTCTTGCATCCAATATACATCTTCGCATCCTTTCATCCACACACACATAATCAATCATTGCCTTCCTTTCATTCAGTTCACCACCCACCCTTCTCATCACTCGCCATGTATACCTGTGGATCATTTTATGCCTGAAGAGGGTATTGGCTATTACCAACCCCTCCCAGCACAGATGTCCACTAACGCACTCCCATTCTCATCTATCTCAGCAGGCACACCCCACTCACCAACTATTCCATCCACCTTCACATTACCAACTTTACCATTCATATCACCGATCAAAAACACTCTCTCATTCCTTCCAAACTTTTCCATGCACACTTCCACATTTGTCCAGAACTCTTCTCTCACTCTTCTAGCACGATCTTGCGTTGGCGCATACACACACAATCGCCCACATTTGTATTCCAACTTTCAACTTTACCCACACAATCCTTGACCCAACTGATCCATACTGTCTTATGCTCTTCTTCCATCTTTTACTCACAACTATACACACTCCTTCCTTTGCCCTCTCATTCTCATCTACTCCTGCACATATACCCCATCCATACTCCCATTCTCTCACACTTTCTCCTCTCCATTTTGTTTCAGTTATTCCACATACATCCACTTTCGCATCCTCAAGCACCTGGACAATCTCTCTCTCTTTCACCTCATCATTCGCTCCTCTTACATTCCATGTACACATTACCAAGTCCTTTGTCCGGTCCTGGGTCGTCAACGTTTGGTCAGTCCTTGTCCGAGGCTTCTTGTTTGTTTTTTTAGTTAGTTGTTTTCCGGGGAGGGGCACTAACCCTCCGCCAACCCTTTTAGTCGCCTTTTACGACAAGCAGGGATACTGGGGGAGTATTCTTGAAAACCCCCCTACCCCCCTTCGTTGACAAAGGGTTATGTTTTTGTTGACGTGCCTTTGTGGAGAGCAGGCTATGGGTCGGGTGACAGTTTAATTCTGCAGTGTTTGTTTGTCGTTATAACTGGTGTGCGAGGGAATGGAGGGCATGAATTAGGTCGAAATTCTTCATACAAATGAGTTTTAACAAAATATTAATATCTAGTGGTGTAACCTTATCACGTGGTCACTTCCAATATCTTGAAAGAATCTATTCCTTTGTATTTAGTATTTCGAAATTTGGTTAAAATGAAATAAAGACCATATAGTCATGACTTGGCAAAAAACGTGACTGTAAACTATCCACGCGATTGCCAATGTTAGTATTCGAGAGCCCACTTTTTTTTTAATATGTAAATCTCATCCTCCTACACATCACTGGCCTAAGCTGTGGGTCTGGCCCTGTCCATTCACACTCTGATGACGCCACCCTTCGCTTCTCCACCAATTTCTCACAACGACCATCACAGGAGTTCAAGGGATGCAGAACATACACAGTGACTGAATTTAAGAACTGAGATGGGATATGAGAATAAGGGTATGAAGAAAAAATAGGATCGCTCGAAATGAACTGAGAGATACAAAGTTTGGGTGAAGTTTGGTTTTATGACTTTCACAAAGCACAACAGAACAGCGTAAGTGCAAAAGAATGTGTTGGTAGCGGAAGTAATAGTAAATGTATTAATGATAAGAGTGTAAAACATGCGTTCAGCTCTGGACATTGCCTTAACAGTCCGTTCCCTGAGTGCCAGCAGCTCTCCTACGTACCACACACCTTCAAATACCACCAATTCGGCGCTAACACCCACCGTCCATATTGACTACATGCTAGGGCTGTCTCATACAGGACTGGTGTATTGGTATTAGCGGAGTTATTTATACGACATGCTGGCTGATCATACGGTTGGTCAGAGTCTGCTGTAACGAAATTCACATCTTGAAGTTGTTCCAGCCAGGCCTCGAACCTGGCCCCATTAGGACTGCAGGGCACCGCTCTACAGACTCAGCCATCGCCCCTGCTGCCACAGAGGAGAGCCACTGCTTGGGAAAGGGCTATTGAACGCTGAATAACATCGTTTGTAGGTAGCAATACCGCTCCAAAACCAATGTCCCTCGCAGTTCGAAGTCCCATGTGCAGAAGTTGGTGAGGAGGTTCAGGCCTGTAGTTGGAGGTTTACCTGGGATAGACTACTCTCTCTCTCTCTCTCTCTCTCTCTCTCTCTCTCTCTCTTACACACACACACACACACACACACACACACACTCACACACACACGCATCAATACTTTATAATGACTCAAGGCTTTCACATTTCTCTCTCTCTCTCTCTCTCTCTCTCTCATATAACTCACCATCAACAGCCTCTTTTATCACCTTACCTAATGCCACACCAAGGCCAGCACATCCTCGGGGGGGGAGGGGAAAGGGGGAAGGAGATGGATGGAAGAGGCTTATAGGAAAGAAATAATGAGAGAGAGAGAGAGAGAGAGAGAGAGAGAGAGAGAGAGAGAGTGTTGCCGTGCCCTATCCAGATCTCATTATGACCCCAGGGTGAGGTTACTAATGAGGCTTTTTATATGGTGAGGGAGCTCTGGGTGACAAAGAGAGGGAGAGGGAGGCAAGAGAAAGAGCTGAAGGGTAAACAAAAGGAGGAAGATAATAGAAAACAACAGCAATATAAAAATCTATCTGCTATCTATCTACTGCCAAACGCCTTAATCCCAGACGGGGTGGCCACAAACAAATCGCCTCCACGTCGCTCTGGCCCCCGCCATTTCACTGTCCTGCTCCCAACTCACACCCCCCTCTCTCATATACCTCTCCACTCCATCCTTCCATCTCATCCTTCGCCTGCCCCTCCCTCTCTCCCCCTCCACCTCACGTACATTCTCCTCGTCAGTCTCTCACCCTCCATCCTCTCCATATGGCCAAACCTCCTCAATGTGTTTTTCCTTGTGCTTCCTATCACATCCACTTCCACACCACAACGCTCCTTTACATCCTCATTTGTCAGTCTCTCTCTCCATGTGACTCCACATGCTCTTCTTGAATAACTCTTGACTTGTGTCCCACCAACAACGTCCAAGCTTCGCTTCCATACGTTGGAGTTGGTATCACAATACTGTCATGTAGTAACGTTTTCACTTTCATGCTCACTTCCCTGTTTCTTATCGCTGCTTTCAAGGAACCAGCAACCTTTCTTCCTTGTTGTACCCTTTCAAGCACTTCACCCTCTAAACTTCCATCCTTACTCATCACACCCCCCAAATACTTAAACGTACTCACATATTCCAATTCCTCATCATCCAACCTCACTGTACATTCACTAACTTCACTTCTCTCAAAGACCATCACTTTACTCTTCCTTACATTCTCCTTTAGATTCCGTTTCTTACACACTTTCCCAAACTCATCCGCCAAGCCTTGCAGCTCCCCTTCGTCTTCACTTAACAACACAGTATCATCTGCAAGCAACAGTACTGTACAGGGAGTTTCCAAACACTGCCCTCTCTCACTAGGGCCACTCCAACATCCACTGTCCTACCTTGCATCTCTTTTATAGCCCCAGCCATGTACTGACTGAACAAAAAATGAAACATGACACATCCCTGTTTCAACCCAACCTTCAAAGAACAAAATTCACTCAGTTCACAATCCACACGCACTGCGGCCTTAGCACCCTCATACATACTCTTCACAGCGTTCAACAACTTCCCATCTACTCCATATATTCTTAATACTTTCCAAAATCCTTGTCTATCCACCCTGTCATATGCTGTCTTCAGATCCATGAATGCCGCATACAACTTCTTTCCCTTCTCTAGAAACTTTTCCACTAAAGATCTAAGAATGAATATCTGATCTACACAACCTCTTCCCTTCCTAAAGCCTCCCTGTTCTTCTCCAACTAATTCCTCTATTATATCCCTTCCTCTGTCAGTACGTATCCTACCATATACTTTTCCTATCTCACTAACACAAATGCCGCTATGATTATCACACACTTCTTTTTCCCCTTTCCCTTTGTACAAGGGAATAATTATACCTGACTTCCAATCCTCCGGGACTCTACCTTTCTCCCAGGCCAATCTCCACATCTTCCACATCCATTCTACTACTAGCTCACCCCCATGCTTCAGCATTTCACCACACACTCCATTAATCCCTGGGGCTTTCCCCATTTTGACTTTCTTCATTGCTTCCACAACTTCCATCCTACTGATTTCTTCCTGTCTTCTCACCTCCCTCCTTCTCCCCGCTATTCCCCAGCCACTTATTCTCGCATTACTTTCATTCTCTTTGTTCAACAATTCCTTAACGTGTTCTTTCCATCTGCTCACTTTTTCTCCCTTCTCCACTAGTAATGTATCATTTTTATCTTTCACTCCCCTAATTTCCCTGCCACCACGTCTTACTCTTTTTACCTCTTTCAAGAACATTTTCTCACAGTCCCTCCACTTTACACTCAAATTCCTTCCAAATTCCTCATCCACTCTCTTCTTACTCTCTCTTACTAATCTTTTCACCTCTCTCTTCCTTTCTACATATAACTCTCTTCCGTCTCTCAACTTCTTCCACGCCTCTATTTTTCAACCATTCATTATATGCCTTCTTCTTTTGTGCCACAGCCTGTCTCACCTCTTCATTCCACCATGTTGTTCCTTGCACCCCCTTTCGTCTTCTCTTCAGCCCACACACCACCTCACATGCTGCACTTATTTCTTCTGTGAATATCTTGCACACACTTTCCACGACTCCCATCTACTCCAATTCATATTTACCCAATCGTTCCTCCACTTCTCTCTTATATTCTGCCTTTTTCTCATCCTCTTGTAACCTTTCCACTCTCCTTGTAACTACTCCTTCCTCCCGTCCTTCCCTTCTTCTATTCCTTCATTTAACTTGGACCTTGATTCTGACAACCACCAAGTAGTGGTCAGAAAGTCCACTCCTCCAACCTCTATATGCTCTTGCATCCATTACACATCTTCGCATCCTTTCATCCACACACACATAATCAATCATTGCCTTCCTTTCATTCATTTCACCACCCACCCTTCTCATCTCTCGGAAGAAGAATAGGTGATATGGGTGATGGGTGAGAGAGAGAGAGAGAGAGAGAGAGAGAGAGAGAGAGAGAGAGAGGGGGGGAGGGGGAATGGTAAGAAAGGAACTGGAAATATATGAAAAACAGGAAGGGCAAGAATGCAGGAAATTGAAGTTGCGCGCTTGTGTGTGTGTGTGTGTGTTTGTGTGTGTGTGTGTGTGTGTGTGTGTGTGTGTGTGTGAGAGAGAGAGAGAGAGAGAGACAGAGAGAGAGAGAATACGAGGGTGCCACGGGCAACCATGTGAGAAGGACAGAAAAAAAAAAAAAGCGTTCTATAAGCCTTGAGGTACAGAGAGAGAGAAAGGGCGAGAATATGGAAGGAGAGGTAGTGTTTCAGGGAGGCAGACAGTCGAAGAGAAATATAAGCTAGAGCAAGATTTACAGTTTTTCAGAAATGAGTGTGTAAATCAAAGAACAGTGTACGGTTAAAAGTGTGTGAAAGCGACAGAGTGGAGATTAGTACAGTGGAGGTAATGGTTATCGTGGCTGGGTTGGAGTTGTTGTGGGAAGAAGAATGAAGCACTAATGCTGGTATGGGCGTAGGGTGCAGGGATTTATTTTGGAGGATAAGGCAAAAAATTACTGGATATTCACAGCTTTTATAATGAACAGTAGATTGTAGGGGACGTGATTTGGCAGAGGATACTGGCAGTGTGAGTCAAGCGAGGACTGGAGGGACCACGAAAAAGTTAGGATAGACAGGGGACGCGAAAGAGGAAAAAACACGGGATTAGGCAGGGCTTTGAATTTTGGTTACAGATTTCCTCTTACATTCATAGGTCAGGGACAAGGTATACAGGATAGAGTTATTGTGGGTGGTAGATAAGCCATATAGGCCAACGTAAGGAGAGGCTACGGAGGGTGAGGCAAGTCTAGGTAAGAGAAGGCAAAGGCACAACAGGACTGAACAAAGCTGGACACAAGAACAGGGCAGATTAGGAGAGGTTTGATTAGAGATACATAAAGTGTAGTTGATCAAGGCAAAGCGAATTAGTACCTGAGACATGCAGTAAAGAAAACAAGACATAGCGAAAAGCGTAGTAGGGCAGGTTTAAACAGAACAGAATATAGTAAGGACATCAAAACAAACGAAAGTGGTGTAACACAGGGTACAGCAGGGTAAGACTACATGATACGAAAGAGCAGAACAGACAAGGTTAGATAGAACGGGTCGGGGCAGGTCCAGTCATTCCCTAAGCGGTCAGGGAAGGTCAAGTGCGGTGGGAGCTCCAGGAAACTAGTCCGTTTTAAGGAATAGCAGGGGACTTGGCCTGAGCATGAATAATTTATCGTATTATTCCACCAGCTGTGATAACCACCTAAACATCACTTCACCATCCCACACCCTCATATCGTCTCTGATCACCAACACACAACTTTCTTGCTGTTTGACTTATCTCTCCCACATTTCTCACTCTACGTTGTTTTTTCTATTTATATTCTTCATTTTTAGATGTTATTTACCACTTGTAATTACGGCACGTAATTTTTTTAACGAATAATACTTAAAAGACCACAGTCGTAAGACTCTTCGATAGCCCAAGACACATCGTCATTCAAGACCATCCTTAACTTCTTCGTTACTGTGGCCTGACTTCAGTTTAAATTGAAACCATACGAATTTCCCTCAGCTAAGGAATACATATAATGAAGAGGTTAGTAATTACAGGCTCCAACCTCTCTCTCTCTCTCTCTCTCTCTCTCTCTCTCTCTCTCTCTCTCTCAATACATTAACCCTACACACTGCACCATCTCCTTCCATCACACTACTAGATTGCGTATTACTGCGGTACCTCATCTCTAACATCGTGTTTCAGTACAGTATATTAACAAGAAGTGGTGCCAAGGCACAGCAAACCCTTCCCCGGCAGTCATTTTAGTGCTGACGTATAAACAAAACAGGATACCTAGTCAAAGATGTCACTAATATAATTTGGAGTAAATCGGGTGAAAACTGACGATTTTATGACCATTTGAAATTTTAGGCCTGACCCACCTGACATTGACCCCCCTATCGCTAACGAGGGCGTGACCCCCCTGATGTAATGAGGCATGGTAGAGCTTGCAGATTTGGCTTCATGTCGATATGACGAATTAGAAAGGAGATATAGCGAAAAAAACTATTTTTTTTTTTACATTTTTGGGGCCTATAGCCTGGGCCTTGGCCCAGTTTGGCCCAAAATTTATTCAGGTGATCGGGAGGTCATAACCCATCATCCCTGTTATTTTAGTCAAAATCGCACCAGTAGCTTTCTCGCAGAGAGACAGACAGACAAACAAACAAACAAACCGAGTGAAAACAATACCCGTCCCCGAACCCTCTGGGGTGGGGATGGATAAAAGTATAAACCTCTAAATTAATCAACCTTACACAAAATGTATGAAAAGTTGACACATGGACCTAAAAATACCGAGAAATGCGAGTCTGTCCCCACACACGCCCGGCAACTCTGATAGCAGATGATTACCCCATTAGCTACGAATTATAGCCTCTTTGTTACAAGAGATTTATCGTATATATCATAACTTAGATAGGTACAAGAGCCTAGCACCGTTCAGCATTTGCGGAAATTAGAGCTGTCTCAGATCCACGCATCGCTTTCGAGCCAGTGCTTTGCGACCCTATCAAGCCCTAAAGCACAAGCCCATAATTGAGAAACGTTTCTGAACAGTTACCACCACCAAACACTACCACCATCATCATAACAGCTACCACCGCCACCACCAGCATCATCACAGCTACCACCACCACCATTACCATAGCAGCTACTACCATCATCACAGCTACCACCATCATCAAAGCCAACAACATCACCATAACTGCTACCACAACCATCATCAACATCATAGATACCACCACCACCACGACCACAGCTACCACCATTTTCCGCCGAATAAAAATTTTTCATAGCATCAATGAAGTAATAGACATTGGAGGGTAAATGTACACCGTCTCTCTCTCTCTCTCTCTCTCTCTCTCTCTCTCTCTCACTGCATAGAAGTATACAGCTCCACGGCAATCCCCCCCCCCCGTCTCTTCCATATGAGCGTTTGTAACACCGCTTGGGACAATACTGGGAGACAAAACACCCCTCCAAAAATATCAGTTGGCATGAAACTGAAACAGGCGTTTCTGGGATCCAGTTCATACCATCCTACCAAGTTGCATTAATATCCTTTTTCCCAGTTTTGGCTGCATCACACACACACACACACACATACACACACACAGGATTACAGTACATATGGTTAAAAGGTATGACTTTTGCATGGTCGAATCATTAGGAATTGCCTTAAGTCCACAAAGCGTTAACACTTTTTGGACTCTGTGTACACTGCACAGTCAGCTCATGCCTGTATACACCACAGTCTCTCTCCCCACCGTCTCCCAGCACGTCAGTCACTCCCACGCCAGTTCGTCTCTCTCTCTCTCTCTCTCTCTCTCTCTCTCTCTCTCTCTCTCTCCACCCTCTCACAGCACGTCAGTCACTCCCACGCCAGTTCGTCTCTCTCTCTCTCTCTCTCTCTCTCTCTCTCTCTCTCTCTCTCTCTCTCTCTCTCTCTCTCTCTCCACTGCACAACATTCTAGCATCATAGTCAGGTAAGAACTATATCCCATATCTACACCATAACCCATCCCGTATCATATTAGTACAAGTTTAGTTTCAACTACAGTACTCATCATCATCATCGTCATTATCATCATCCAGACCTTTCCATCCCCGAGGTGGGGAGAGGTACCATCCAGAGAACCTAAAAAATTGATACCGGTGGTATG
This sequence comes from Coenobita brevimanus, assembly GCF_032717465.1. Classification (NCBI taxonomy): domain Eukaryota; kingdom Metazoa; phylum Arthropoda; class Malacostraca; order Decapoda; family Coenobitidae; genus Coenobita; species Coenobita brevimanus. Next base: position 24,442,103 of record NC_136959.1, on the reverse strand, counting down.
AGATACTACCCAAAGTTTGCCCATTTGAATAAGCCAGATTCCATTGCACTCACTATTCAAGCCCCCGGAATCCTGCTTCCATTGGATAAATAAAAATAAAAATAGCTACTCCTCACGTAGCTTCACACTTATTTATCTGAGAGAGCCAATCCGACTACTGTACAATTACACAGGGGTGCCAAACTCTGGTCATACACTCCTCCGCTCAAGATTCATCCACTCAGCTCGATCTCTTGTCGGTTCACTAACCTTCTATGCCTCTCTTTCTCACACACTCATTTACCATACCTATCCACCTTTTCCAAGCCTACTATGCCTTCTCCCACCGTCAAATTAGCTCAGATATGTCTACTTCTCCACTCTATTCACATCCATTCTCTAAACACTCCCATACCATCTAAGGATACTTTCTTCATCTCTGGTGTCCATTGACTTCCCTGCTCCACATCTTCTACGAATCACATACTCTAATTTCCTATCCACTCTCCGCACTCCACGCACACTCCTCAACAGTCCCATCACCATTGCTCTTACTCCTGACTTTTCATTTCTTGCCACACCACAGTTTCACACCCGTATGTTAAAGCGGGCAGTAAAACTCCTTTATGCAAGCCACAGTCTGCCCTCTGCGTCTTATCAAGGCTTTCATGGCATTAGCCACTTTCCTTCCATGTGCTTCTCTACAATCCAGTTCTTTTACACATTTACCTCTCTTTTCTATCACTGCACCCAGGTACCTAAATTTTCACCAAGTCAAGTTTCCCTCCATTCACCATAACATCACACTAGGAATCACCCTCTCTCTTCTCCTTCATCAGTTTATGTTTACCAACATTTGCCTTCAAGGCACGAAACTCACAGACATCTACATAATTCTACACCAGCCTAACAAGCTCTTGTTCATTTTTTGTAAGCGGCACTGTATCATCTGCATGCGTCAGATTGAGACATTCCATCCTTCTCCATTCATTGCCAACGCCATCCCTCTCTTAGCATCACATAATTTATGATAACCTCCTACAGCACGGTAGTTCAGTTCAGTGCTAACACAAACTTATATATTTTCACTGTTAAACCACAGTCCACCACACAACATGTATACAGGCACTCCTAGGAAAAGTCGTATCTCTTTAGCCAACCTCTTTGCGTTTCTCGTGGTAAAACTAAGTTTTACAACTTTAGGTGGTTTGGGTTTTTCTCTCAGCTCCTGTACCTCAGGGATCCATGGTTTGGAAATAAATTTCACTGGCTGGCAGGCTCGGTCCCTTTGCTTCGAAAGCCCTGCATGGATATCTGTGGCTTGTTTTATACGTGTGCGGCTTTACCTTGGATTATTTTCAATACAGAGTCATTAAAATTATTCGTATTTCAGGATCCTTTCACAGTATTTCCTTAATAATGTGTGGCAACACCAAACGGTTATTTTATTACTAGTGAAGGAAATAATGCTTCATCCTTGACTAGGGTTCATACAGGCACAGTAGTTTAGACCACTACCCGAACCATATGAAGGCCTACAGCGTTACCACATCAAAAACCAAGTGCTGGCTGTGGAAGGTCCATGACTTTCATGAGCGTCTGTTCACATTCATGTAAATACCAGTCCACGTTTCGCGCCACCAAATAGAAAAATTTTATTTTATCTACATGTGATAACAATGATAATTCATATGTGCCCCACTGCAGGACCAGATTACCTCGTCCAAGGGAAGGTGATAGCCAGAATTTATCCTTCCCCATACTGACAGAGTACGAATGAATAAGGGATGCTGGCAGCGAGAATGATATACCTGAAAGGTGATGTTGTAATTTCTATGTCTGTGTGTTTCACGACCGGTACTATACGATCGGAAGAGCTGACCACGTGCAACCTTTTGAAGATATATAAAATGGTGTGTTACCAACACTCATAGAAAATGATTGCCACCGCAAAGGTTGCGGAAATGTAGTTTAAAGTGAATCTCTAATAGTTTCGAGCTGACTTGTATCCCCCACACGACAGTCTCCCATACCTTCCTTGAGAGGAATGAAGGTGGTGGGGCAGGACGCCAAAGCCAGACACAGACCCACAAAGTGCATTAAGATACCGTTCCAGCAACAATAGAGTGAGAGAGAGCGCGGGTCGATTAGCTTTGTGTGGTGGACATGGGCAGAGGTGATCTGAGAGAGAGAGAGAGAGAGAGAGAGAGATCAAACACAACGTACCTCGCCAAATGCTCAGCTATGAATCAATGGCACAGCAGTATTTTAGCAGCCGCATCCGTCCTTAACCCAGGTCCCCATCCATCACCATTACCGGCAGTGCTTTATGTTTCTCGTACAAAGTGATGGACGAGCCTGTATATTCTGGTTTACATCTGTGTGTGTGTGTGTGTGTGTGTGTGTGTGTGTGTGTGTGTGTGTGTGTGTGTGTGTGTGTGTGTGTGTGTGAGTGTGTGTGTGTGTGTGTGTGGATAACCAGGGCTAGTGCCCAGGGATCCCATGACGCTGTCCAATGGCAAGTAATAAGCCCTTCCCTGACTTGCAAAGTTCAGGAAGAGTTTGCACCCCATCTCACGTGTAATATAAACAAACACCAACTTAGCAACAGGAACTTTGGTTCACATGGAAATGAACTCGATGACGCGAGAGCAAACTCATGACAGAATCTGACAATAGATCAAGAAATCAATGTATCCTGTACCTATTACAACATCGTAAATAATAATTGTATCACGGCCAAAGGCCGAGATTTACTTACAACAGCCACAAGATTCACTTCAAGTATCTTGAAAATAAATACTATATCATAGTACCATCTTTTTTCACAGATATTTCTTAATATGATTTGGATGCTCCATGCTACCGTTATTTTTAGTTGAAATTAAAAAAGAAATTGATTTGGTACTCCATACTACCATCACTTTCTGTGGAAATTTCTTTAAATGATTTGAATGTTACTTGGTACAATAACTTTTTTTTTTTTTTTTTTTTGGGGGGGGGGAATTTCTAACATTATCAAATTGTTACTTGCTACCATCATTTTTAGTGAAGATTTTTACTATTAACCACTTTGTTACCATCTGGCATCATTTTTTGTTGAAAAGTGTATAATTGATCAAAATGCCACTATGGACTTATGCTGTATCTTTAAATGTTGATTTCATTCTAACTTGTTACCAACATTTTTCAGGAAATTTTTAAAAGTGGTTTGAATGTTACTCAGTACCATCACTTTTTGTGAAGTTTCCATTATTGTCAAATTCTTACTTGCTGCCACAATTTTTTGTGGAAATTTTTAATACTGACAAAATTATTGCTATTTACTATCATTTTTTGTTGAAATTTCTAATTCCGATCAAAATGCTATTTTCCGCAATTAATATATGTTGAAATTCTGAATACTGATAAAGTGAAGGCGTCCATAGGGTAGAACGCTGAATCGTGCCTGAAGGACAAAGGGAAAGTACTGTAATAGGATTAAAGATATGCAGCTTTTCCTTTGGCCTTCGGACACGATTCAGCATTCCACCCCGTGTATGCCTTCACCTGATAATAATGATAATAATAATAATAATAATAGTAGTAGTAGTAGTAGTAGTAGAAGTAGTAGTAGTAGTACTAGTAGTAATGATAATAATAATAATAATAAAAATAATAATAATAATAATAATAAAAATAATAATAATAATAATAATAATAATAATAATATTAAGATGCATTATATCAATGTGCCACAAAATGTCACAATAATGTCAAGGCAGCAGTATAGCATGTAATCCGACCCTTACATTTTTCATTATATTTATGACATACTTTTGTGTACTGCATGCCACGTTAATAGTTATACCATTATCATGACACTTTTCGAGGGTACTTATTCAGCTTGGACGTTGCTGGAAGGACACAAGTCAAGAGTGAGAGCAGTGGAAATGCGTTATTTAAGAGGAGCCTGTGGAGTCACATGGAGAGACAGGCTGACAAATGAGGATATAAAGGAGCGTTGTGGTGTTGATGTGGATGTGATAGGAAGCGTTATGAGAAACACACTGAGGTGGTTTGGCCATGTGGAGAGGATGGAGGGTGAAAGACTGACGAAGAGAGTGTATATGAGTGAGGTGGAGGGGGGAAGAGGGAGAAGAAGGCCGAGGATGAGATGGAGGGATGGGGTGGAGAGGTATATGAGAGAGGGGGGTGTGGGTTGGGAGCAGGGCAGTGAAATGGCGGGGGACAGGGTGACGTGGAGGCGATTTGTTTGTGGCCACCCCGAACGGGATTGAGGCGTCTGGCAATAGATAGATAGATAGATTATTCAGCATCTGAATGGCATGTACTGAAGTTCAAAAACAATGCAGGGATGGCAATACATATCGTTTTACTCCCTCAATCTTGTTTCGATGTTTTTTTTGTAACTGCCACCCCTACATCTTCATACATTTTTTTTTTTTTTTTTTTTACTATTTTAGTGATTTTTAGAAGCCTCTATATAAGAAAGTTTTGAAGGTTCTTTAACTTAATCAACTGAAGAGTGATGTAATAATGAAAAGACTAATGAATACTCTGGCAAACTCACTACAGTTCAAAGAGTTTCTCTTGAACTGAATAAAATTTTCTGGAGAAAATAACAAGGAACACTGAGAGTGCTCGACTCCCACGCCTAGCAGTCAGCCTATGATCGAAATTTTGTCATAGTTCTGTGACCTTGGGCACTGAAAAACTGTACTCAATATGAAACATTACATCCGTTCGTGACCATAAACCCCTCCACTAAGTTTGGTTTAGTATGGATCAAAGCTGCTTGTTTTGACGTTGCTCTGTGGCCTTGACCTTTGTCCTAATGTTCTCAAAATTGAACAATTAAATACATGGCTGACCCTAAACCTTTCCACCAGATTTCATCAAAAGTGAAGAAGAAACTTTTTTCGTTAAAAAAAACGAAATTTTTAAACTGTCATGTAACTATGAATTTTGATCAGTTGTTCTCAAACTTGAAACATTAACTCTTGACCACCCTCTATTCTTTTCCCAAGTTTTGTCTAAATTGGATCAATACTTTAAAAGTTGCCATATTCCCGACCTATCACCTTTAATTTTGGGGAGCGCAATATCTACTGTCCTTTTGACCCAATATATAATGAAATCCTTTTGTGAAAAAATGGGGTGATCAGTTTTGCCGTGTTAGAGTAGAGGACTCCACGGAAGAAGAAGAAGCGAGACGTAATGTATATGGAGTAACTGGGTTTTTGTTGGTTGTGATTTAGAGTGTTAGCGTTATTTTTTTAGCGTTTTAGATGTGGACAAGCATGAGGATGAAGGCTAGATACTTGAAATAATTCAGAGCCTCTGTGTCTGGAAATTACGAAGAATTGTGTTTTTAAAGACATATGGGCATCTCGGCTTCATCCCCACAGAAAGTATCCACTGATACTGTGATAGTTTAGGCTCTTCTTTGTTGTGATAAGGACGGCCGAGGGTTAAGAGAAGTACCTTTTTGCTATAGAAGGATCTAAAAATAGTAATCAGGTGTCTTCCTGGAGGCAGATGGAGAAAGAGCTTGATTACAGGCTTTATCTTTTACGGTTATTACTGTATTCGTGTAACTTTTACATGATTTTAAACAAATCAGGAGTACGTTTTGATCCAGAGACATTAGATATGGCCAAGGGTGCAGTGTGAGGAGCAGCACTGCACCCATGTGCAGTGTCAGGGGAAGGAAATGAGAGATTGGGATATTTAAAAAGAAAATTCGGGAGAGGGAGGAGGAAGAGAACGAGAAGAGACGTGAGAATGAAATGGAGTTAAAGCACAGAAAGAAAATATGCAGTGGGAATGGAAGAGAAGGAAACCCTTTCTTGTGAACGTGGGACTCTGAGCCCTAATGCCAAGATAAACCATAACAAATGGCTGAGTCGCTATGAAAACAAAGATGACCATTTAACCCACAGTGCGAAACCTATCCACGAAATATATCCAGCTCTGTCCTGGGTGTTGAGGAAGTGAACAGTTAGATTAATATCAAAATAAAAGGAGAAAGAAAAGAAATGAAAATAGGCCCATCTATGGCTTTAGAGGAAACCATTCTGTGACAAGGAAAACAAATTGCTCATAAACACTTTTCCTTCTGCACATTCATAAGAATTCGAAGTGCAGAAAAGAAATGTGGTCCACACGTAATAGAAGCAGCAGTTACAGATATTTTAGACGACGCAGTTGACCTGGGAATATTTCTTTGTAGCCTTTTTGTAGGTTTTGTGGTTGCATGGAAAGAAAGAAAACAATTATTTTATAAAACAAAAAAGACCTAACACTGGAAGTCGGGAAATGTTGGACTGCTTGGAGGTGAGCTGTACTCACGGGTGAAAAGAGAGCAAAGGCGGAAATAAGCTTCAACTCTGAGTCGTACAATGAGATATATTACTGGGTATCAACTACAATGGCTACAAAAAGTGTTCTTGCCTTCAAACTGCCTGCAGTTCCATGTACGGTTTTCAGTGAAAAAGGTACCATGATAGACCTACATCAGAGAAGAAAGAAAAATAGGTTTCTTATGTATGACTCGTGAAACAGTAACTCGAAAATTTATCTATGATACCGAGGAATAAATACAGGCGGCTACGCACCTGACCAAGTTATGTTCCTTTATTTACTTATTTATTTATTTGTTGTCATTTGCAAGTCAGCAATGGGAAAGACAAAGGGAGAAGAAAACTTCATTTACTGAGCACTATGGGTCAGCCATGTGGAAATAAGCAAGTAAATGAGTTTGCCAGTGTGTGTGTGTGTGTGTGTGTGTGTGTGTGTGTGTGTGTGTGTGTGTGAGAGAGAGAGAGAGAGAGAGAGAGAGAGAGAGAGAGAGAGAGAGAGAGAGAGAGAGAGAGAGACAGAGAGAGAGACAGAGAGAGTTTGGTATCTAAGGCGGCCGAGAAGTTTGGCCTTCGTCGGTCTAGCGAGAAAAATGGAGGTTACCACCGGTGTTTACCCCGGCAAGGAAAATGATGCAGAGAAAACAGCCCAGGCATCACCGGAAATAGGTCGGGGCTTGGCTGAACGAAAATAAGTTGGAGAGAGAGAGAGAGAGAGAGAGAGAGAGAGAGAGAGAGAGAGAGAGAGAGAGAGAGAGACGACGTTTTCTACTCGCTAGTTCCTTGGCATCGAGAGAAAGAGGGGGGGGGGGAGGGAAGGAGATGGATAATGAAAGAGTTGCAAAGAGTCACAGCGACAAGTACTACCTTACAGTGTCTTAAGACCAATAGCGAAGGGGAACCAAGGATGAGTTACCTTTTTAGTATAAAACACAGTAAAGGGTTTCCCCAACCACTTCTCCCACCTGCAGTGTGAGCATAGAAGGAAGAACACGCCTTACCCAAAGAAGTGAGGCAGGGCTAGGAATTTATACAAAAATGTAGGAAACAATCAGTCTGCCATTAAATTAAGTCTGACCAAACTTTGTCTAACTGCATCTTGAACTGGTCTACCGAGGAAGTGTCAAGCATCTCTGTTGGTACCTATTTCGGATAATGCAGATACAGTGGCTGATGTAATTACCGAATGTATCATGGCGGAAATGGTTCAAGTCAGTCCTCCATCCTTGGTTCCGCATCATCTTGATATTTAAGCTAAATAGGATCTAGTCGTTGTTCTAAAGTCCATGAAGAATTTTTAAAAACTCAGATTATTCTGATTATGCTACTACCCATTCTTCTTTTCCAAGCTCATAGAATGACATGTAGCTGAACCCTAACGTTCCTTCTTTGCTTGCTTATTTACCTTCATGTTAGTATTCATTTTATCCCCTCAGCGTCTTCCTATATTTATGACAAATATCCACTGACGTGTTCTCTACCACCTTCCCCGTTCAGTTTTGCCTCGCGGTCATTCTCTCCTTAGGTCAGTCTTCATGAAAATAGACATTGCTTTTACCATATACTTAAACTCTTCTTCGTCCAAAATTTGTTCCTTCATTCCTGGCGCGCAATGTAAAGTTAAATAATCTTTTAAATTATGTCCGATCTCCTTGTATGTGCTTTGGCCTCCTGGTTTATATATTGCCATTCCTCCCCACTCAACTCACAGCTCATCTAAATTCTTTCTCTCATACTTTTTCTCTGCTTACAATTTTTTTTTTTTTTTCGCTCCTTCTCTTCCTTTTATTATATCCCTACCTTCCTCTTCTCTTATAATTTGTACGTCAAACCACAATAGCTTGGCCAAGATATTTGTCACCTGCCTACGTACCGTACTTTTCTAATTTATCCTCAATTTTTTAACTCGAAAATTTGCTCCCACATTGTTCTCATGGACATGCAACGCTTCGGCGCACTACAAAGGAACCTTCGAAAATGCAACGCAGGAGATAATTTTTTGCTAATGAATGACTTTTTCAGTAATACATTGAGAATATTATGACACCGTCTGTGATCCACTCTTACACAGTGTGATAATAGATCTGAATGTACACAACAAAATATGGACGATGGCTCAGTTACACACACATCAATCACGTTTTTTTTATAGCAAGCCAGAGGTATTAACAACATTATATATATATATATATATATATATATATTATATATATATATATATATATATATATATATATTGTTACGGAACAGAGAGAGATAATGAACACTTCAAGTGAGAATACTAAAATCACTACTGTCCCACAAAGTTCCAGGTTCAAAATAAAAGGGTTAGGTAAAATTACAAGTTAAAGTTTAATGCTCAAACTAACAACTAAACATTCAGGACTCATAAGGATAATGTAATGGCAAAACAGGTTACATATATGGTTAACTGCAATACCCTCTATTAACATGAATTTAGCAAGAGCAAATTTATCTAAGTCAGCCCTGATAAATGAGAAAACCGGACAATGCTCAGTTAAAGCAAGATATATTAGTACAAATACAAAATATTATTAATTCTGGCTGACATTAAAAACTTTACATGAATCACAAAAACCTTACCAGGTCTGCGAATTAACGCCTCAGGCTACACAGTACAAGAAAAATGGTAATAACACTTATACTCAAATTATACAGCAGCTAGATGGCTGGAGACTTCCTGAGCACTCACAAAAATAATAATACACTATACAAGGGAGGACAGAGATGTGAACAAAATGAGGAGTAGATCTAAGTGGCAATAATGCAGAGACTCAGCTCATTATATAGGGGCCGGCAGAGCTTGATTCAACTTGCAAGAAGGACGCGGAAATGAAGGCACAAGGGAGGAAGAGTTGACAGTCCTGCTCTGAACAACAGAAAAGAACGACTTACTCTACTATAAGGGGGAGAAGGGGGGAGTGAGGTAGAACACGCAAGCCTGGTCACTATGGAAGCCACGAGGCGAATCGTGATCAAACATGCAGCATACTGTACGTTAGAATTACACAAAGGATGATGAAACCATAGGCTATGTAACACCTCCCCACAAAGAAAAAGAAATTTACAAAGGAAATTTCTTATTACTCTAAAACAATCTGTCTAAAGTCTAGATAAGCAATCTGCAATAACATTTTCTTTCCCCTTGACATGTTGTATGTCTAATGAATACTCCTGAAGAAGTAGACTCCATCTTGTCAATCTCTGATTTTTATCTTTAAACTTACTAAGGAATTTCAGTGGGTTATGATCGGTATAAATGACTATGGGGTCATAACCAGAACACAAATAAAATGAAAAATGCTGTAAACCCAAAATCAAGGCCAAAAGCACTTTCTCAATAGTGGAGTAGTTCTTTTGAGGTGGAGTAAACTTCTTACTGTAATAAGATACAGGGTGTTCAATACCCTGATCATCCTCTTGCAGCAAAACAGCCCCAGCTCCTGTATCACTTGCGTCAACAGCCATCTTAAAAGGCTTAGCAAAATTTGTAGTGAGCACTGCCTGACTTAATAGGATAGCTTTAAGTTTGCTGAAAGAGGATTCACAGTTATCGGTCCAGACAAATTTAACTCCCTTTTTCAGTAGGTCTGTAAGTGGTGATACAAGAATTGAAAAGTTAAGAACAAATCTCCTGTAATAACCTACCATTCCCAAAAATCTTTGTAGCTCTTTCCTACTTTTAGGTCTGGGAAGATCACTTATAACCTGAACCTTAGCTCCTGGTGGTGCAACGTGTCCTTCACCAATTACGTACCCAAGGTACTGAACTTTAGCTTGACCAAACTCACACTTTGATAAATTAGCTACAAGATTAGCCTGAACTAAACGGTCAAGAAATTTACTGACATGGCATAGGTGATCTTTCCAGTTGTCACTGAAGATTAATACATCATCAATATAAACAACACACCCTGCCAAACCCTCTGTTACAACATTCATGAGCTTCTGAAAAGTGGCTGGTGCATTCCTCATACCATATGGCATTACAGAACATGCAAAAGTCTTTCCTAGTGTTACAAAACATGAGATCTCCCTAGCACGTTCAGTCATAGGTACTTGCCAGTATCCCTTTAACAAATCAAACTTACTTATGTACCTAGCCTTTCCGACCTTGTCTATGCAATCTTCCACGCGAGGGAGAGGGTAAGTGTCTGTTTTGGTTATCTGATTAACACGACTGTAGTCGATGCAAAGCCGCTGTGACCCACATGGCTTAGGGACTAGAGTGACAGAACTCCACTCGCTCTGACAGGGCTCAATCATCTTGTGGTCCAACAGGTAGCCAAGCTTCTTCTGGATGAGAGGAACTTTCACTGCGTTCACACGGTAAGGAGGCAGTTTAATTGGCTTTGCGTCTCCAACATCGACATCATGCATCAACACAATGGTTCTCCTGGAGTGGCACGGAACACTTGCGGGTACTCCTGCAGTAATGCCGAAAACTCCTGCCTTTCCTCGGGAGCTAGATGAGAAAGCTTAGTCTGGAGATCATTCATGATATCAGGATTCTTCCCCAAACTATCACTCAGGCTCATACTGCATGGGAGAACTTCAATTGCAGACTCAGGTGGAACAGCGACAGTGCAGACTGGGTTATTTTCGTCCCGCCTGTGATATAACTTTAGCATGTTGATGTGACAAAGTTGCTTGTTCTTTCTACGATCTGGTGTGGCGATGACATAGTTGACATCACTGAGTTTCTTCTCCACGAAATAAGGACCACTAAACTTGGCTTGAAGAGGTTGCCCATGCACCGGTAGCAGAATCAAAACCTGATCTCCTGGCTGAAAGGGGCGTAACCTGGACTTCTTATCAAACCAAGTCTTCATCTTCTCCTGAGCAGCTCCTAAATTCTCTCTCGCCAGCTGTAAAGCAGTGGACAGCTGTTCTTTGAACTTCATCACATACTCCAGCAGGTTGACGTCATCTTCCTCCGACAGCCAGCATTCCTTGAGTAGCTTAAGGGGTCCTCTTACTTCATGGCCAAACAGTAGTTCAAAGGGTGAGAAGCCCAGTGATTCATTTGGAGATTCTCTTGCGGCAAATACAACGAATGGAAGACCTTTATCCCAGACTTTCTGATGTTCCAAACAGTATTTCCTGAGCATCGATTTGAGTATTTGATGATATCTCTCCAACACTCTTTGGGTCTGGGGATGGTAAGCTGAAGACGTGATCTGGGTGATGCCCAACTCTTTCAGAGACTGCTTGAAAACATTTGACATGAAATTACTTCCCCAGTCTGACTGTACCTCCTTGGGCAGACCAAACTTGGTGAAGAACCCCAGCATTTCCTTAACCACGTTCTTTGCTGAGATATTTCTAAGTGGAATGGCTTCAGGATAACGAGTAGCCATATCAATCAGGGTTAACACATAAGAAAATCCTGAAGAAGTCTTAGGAAGAGGGCCCACAATATCCACCAACACACGGGTGAATGGCGCCTCAAAAGGAGGAATGGGAACTAGAGGTGCAACCTTTTCGGTCTGATTACACTTCCCCACAACTTGACAAGTGTGACAAGACTTACAATACCAGGAAACATCTCTGAAGATACCGGGCCAGTAGAAGTGTTTCAAAATGCGTGCCACAGTCTTCCTCACTCCAAGGTGTCCTTCCAAACTGGAATCATGAGCCACTCTAATGATATCCTGCCTACAAACACGAGGGATGACAACTTGATGTACAACCTCCCATTCACAGTCGGCTGATGCTGTTGGGGGTCTCCACTTCCTCATAAGTACTTCTGACCTTATATAATAACAAGTAGAAACACCAACTGACTCTTCCTCACTGCAAGCAGAGTTAGCTCAGGGTCAGCAACCTGCAACTCAACCAACTCTTGACGAGACAAATTATCAACACTACGGGGTACTGCCTCATCTGGTGAGTGGTCCAAATTAGCAAGAAAAGTGTCAGCTAGGATAACATCATCATCATCATTATCCTCTAAGTCACCAGTAACTTTAGACTTAGCCCTAGTGACAGCACATGCAGAGAACACATCAGGGACATCACAATCCTGGGTCACAGTCACTGGTTCACTAGACATCTGAGGAGCTGGACACACTTGACTTCCACCAATATCATTTCCAAGTAAGAAAGTTACACCTGACATTGGGAGTGTCTCAACCAACCCAACCATAACGGAACCATTAACAAAACCAGACTCTAAATTCACTCTGCACAGAGGGACAGAGAAGTAATTATTCCCTACACCTTGTAAGATTACAGTTTCATCGGAGGAATTAACATTAGAGCCTAGAACACTGGTCAGCATAAGGGATTGGCAGGCACCTGTATCACGATATATTTTAACTGATTTCCTGTCATTACTGTCCAGAGGATTGACAAAACCATCACACAGGAAATTAGCACATGAACTCTTGAGAGTGTCACCCACGTTACTGCTCAAAAGAGGAGCTTAATCATGAGGATTTAATTTACCCCTCAAAGCAGGTTCAGTTAACTCGGTTAAAGAATTCTGGGAACTCTCAAGGGTGGACACTAGACCAATTGACTGAATATTTAAAGACTCCTTTTTGTTCACATCAGGCTGTCTCCTGAAACATTTCTCCGTAGTATGACCAAGCTTACTACAATAAGTACATTTACTTTTCTGAAATCTAGAGGTGAAGCTGGTATTTACTTCCTGAGAAACATCATCTTTATTCTCTTTCCTGTTACCTGTACTCTGAGTAGAGGAAACGTACTTACTCTCAGCTTTCCTTTTTTCTTTAGAATATCTCTTGTGAGTGAGAACATATTCATCAGCTAAAACTGCAGCATCAGACAAATTATCTATTCTTTTCTCATCAAGATATAGGCTTACATCTTTATTAATACACCTCTTGAAGTCCTCCAGCAAAATCATCTGCTTAAATTTATCAAAATCAGAATCCACATTCTTAGAATTTAACCACTGCTCTAACAGATCTTCTTTGATTTTTGCATACTCAACATGGGATTGCTTATCTTGCTTATAAGTTGTCCTAAATTTTACTCTATAGGCTTCAGGAACAAGCTCATAGGCCTTAAGAATCAAGCTCTTAACTACATCATAATTATCAGATTGATCCTGAGGCAAAGATGCATAAGTTACTTGAGCTTTACCGGTGAGAACACACTGAAGGAGTACTGGCCAATACTTTTTGGGCCAATGGGGTGCTTTGTAGCCGCCATTGAAGTGGTCGAGCCTGCCACTGACAGTGAGCAGTTGCACTCTCATGAATCTTTAATAATATATCTTTGTGTGGACTTATGATTCAAATTAATGTTTGTAATGTGTAGAGGAATTATTTTTTTCTCAAATAATTGCGAAGAAATAAAGGCAAACTACTTATTATTTTCATAGTACTACGTAAAAAATATTTATCCAGCTAGACTAGCATCAAATGAACTCTAAGATTCTCATTTATTTTGCATTAGTAGTCTTTTATTGTACTGAAAGAGGTGGAGTTACATTACTCACTATTGGCTGGAACGAAATACTTTGTAATTGCCCTCTTGAAGTCGATTACTAGCCAATATAAGTAAAAAATCGGTACGACGCTCGTAACATCCCAAATATCCAAATGGCGCATGCGCATTGAAGGTACAGTCCCAGGGACAAGATAGACTCTGCTTTTGTTTACTAATGTTGCGGCACGTGGGGAAGAAGAGGAGTCGCACAGCAAGAGAGTAGCCTAACAACATCATGGCGACACGTTATGGTGACTGGAGCCTCGATCAGCTTAAAGCAGAGTTGAGGAAACGCAACGCCAAGCTATCTGGAAGAAAAAGGGAACTCATTGAACGGTAAGCGCCAGTAGAGAAGTGTAATAGCTAACCTAGGCCTGCCTATATAGCCTTAGTTATGTGTAGGCCTTGGCTTAGGTCCTACCCTAGACTCACCTATGCCTGTTATTTTTTCTTCATACTGACCAAGGCTTAGGTAGATAGGCCCTACTTTGTGATATATTTTACTGAACATGGAGACACAGTGCCTCTTTTAACCCTGACAATTCTAGGCTATATATACACGAACTGATTAACACCTGCTCTAGGGCCTTAGGCTACCTTGGCCTAACCTAGTAGGCACTAGCCCTACTAGGTCTAAGGTGGAACAATCAGAAGGCTAAAAGTGAAGTCTGGGTCTGGCCATTGTCTTGGCCTAGCCCTACTGAAAACTGGATTTTGTATGGAGATTTAATTATTTCTAATACGATATGAGCAGGGTACGAGTTCACTTGGTTATGAGTTGACCTGTAATAGGGTTAGGTTGGATTCATAGGTTTGACTAAAACCCTTAATATGCGGCAGTGTTATAAATAATCATGCCTGCCACACAAGGTAGTAAAAATAACATTATTTAAAAGTTGGCACAGTAGAACTTCAGTATGGTTAAAAGATTGCCGACCCCTGATACAGGTCATCTGACTTTTACCTTTTTAATGGTGTACAGTGACTAGTGACTATTTTACAAGACAAACTATCTTATGGCCAATTATTTGCCTCTATTTTACTTGTTGAGGAAAACAAATATCACTCTGGCTTCAGCTGTTTAACTCCAATAGAGGTGCATGTAGTCTGGCACATTTAAATCGTTAACAAAGATAATTTCATATTCAGTGTACTTCAGCATATAGAATACAATTATCAAGACTTTTTTATATAAGACTGTTTCATGTAGCTTTGAGATTAGTGAAGTTATGATGGTTTGGTTTTCATTTCAGGTTGGAGTTTTATGACAGAAATCAGAATTATGGCCCATCAGAGGTGTGTCCGGATTTCACCATGTGGACTCCCAGTGCAACTGAGTACAAGGATATCAACAGTGAAACTGAGGTATAGTGTTCTGATTGTTATTTTTAACATTGCAAAAAAAAATATATATATAATCTTGTTGCCTGAGAGTTTGATCAGATATGATTAGCAAAGCTTGGCACTGGCAACATGTTATTTGTTAATGGAATTAAGTTAAAGTTTGCAAAAATTGACTTTTAACCCGTCACGTCCCAAGCTATTTCGCACCTCTGACAACCCCCAATCCCTACTTGGCATCTTGTAGAGGAATAGAGGAAGGTGTCCCGTGTATACTTACGAAAACTCACGCGCGAAAATTGAAAATTGTGCCAATTAGGGACCTTGCAATTGCACGACGTACCAGTACGTTGCCGGGACTGGCAAATGCAAAATGTTGCAACGTACCCATACGTCCCATTTTTCAGCATAACTCACTAACATTCTATATTACAACCTTACTTACCTTCTGAAACTGATGTCACTTGACACAAAGTGCTTGTCTTTTACCAAGTTATAATATTTTGTATGCAGTTTGTTACATTCTTTGGTTCTGGAAGCTATCCTTTCTCCCAATCTTTGAAATGCAGGCTTCTCTAAAATTTCTTCTATTTCAGCTTCCACCTGTCACAATCGGTAGATACGAGGAGTACTGTTCACGGTTCAGTAAACATGATGATGTTAAAGTGAGGCAGCTCTACAAAGAGAAGTTCATCATCACTGCCAGAAGCACTGCTGCGGGACGTCTTTTCTTTGTTAAAGCTAGAGTAGCCGCAGAAATGAAGAAACGCGTTGTATATACAGTAGATGTATCCATGGATAGTCATGGAGTTGTTCGGGAATGCCAGTGTGAGTGTGGGGCAGGGATGGGTCCAGAAGCCCATTGTAAGCATGTATTATTAGTGATCTTCGCTCTAGTCAATTTTCATATCTCCAAAGAAATTTCTGTCAGGGACACTTGCACTGAAAGGATACAGTCATTTCATAGAGGTAAGAAATACACTGGCTCACCTGTTAAAGCACAAAATCTTAGACTGAGGAAGAACAGTGGCAATCTGACTATACCAAAGTTAGCTTCTTATGACCCGCGACAAGTGCAGTTTATTAATAGTGAAGAGTATCAGTCACATTTTTCTAACAGGTGTACAAATTTTCCACAGATTATGCCAATTAAGCAGTTGATTCCACAAGCTAATTTAAAAGCTGTTTTTCATGATCATGATTATCTTCAATTTACTCCAGATGAACAGTTTTTGAGAAGCATGAACATTGCCAGTATTACAAATGAAAAAGTAAAGGAAATAGAATTAAATACAAGGGGACAGCAAGGCAATAAACAGTGGTTCATTGAAAGGTCATACAGGATCACAAGTTCTAACTTTGGTACAGTATGTAAGGCTACGCCATTAACAAATTTTAAAAACTTGGCAAAAAGATTGATGAACAAAAGTGATGCAAAATGTGCTGCAACTGAACATGGGAAAATGTATGAAGGAGTTGCTGTTCAAAATTATAAAGAACTAACTGGACAAGAGGTAAAGGACAGTGGTCTGTTTGTCTGCCAGTCTTCTCCATTCCTTGCATCATCTGATGGGTTGGTGGATGATGATGGTGTCTTGGAGGTCAAGTGTCCCTATTCAGCTAGGGATAAAGAGATAAGTGTTGATACAATACCGTATCTGAGAGAGACATCTAATGGAGAACTAACTGTTGACAGGTCACATAATTATTATTATCAGATTCAAGGTCAGCTACTGTGTACACAAAGGAAGTATTGTGATTTTGTAATATTCACGTTTGAGGACATCAAGATAATTAGACATAGCATAGATGAGGATTTTCTAAATGAAATGTTAGTCAAGCTCAATGAATTCTATTGTAATTATTTCAGAAAGGCTGTCTTAGATAAATATTTATACAGATCAGCTTCTAACTAACTGCTCTACTGTATACTGCAAGATGTCACCAAATTCTTTTGTTACTGTGCCTTAATTTCACCAAAGATTTTGTAATATTCACATTTGAAGACATCAAGATAATTTCAGACAGACTTAGATAAATATTTTTACAGATCAGCTTCTAACTAACTGCTCTATGCTGCAAGATATTACCAAAGTCTTCTGTTACTGTGCTTTCAGTTCACCAAAGATTTTGTGTGCATGTGGGACAAGGGGGATGTTGATAGTGAGGTGTGAGTTATGACTGTGTTCTACCATAAAAGAGGCCATTCTGAGTATTTTTGTAGTACACCAGTCATGAAGTGATAGTGAGGTGTGAGTTTTGTTACTGTGCCTTAATTTCACCAAAGATTTTGTAATATTCACATTTGAAGACATCAAGATAATTTCAGACAGGCTGTCTTAGATAAATATTTTTACAGATCAGCTTCTAACTAACTGCTCTATGCTGCAAGATATTACCAAAGTCTTCTGTTACTGTGCTTTCAGTTCACCAAAGATTTTGTGTGCATGTGGGACAAGGGAGATGTTGATAGTGAGGTGTGAGTTATTACTGCGTTCTACCATAAAAGAGGCCATTCTGAGTCTTTTGGTAGTACACCAGTCATGAAGTGTGTGTGGGAGTGTTAAGTCATCTGGGTAGGTAGCAGTGTGTACTTTGTGAGTGAAAATGAAACGCACCTATTTTTATATATATATACATATTTTTCTATATATACTTATTATAGAGAATATATTCTATTCTTGATTGATTAGCCATTGAGAAATATATACATACTGTATATGACACTATATTATCCAATTTGTTTATTTTGTAATTTCATCTATCTGCATATTTACCCAAATAAATATCTCTAAATAATCTTACACTGTCTTATGACCTTCATACCAGTGTATAGTATGACTTTCTTTTAAGACATGCTGTCAAATCAGAAGAGACTATAGCATGTAGTGTGTTAGCGTAATGGGCATACATGAACTTGGAATATACTCAATATGAGAATAAAATATCATGTACTGTTCTACTTTTTATTTAAAAAAAAAAATTATTGTGAACATGATAATGAAAGGAGAGGAACAGCACTAAGCACCAGATACTGTACATACTTGCAATGATAAAAAGAGTACTACTAAGCACACATCCCTGTGGGACACCCTCATGCTGTACATAAGACCGGGTTGGTTTGAAAGGAGCTTAATAAATTATGTTCTTGTAGAGAGTAACATGATGAAGTGTGTTTGTGACATAAAAGCAGTCTGAGTGCTGAGTGGTGGACTGCCAGATCATATGATTGTGCTGTGTAGGGTCAGATTGAAAGATGTATGGCATTCAAAGAATGGAAGAATACTCTATCTATTGCCAGATGCCACAATCCCGTAAGGGGTGGCCATTTAACTTTGAGTTAGTTGTTTTACGGGGAGGGGCACTAATCCTCCACCAACCCACTTGTTGACACGTAGGGAGCACGTATGGTTTGGTTATATGGTTACCACCCAGCGTAGTAAATGGTTTCTTGGCTTACAGGAAACCATTTGGCTTGTCACTCAATGTAAAGCCACCTGTAAAGGAAAGAAGAGCAATAAGAAGTGACAGGAAAGATGGGAGAAATATGAAGAGAGGAGAGCAGACACAGCAAAAGAATGATAAAGGCTAAGGAAGAAGTAGGCAGCTCTGCATCAAGTGAGTGGATGATGGTCGCCACCACCTACACTCACTGAGGCAAAAGATGGATAAATAGGAGTGTGGAAAATTTCTCAGGCATGTGATGGAACAATACATTTTCGAAAATTGCATAACATATAACAAATAAATATAATATCTGAACCTAATTGTGCCTCTGCGTTATTAAGTGGATCTGTAAGTATCTTAAATGTTTTGCCCAAACCAATAACTCTTTCAACATGGACTCTTTTACTGGCAATCTTTCTGTCTTTCAGGACACTATTGGCAGATAATCTGTTTGTCTTCTTGAACATAGTAGGAATATTAACCATCACATCATATGGTGCAAACAAATCTTGAACTTCAAAACCTTTGTCAGCCATAATGCTGTCACCCTTATCACACAATTGTGGTATATTACTCCTCTCTATGATGCTGCGATCACTAGCAGCTCCACCATAAGCTGGTGATACATAGGAAATCATACCACCTGGTGTACATCCAACAACAGCTTTTAGTGTGTTTCTGTTCTTATAATTAGAGAAAGTTGCCTGTTGTGCTAAAGGAAGCTCTGGTTTCCTGACAGGGATCTCAGTTGCATCAAGAATAACTCTTGTTCCAGGGAACTTATTACCAAAATCATGTGGTGCATAAAACTGAACAATATCCTTCTTTGGCCATAGGTTTATCTCCCCCCACTGTAATGACATAAATCTGACCCAGGTAACAAAAATGTTATAAACATCTCTTTCAGAGACACCAAATAGCTCTCCAAGTTCAAAATTTGGCTTATTTTGTCGAAGTTTCATCATTACCAGCAAAAACTGTTCAGGAACCTGCAGTGAAGTTATGGGCCCATAAAAGTACTTCAAGCTATAAGCAGCAGGACCTAGTGTAGATAGTACAAAAGTGAATTTCTCATAATTTTCTAGACCAGTGTGGAAATGAAGGCTTTCTGCATTGTGTTTGAAATCATCTACTCTGTAAACCTTTTTGTATGTGTGAACAGTGACTTTAACTGCGTCAGGTACTACGGCATCTGTAGAATCTGAAACCGGTACACTGAAAACCTGCGCTGGCTCACTCTCGATGACTTCCTCTGCACCTACATCAGGAATTTCATCACTGCATGCACTGCCACACTTTTGCTTCTCAGATTTCATCATCTTGGATGCTCCTGTAGGAGAAGAACAGCAAAGCAGTCTAATAGCATTGTGCATATATATCAAAGCCTTCCATCTCCTCATTCTTGCAAATCTTACAAGGCACTCAGGCTTCCTCCATCTGCTGCATAGTGAAAAAACCATCATACTGTACAGTATTCTTTTGATCCATTCTGCCTTATGCCACTCCACACTCATACACTCTCATTACTTATGAAACCAACAAGGGATAATATAAAAATTTACTACAATATAAACTGACATATGTGTGTGAACACAAATTATATAAGTTCCATGAGACACTGTGTTACTGGTATTGTACATGAATATGATTGCAACTGAACTTTTGCGGATTGACTTACCTCCGGTTACTTCCTCTGCATCAACACTTCTTGCACTGTCACACATTCGCTTAAGAGCCCTTTCCTTCCTGGCTACTGCAGCAACAGACGGTTTCTTAGTCCACGAGAACTGGGATGGAACAGCTGTTTTCTTGAGTCTTCTGAGCCTTCCCTCGGACCTTCGACCTGGAAATTTTATCATGTGTGTCTTAGGTAGATGTTCTCATTCAGAGCATAAACCACAGATATAATGTGATACATGTGCTACAGCAAACAAAAAGGTTGTTTTCCAAATATTCGTAGCAGTTAAGACTATGTTTGGTATTTTGGGGAAAAATGTTGGTATATAGCAGATTCAGACCATCAGGTTGTTTTACAAAATAATAATCATAGCAGTTAAGAGTAGCCTAGGTAAGGTTAGATAATTGAGGAAAAAGTTGGTATTATTGCATATTCAGACCATCAGGTTGTTTAACAAAATAATAATCATAGCAGTTAAGACTAGCCTAGGTAAGGTTAGGTAACTGAGGAAAAAGTTGGTATTATTGCAGATTTAGACCATCCTAGCCCAATAGTCAAGGTGATCACTTTGGGCTGCACTAAGTTTCAGCTATTATCATTTTTTTACTGGCATTTTTTAAATGTCTAATACTTTTTTTCCTCCAAGTATTAATTTTGACTCTTGGTCCTAGGCTAGGTCTAAAACTTCCTACCAAGGGACTAACTTAGGCTATACACGGACTTAATGGATAGATAGGGCGTAATGCAAGTACTTATGGATAAGCCTCAAGCAAGCAAACTTTGGCTACTTTAAACTCTACTTACCACCAGGCATATAGTCTTCTGCAGTGAAGTGGTCCTTGCATACCATCGAATACTTGGACGGAGTGAAGTTTTGGCGCTTGATAGCCATCATCCACCGTTTTTTCAGTTCTGGGTTCTGAGGAAATTGATGGCCACCCCTATTAATGCACAGGGGAACACAACAGTACGATCCTGACATCTCAGAGTCTCAGCGTGCGTCCTCTCGACTTCAGTCCAGCCTTCCGACCTCTCTCAGAGCAGGCAAAAAATGACTGTTGACCGTTCCTGGATTTGGGACGGTTGGTCGAAATCGTTGACTGAAGGCGAATTTAGGCATTAATAAATTTAAGTTAGTAAATCGTCTCAGAGGAGGAAAGTATGACTTTCCTCATTGAAACCATATATTAAGAGATACAAATCTACTCATTTCTAAAGAATTAACATAGAAAACATTAAATTATAAGGGATGAATGAGCTGACTAGTTGCTAGACTTGCCAGATTAGAATATTTTTACCTTTTTGTATGACTCATACAAATGAATAAGCTCTTGTTGTTTGTATTCATTGGAGAGTGTAAGTGGTTTTGTAAGTAGGAATGACATTAATCCTATCACAAGTGCACACAAACAAATGCAGCATATGATTCATGAGCATGCGTGTCCTACGACGTCTGTGGCAGGCTCGACCATGACGATTGTCAATTGTCTTCCACCCACAAAGCACCCCATTAAAACCTGTAGCTACCCTCTCAAACAACTGAAAATACTTTGTTAAATCAGATTCATTAAAAGGAGGGACAAGTTTAACATTTTTAGCCACATCAAAATCATCAGAGCTAGATGATCCAGCTCCACTTTGTTTCATGCGATACTCATGGTCTGCCTGAATCCTAGCAATTTCAATTTGTGCCTGTGCCTCCTGAATACGAGCCTGAGACTCAGCCTCCTTAGCACGAGCCTCCTGCAGGACTACCTGTAACTTAGCTTTTTCAATCTGCGTTTGCTCATCTGGAGGAGTTACATCAAACAAGCTTTTATTAATCATGTCAACAATTTGATCTTTAGAATGATGAGAGCGAACAGCAATTCCCAATTGTTGAGCAACAAGCTTAAGTTCATTCTTTGTTCTGGTTTCTGCATCACACACTGTTTGCACATTTGACAAAAAATCTTTGGCTTCTTCAAGAGTAGTAATAGTAGACATCATGAATAAATCAGTCACAAAATATCAAGCAATATCCTTATGATAATATCTTGAATATCCTGATAAAAGGTCGCCAAATTTATGTTACGGAACAGAGAGAGATAATGAACACTTCAAGTGAGAATACTAAAATCACTACTGTTCCGCAAAGTTCCAGGTTCAAAACAAAAGGGTTAGGTAAAATTACAAGTTAAAGTTTAATGCTCAAACTAACAACTAAACATTCAGGACTCATAAGGATAATGTAATGGCAAAACAGGTTACATATATGGTTAACTGCAATACCCTCTATTAACATGAATTTAGCAAGAGCAAATTTATCTAAGTCAGCCCTGATAAATGAGAAAACCGGATAATGCTCAGTTAAAGCAAGATATATTAGTACAAATACAAAACATTATTAATTCTGGCTGACATTAAAAACTTTACATGAATCACAAAAACCTTACCAGGTCTGCGAATTAACGCCTCAGGCTACACAGTACAAGAAAAATGGTAATATCACTTATACTCAAATTATACAGCAGCTAGATGGCTGGAGACTTCCTGAGCACTCACAAAAATAATAATACACTATACAAGGGAGGACAGAGATGTGAACAAAATGAGGAGTAGATCTAAGTGGCAATTATTCAGAGACTCAGCTCATTATATAGGGGCCGGCAGAGCTTGATTCAACTTGCAAGAAGGATGCGGAAATGAAGGCACAAGGGAGGAAGAGTTGACAGTCCTGCTCTGAACAACAGAAAGAACGACTTACTCTACTATAAGGGGGAGAAGGGGGGAGTGAGGTAGAACACGCAAGCCTGGTCACTATGGAAGCCACGAGGCAAATCGTGATCAAACATGCAGCATACTGTACGTTAGAATTATACAATGGATGATGAAATCATAGGCTATGTAACAATATATATATATATATATATCTCGTCAAAGGCAGCCGTTAATTAAAATACCATAGAGACTTATACTTCCCTTTCCAGGCAGCCGTAACATAAAATGCCATTTACTATACATCAGGCAAGTATTGACAGCATCTCACTCTCGTTTTTTCTTTGTCAGTCAGGTAGTGGATTTGGATTATCATCTGATGAAGATAATAGTCATCTAAACAGTTTTCAAATAAGAATTTCCAGTTATTATACGAGTGTGCCTATATACAGTCAGTAATCCCAAGCATGACCCCCAATACTGTGGTGCCTATGAGCAGCCCTGCACACGTCCCTGAATCAATATCAAGATCAAGACCAAGTGTCTCAGCGAGCCATCCAATTCCCTAGTTACCCCTCACATTGCCAGAGAAAACGGCAATCAGTATGCAACCCCAGCTCAGAGTGAGGTGTTGGCTGAATGGAGAGTTGGTATAAAGAGGATCACAGCACGAGGAAGAGCGAAGGGAATGTGGTGGAATGTAGGGAGGGATGTTGTTCAACCCCCTCCTGTCTGGTCCAGCAGACCCAGCGACCACAGGTAAGAGACGGCGCCTTTGGGGTTGTCCCATTCGTTCCTTACGCAGCCGATGTTGTGTCTGAATTTCAGTGTGGTATGTATAGCTTAGTTACATGCATGTCTGTTATGTTGTGTGGGACTGTTCTACCAGCGGAGCACGTGCCAACCGTGATTCTACTCAAACCAGATCTAAGCTGGTATTTGCTGGACCGTGATGATGTTCTAACAAAGTGAACTCGATCAGCTGTGTTGAATGACACCTCTGATGGGTGATGTCAGGAGGGGAGCTTGTACTATAGTGTTTTGATCGAGGTATTTACAGCCCTGTACATGAAATGCGTATGTGGATACCCCTTTATTGCTAGTATTCTCATGTCTTGAGGTGGGATGGTGATTTAGAGTGTGTGGTAATGCTTGTGTGGTGATTGTTTTATGTGCCTAAATGTGTTGTATGGCTTTGGTGTTGAGTATTAGCACAGGATATCTCTCACGGGAAGATTATTCCCTGACAGAGAGGATTTAAGTCTCACAATGTAAGTGAGCAGTGGCAGTGTTGTTGTTGTTAATGTTCTCCCAAGTGGTCTGACCGAACCACCCCCATCCTCCTCTGGGAAATAGTGGCCCCATAGGGCTGCCTTTTGGTATTGCCAGTGATGATGCATAGAGTGTTGTTCTGTATGGTCTCCAAGATATTGTAGGCGCATCAAGATAGGATGGGGCACCCATGAGGGAAATCAGTGACCTGATATGTCTCCAGAGAAGTGACAGCTTTCCCATTATTGATCAAAGTCTTTCCCTGTACCTGATCTAAGTGCATTGACCCTGGAGGTGCACTGCCTCGTAATGTCCTGCATGTGGTCCTTGAACATGGGTCTAATATCATATGTCAATCCAAGAATCTTAGTTGAGGGTGTGAGTGGCATGGGTACTTTACATGGTCATTTGCATTGTACCTGTGCTCATGATGGTTGCTGGTGATGAATATGGTGAGGGATTTGGCTAGAGTAATCGTCAGCCTATTGTCTTCGACCAGTGGTTAACGGGTCTACTCGATCAGACGGACAAGGGATGAGCAACACTGGACGTCTAGCAGTGAAGGAGCTTATAAAATCTAATCCCTCCAGCTTCAGAAGCCTCCCTTACGTAAAATAGTTTGGAGGCAGCGGGAATAATGGACGTCCTCGGGGTGAAGAAGAAAGTTTTTAGGCTCCTATGATTCACTCCCAGCTTGTCTATCTTTGTCTTTAACTCACGGAAGAGTTTTGTTGTAACCTTCCCTCGGACAAACAGCCACGAAAGGAGGCCATTTATTATTATTTGTTTTAATGCAAGAAGAAGGAACCAAAGGCCAAGAGCCTGCAAAATGTTCCTTCCAAGAAAAAAATCAAATAACAGAGCGTCATATTCTAGATCCATTTTTGTTAGCTTTCCTTTGTACTTGTAAATCGTCTGGCGTTAACTAAAACTCCCGTTGGTTAAGGAAGCTCCCTAGCACTTCTTAGCGATTTATTTTTTGGATATGGCTGGTTAACATCAGTCTGTATGTTATGCTGAATATGGTGGTATTGGAATAATGTAAATGATACAGAGAAGAGTAGTAGCGAGTAATAAAGCATAGTAAATCGCTTAGGAACAGGTGTTAGAGAGCTTCCTTAAACGACGAGAATACGAGGCGGAATAGTGAAGTTTTCTCGTCCATTAAAGAGTTGATTTAAATGGCTCGGAAGAGGGTAGTAAGGAGTAAACAGCAAAATAAATCGCCTTGAAAGAGGTGTTAGGGAGCTTCCTTAACCGACGAGTTTGAACACCTTACAGTAGCGAATTTCACCACTGTTGTCCCGGTTCGTGAGCTGTTTTAGTGTTGACTCACACCCACACGAGTCCTTGGTGAGTGCTGACTGACGGTGTCCTGGCTGTCTGTGCTGAGTCCAGGTTTTGGCGAGAGAGGCGTGTATGGGGCAGAGGAAGATAGAGTGATATGGGGGTGTGATATTGTTAGTGGATTTAATAAGGAAAAAGTGATGCGAATGGGATAAACCGCTGTGGATGTTTGGAGTAGATTCTGTGCAGGCCTGGAGTCCGTGGTGGTGGTAGTAGTAGTAGTAGTAGTAGCAGTAGCAGTAGTAGTAGTAGTAGTGGTGATGGTGGTGGTGGTTGTAATGGTTGTTGTAGTAATAGTGGTGATGGTGGAGGTGGTGGTAATAATAGTAGTATTAGAAGCTGAAGTTGTAGTAGTAGTAGAAATAGTAGTATCAGCAGTAATATGAATTGTTTTTCTTGTTACCCTAGTCTCTCCTGGACGTGAACCCGGTGGATTGCGGGCTGAAGCTGTCCTATCCCTGCAGTCCACCATCCTCCTGCTAGGGAACAGGGACTGAGATGCCTTTGTGTAATCGGACAGTTCCGCTACGTAAAGGTGTCCTTGCACCGTGATAGGCATGGTGAAACAGAAGATTGTGTAGTAGTAGTAGTAGTAGTAGTAGCAGTTGAATAGTAGTAGTAGTAGTAGTAACAGTAATACCTGTAGTAGTGTAGATAATGGTATGGTGTAAGTTTAGGGTATTTGTTAATGATCGTTGTTAGTCTGTTAGCTTCCTTCACAGAAACTCATTGGCAGTCAGTGGGGCTCGAACCCATCCCAGAGCATCCCCGGAATGTGAGGCTGATACCATACCGACCTGGCCACCGAGTCGTCCTCTCTTGTACAAAAAAGGTAGAGTAGAGGTTAGGGTTGGGGTAGGATAGATACAGTGGTAGTGATAGATGTCTTACTAGGTTCGAGTTTATATACTGTTGCAATAATGACAACCTAATTTGTCTGAACATGAGAAAAAAGAAAAAAAAAACAGGTACTCTTAAAACTGCACCTGGACGTGTTTTGATTTCTCCCGCGAAATCAAAATGTCACATGTATCTAGGCCATCTGGTACACTTTGTAAGGCCTCGTTTGTAAAATACTTTATCCAGATAATTACTGCTTTTTATTTGGGCAATCTTATCGTCAAACGGTTATTGTAACCCTTATAGCAAAAATAATTTAAAATGCGTCATTACTGATGAATGCACTCGGACAACCAATCAGCTGCCAGTTTTCAAAAGCTTAGGACTCGTCTCTTCTCAGGTGAGATCGAATAAGCTGTAAGTGGAAGCAATACCGAAGCCCGCTCACCAGTAAGGCAGCACTCCACCAGCAGGCTTGTATCCACCCCTGAACGCCCACCATCCTCTTTTCCTGATGGGGATGTGGCTCATGGGGATATCAAGAGAGGTGTACAGTACATTTGATATTTAAAGTTGAAACAAATAATAATAATAATAAAATGTGGGCAATGAGCGTATTGTCGAAGCGGGGGAAGGGAGTGCTGGAGGTGGTGTGTGAGAGGTTGAGGGGATGGTGTTGGCCAGCCTCCGTCCACGCCCCCAGCCCCACCACCACATCCGCACCTCTTCCACACCCACGCCAGCGCCTGTATCCCACCGTCCAGCACCCCTACTTCCAAGGCCAGCACCCCGCCTCCTCAATAAAAACTTGGGCTGACAGTGCGCGGAGGAAAACACAAAATGAACCCTAACAGCCCCCGTCAACACCAACGCCATCCACATCCACGCCCATCTGGCCGCCGTGGAGGTGGCTGCATGATGGATGGGCAGTGATGTGGAGGCGAGCATGTAAGATGTGTCAGTCACCCATATTCTTCCCCTCCTTGGTTACGGTTTCTGTTTTTCTGCTGGCGATCTTGCTTATGTTCATTCCTTCAATTCCTCACTGCTGAGTCCAGTTTGAGATCGTGGGTGACATCTGCTTGGCTACAGACCCCGACGAGTAACCTACACGTACCAACCAGGAAGGGAGGTTTGATGTTACAGCACACGACATCAAACGAAAACTATTAAAAAAAAGTAATACTGCTGTGGTGCCTTTGCCAAAATTTCACTGGGGTCCAAATTTTCCAGCTTTTATGGGAGTGAATTCAGCCTCGACGCTCACCAATGTCTTAAACACAGATGATTAGCTGGACCAGTGGTGTAATACAGTAACAGCTGCCATGGAAATGAACATACCAACGAAACGTCATAGAAAAATAGTAAAGGGAATAATGTCACGAACTGTTAAATTCACACAGATGTCTTACAGAAGGCTGTATGAAGACGCAAAAAACGCAGGATGGACTCAACACAGACTGTTATCATCATTATCATCATCATCCGGACCTCCTTTCCCACCCTAGGGCAGTAATGTAAAATGAAATTACCACAGGAATGCAGAAAGCAAGCTGAAGAAAACTGAGAGACAAAAATGCAGTCTTATTCATTTATACAAACAACCAAAAGAATTCTGGAGAACTGAAAAATGAAACAAGAC
The DNA here is from genome assembly GCF_032717465.1 of Coenobita brevimanus. Taxonomy (NCBI): domain Eukaryota; kingdom Metazoa; phylum Arthropoda; class Malacostraca; order Decapoda; family Coenobitidae; genus Coenobita; species Coenobita brevimanus. The sequence continues at coordinate 24,414,013 of NC_136959.1, read as the reverse complement.
ACGAATATAATACTACTGGGTACCTCATAGATAAACGCAATGTGATTTTTGATGAACCGGAACAAGAGATGTTCCGTACTAACTGGGGAAAGTGTTTGAAATAAGTGAGGAAGAAAAGGAAAATTTCGATTTAGTCCATGAGAATTTGATCAAAGACTAAGAGCAAACATGGAGAGAGCCCAACCATTGCCTTGTATATACAAACAGATTCGTTGACAACATCATCTTAGTGAGACGAATTACAGTTCATGAGTTAACTACAGTAATTAAAAGCACCAAGAATAATTCCCCAGGTATGAGCGGCATAAATAAAAAGGTTGTAGAAGAACCACCACCCATAGCGATAAGATGGCTTGTTGAGATTTTCCATGCCACTATCTCCATCGGTTACTTTCCTGACAAATTGAAAACAGCATTGATTAAAAGGATTCCTAAACCAAATAACTTTTGTCTCTATGCAGTGACTTACAGACCGATCTCACTGTTAGAGATGCCGGGTAAATTACTAGAGAGAACTATATCTAAAAGATTTACTACTTAGAATGGGAAGAGAGAATGAATGAGGCAAACATGTTGGATAAGGAATTATGTATCACATAACACAGAAAGGTGTGACTGGGAATAGAGGTAAAACTGGTGCAATCTTCAGTGTTAAGTTATTACAAGAAATACTGTAAAAAATAAAGAAAAAAATATTCAAAAGATTTAATTATAAAATTAAATAAAATACAAATAAAAATATGCAAATTATGTAGGAGCAAGGTCTTCAGTTACCAAGCGCCAACTGCTCCACCACCAAAAAAGCTAGGCCTCTTGAAGTCGAAAATACCCTGGTGCACAAGGGAGGAAGAGGGGAAAATTTAGTATATGAAATGAATAAAAATTGCAAGGTGGAGAGCCCACCACCTTTCAAATTTCAAACTCTTCATATTTCCTACTGATTCTTCAACAATAGCTGTTCTTTCAAATTTATGAGTAACAACTGACGCCAATCTCTCACCATCCATCCATCCATCTCAGCACATTATCACCTTGGTCACGGAAGAAGAAACATCTGTCAGCCAAGGCTACTGAAGAAGGGTTAAGGAAACCGAAATCGCCATCGAGCAAGAAATTAAATGAATGGAATAAACTATGGCGAAATCATACCCAACCTACCAGACGAGACCCAGGCATTCCTAAGGTGTAAATAAAATATTTGAATGAATATATATATATATATATATATATATATATATATATATATATATATATATATATATATATATATGTAGCCTCTGTGTTACAGTGGTAAAGTGTGCGTTTTCATACACTGAAGAACGAGGGTTCACGCATGCCAGGGTAATAAACTTTGGGAGCGTTCTTCTGGCCACGTACTGCATTGGCGGACACAAGGAGTGCTGTGATTGAACCAGTGTCGCATACTATAAAGTATGCTTGCACCCAGTCGGCTTGCATGGGCCGATTACACTTGGTTCACAGACTACACACTCGTCCAAAGCCACTCCAACACTACAATTACACTTACAAGCACTTCTCACCCTACATACTGTACAATTTCTACCAGACAGCCTAAGCCACTTGGTAGAGATACATTGGCTGTATCGTCCCCGCTTCGGTCCGGATGGGCCGGTCCTGCAGTGGACACTCAAACGGCTGATAATATATATATATATATATATATATATATATATATATATATATATATATATATATATATATATATATATATATATATATATATATTCTAAAGAGAGAGAGAGAGAGAGAGAGAGAGAGTATATGATTATATATTAGTGATGGTCTAAATAGTTCAGAAATCAGAAAATGCAAACCACTCCTCATGTACTTAACTCCAAACGAAAACACATCTAAACACGTAGCAAACAGGAAACAATGTACGCACTGAAAAATTAATAATATTCACAGACACACGCACACACACACACACATACACACACACATATGCTAGCAGACAGATAGATAAACAGAAACACACACACACACACACACACACACACACACACACACACACACACACACACGTTCTCACAGACAGACGAAAACAGAAACACACACATACACACACACACACACACACATTCATTTAATGCTCTTGCTTCAGGCGCATCTTGATACACATTCCGTAAAAAAAAAAACACTCCGATCACACACACACACACACACACACACACACACACACACACGCTTAATCTTGTCCTTCTGCCACAGAAGACGATGCTGGCACAACTCACAAAGCTGGTATTTTTCTCACTGTCTTTGGTGCCAATGAGTGTGACTGTGCAGACCAATCCTGGATCTGTAGTCTTTGCTACCCAGATGACATGTTAAGTCCGAGCTTGATATGAGAACTCTGTTTTTGTTGTGCCTTCGTTGTCTACTCTCTTCTCAGGCCAGGTTCCGCGCTTCTTTGAGATGAATGGTTATTTTGTTGCAGAGGCATTGATTTGAAGGTCTTTTGATATGATGTTGCATTTCTTCAGAGTTGTTCTTAAATGGTCTTTGTATCTTTTCTTCTGTTCCTCTGGGTTGCGGCATGTGCAGGGAGTTGGCCATAGAGAACATGGTGGGGAAGGCAGTGATCTGGCATACAGAACACGTGATTGATCCATCTTAGCAGCTTTTTAGCTGGCATTGTTTCTATGCTGGTTGGCTTCGCCTGCTGGAGAATTTGTGATTGAGGGACTTATCATCCCATGTGAGTCCTAGGATGTACTGTAAGCATCAGATGTGAAATGAATCAAGCTGTTTGATGTAAGGCTGATAGGTAGTCCAGAATTCAGCACCACATAAAAAGGTGCAGAGGCATAACAGGCGTATATACTGATGCCTTAGTCTCGATTCTCCAGTTGGATTTGAGACGTTTAAAAAAGGCTGAGGCATGGTTGATCAAGCACGAACTTTTGCATCAATTTTATGTGACCATACTTCCAAGGTAGGTAAAATTCTCCACCTGTTTTACATTTTTTCCTTTATCTGAAATGCAAGAGACTCTGAAAGGTTCTTTCTCTGGGATAATATTTATTTTACTGGCATTTCTCCTCAGCCCCATTCCATGGTGTATGTTGCAGACGATGGTGAGACTCTGTTGTAGCACTTCTGGGTATGTGCAAGGACAGCATAATCATCAGTGTATTGAAGCCCTTGGATTCAGCCATTTCAGTCTTTGCTTGTGCTTGAAGTCATCAGACATTAAATGAGTTACTGTCTAGATGGAACAGGGTTTTTATTCCATCATCATGATTCATTTACTGGTGACTGAAAAGAATGAATGGAGTGCGATAAATGTTGATATTAACAGGAGCCAGAACACATCCTTGCTTTACTCCCAAATCCACATTGGAAGTTTCATATTGGTTCCCACCTTGGCACACAAGAGCTCAGGATGGTCAAAACTTTGTTTGGAACTCCAAATTTTGAAACAGCATCACATAAACATTCTCTATTGAGAGTGTCAGGTTCTTTTGAAAGTCAGATGAACGCAATATATAAGTCCGAGTTTTGCTCGTGGCATTTCTCTTATATCTGTCGGGCAGGTGTTTCCTCATTCTGGATAACATTATCTTGGCTAGTACTATGCTAGCATTCACAAGGCAGGAGACACCTCTTCTGTTTTCACAGTTTGAGTGGTCCCCATTCTTCTTATAAATGGTTCTAATATCAGAGATAAGTCACTCAGATGGAATGCATTCTTGGTTCCACATAGTATAAGATCATGGAGGCACTGGTGGAGCAACTGGCCACTCTCCTTGATTTGTTCAGAAAGTATGCCATCGGTGTCACGGCTTTTGTTATTTTTTAGAGATGGGATAGCCTGAACTGTTTCTGCAAGTGAAGGTGGGACATTGAGATCTGCCGATTGAGGAGCATTTGGTATTTTATCAAGGATATTGTATTCCACCGAGTTCCTTTGAGTCAGTAAGGTATTGAAATGTTGTCCCCATCTCTCCAGGATTGCTTGTTTGTCTTTCAAGAGCTCTCCTTTGGCCGATTCAGTAAGGGCTATGTTGTGTTTGGTTGGCCCTTAGATGGTTTTTATGAACTTGTGGAACCCATGCTGGACATGAATATCAGCCAGTCTTTGCAGCTCTTATGCTTGCTCAGTTCACTTTTTGTTCTGCATGTCATGCAAGTTTCTCCTGGTTTCACTTCTGACATTCTGGAATTCAGTTTTTAGGGTTAAGGATTTAGGAAGAGTCAACCAGTTGCCATGTGGTCTCTTTTTCATTGCAAGAAGGTCATGTATGCCCTCAGCATTTTCATCAAACTAGTCTCCATAGCGGTGAGTGGAGAATCCTAGGGTTTCTTCTGCAGCTTTTTGGAGCAGTGTCTTAATGTTCAGCCACTCTGTGTCTAGGTTTGTTGATTTGTTGTTTGGGTCAAATGGTGGACATTGATCGAGTTTGTCTGCAGAAAATGTTACATGTTGCTGCATCTAAAAAAAAAAAAAAAAAAAAAAAAAAAAAACTACAGTTTTGTTTCTTGGAGGATGGTCTATGGTGCATTTGTAGGCATACGATTAGTTGCAGTTTGGTGATTATGAGGTTATGGTGTGCTGAGCACACAGCACCTCTCATAGCTGCATTTATAAGAACTTCTCTTCTGTCTCTGCCTTTAACCCGTCACGTCCCGAGCTATTTCGCACCTCCAACACCCCCCAATCCCGAGTTTTTTTTTTTTTTTTTTTTTTTGGCTTAAACCTCCGCTTTTGGTGAGAAACATTGAAAATTTATAGAGAAATCGCTCACCTGGGGTTTAAAATACTCGATCCAGGTACCAGTATCTTCTTACCTGACTGGGTTTTCTAACAGGCTGGCACCAAAGAAAACGAGTTCTATGGGAGGGTAACTATTTCACACCACTCATAAACGGTATTTATTTATTTACTTGGTACGAATTTATATGTAGTACGAGAGTATATTGATTTTCAAACAGTAATATAGGCATTATAAGCATTGTTTCACTCACTAACTCATCACCATACCTGACCTTCTTTTGCCACATTACCTGATCATTATTTCCGACTGTTTCTTCCTCTAATGCTATGTAAACTTTGTCCTCCACATTGTCATCGATTTGGGAATCACTCTGGCCCTGAATGTCTTTACTGGCCAGGTCACTGATAACAGGTGAATTGCTGAGAAAATGGTGTGAGGGGGGGAGGGGGGAGATTATGCAGTGTAAGGCATTGTCCCTGCTTGGCATCTTGTAGAGGAATGGAGGAAGGTGTCCCGTGTATACATACAAAAAAATCATGCACGAAAATTGAAAATTGTGCAAATTAGGGACCTTGCAATTGCACACCGTACCAGTACGTCGTCGGGACTGGCAAATGCAAAATGTTGCAATGTACCCATACGTCGACGGGATGGGGTGGGTTAAATGACGTTGTAAATTAGACACCAATGTCCAGATCGTGGGAGCACCCACGTGGGCTTGTGTCTGTTCTTAAATTGAATAATGGTGTTAGTGATGATCAGACTGTGTTGGGAGCATAAGGAAAGCAGTCTAAGATCATTGTAGTTCATGTTACCAACACCATGACATCCTTTAACGCCTTGTCAGAGGTGATCATATTATCTTGCTCTGGCAATCTCCAAGAAGGATGAATATGTCATTATGTGGTATTCAGTAAACAGAAGCATCTAGAGTGTCATAAAAAGGAATCTTTGACGGTGTCCTCAGAGTCAAGCATTCTGACATAGACACTGATGAGCATTACATAATGACCTTTAAAAGTGCTAGGACATCAGCCTCTCTGATATACCTACAGATAATTCTTGGATCTACTGTAGTAGGCTGCTTTGAACTGCAAAGCCAATATCATGACTTCTTACATAGTCTGGGTATCCCCTCCAGAAATAGGTATGCGCTTTTCCTGCTTCTGTTAGTTTGCCCTATCGTGACAGGTGAGTCTCAGACAAGGCAGCAATGTCAATTTTATACCTTTCATTTCATGGATGAAAAGGACAGTACTATAGCGCTGTCATGTGTCTTTCCCAATATTCAAGCAAGATTCATATAGGACAGGCAGCAAGAGTCATAGGGATTCTTTTGGTTCTTCGACCGCAATGTAGGTTGCCTTGACAGACAAGGTTATTTGCCAAGGTGGTGTGGAGTATCATACGTTTAGGTTCCTCTTCCTAAAATCTTCCCTGTCAGGGGTAAGGAGTTGGGAGTATGTTTCTGGCTGCTTAGTCGCACTGGATGCCATCGAAGGCATGACTTGCTCCTATACCATTATGCCAGCAATCACTGGTCCGCTCCCGCCTATGTGTAGGACTCATACCCATGACCTGTCACCGTCACCTATCTGATCGTCACAGGTAATTTGATTTTGGTGAAGGATAGAATAGGAGGGGAGGATCGCAGTGACTTGCACAATGACTGGATCTGGTGTGATGGTGAGGGTACACAGTTCTTACCACCACCTTACTTCGCCCTTCTCAGCCTGTGATTGCAGCATGAAGATTCACAACAATAATTTATTGATCAGAGTTGCAGGAGTCTGCAGAGAGCTCCCTCTGTCGAGCCCTGACTTCCATGGGACTCCACTCACGGGTTTTTCCTTTGGTGTTTACTCCCTAAGCCTCAACCCATCCAATGGTAATCCACAAGGCAGTGGGCCTAGTAACACTTACTCTGACTCTCACTGATGGCCCCTCCAGCATTGCTGTGGCCCAGCGGTTCTCCCCCCAATTGGCACAGCCTGCCAGACAAAGTGGTTTCCGTGGGGCACACACACACACACACACACACACACACACACACACACACACACACACACACACACACACACACACACACTTTTTCTCTAGGCTTATATTTAACCCTCTAACGCTACACCCAAATCTACTCATCTGTTCCAGCTAACGCCTCACCATTTTATTAACCTGAGAGTAACTGCTTCACTGTTACCTTACAATTAAATCTTTCAATAAAATACTCTTGTACTAGCAGCAATAAAATTACAAATACCTCACCGTAATGAAGGCCACAGGAACCGCAGTCGTCAGTGAGAACCAGATATCGAGCCCCATTCCGGAACAGTGTTATATTTTCTACAGAATCACAGATTCTTTTTTTAATAAGGAGTTATTGGTTCAGTGACACTTCCAGCCTCTTATGACTGGCTGTCAGTTGAATAAAGTCATCTGGAGTAAGTTGAATAATAATTCTAGAGTTATCCTGTTGATGAGACAATTAAGTGTGACAGTTATTAACGCACACAGAGTATATGGTACAAAAGTACAGTTATCCTGTTGATGTGAGAGTTAACTGTGACAGTAGTAACTCTCACATATTATCATATACTCTCAAATGAAAAAAATCGTCTATCGTTACCTGGATTAAGGTACTGGAGCTGTCTTTATCATGAGGGGTTGATAATTCTGATCACTTACGGGACTGAGGCGTCTGGCAATAGATAGACAGATAGACTTAACAAAGACTTCGCTTTTAAATGGAACAGTGATGTTGCAGCCATCACAGTTAAAATAATAAATAAACTGATAGTATTAGGAATGGACAGACAGACAGGTAGATAATTAAAAAGTATAGTTGGACAAATAAGTTGACAGAGAGAGATGTCGAGACAGATTAATGCATGCATGTGTACGACCTGGATTAACAGACAAATAGATAGACAGTCTTCTGGTAGACTAACACTTTAATCAATAAGACACTTATATACATAGATACATAGGTGTATAGATCTTTCATCTTACAAGCAGTTTCATCCCTTCTAACTCCAAGACACAAACTCTCCCTCACACACTTGCCATCAGCACACAGGAACAACTGCCAATCACATGCTCATAATCACACTTTTCCTTTATATCTACACACTCATCTCTCTCAGTCAGACTATCCCTAACATGCATGGTATTTTGTTGACAGTTAGGTAGAAAACACTGCTCCCAGGCACTGAAGAAGGTGGGGGTAGACAGCCCAACTCGCTGCCTGCCCCAAACCCAGATAAATGGGGAGGGTTGGCGTCAGGAATGGCACCCAGCAGTGAAACCGGCCAAAACTCAAATGGCATATTAAACCAAGATAGCCTCTGCGCAAAACCTAGCTGTATGGTAAAGACTGGCCAAATGCGTCGACCCCACACAGAAGTGCGAAAAGAAGGAAGATAAAGAAGAAGAGGAAGAATGTCAAAGGGAAGATCAACCCTAATGGGATAAGCGTGCTCAGTTCCTAGATTGTTAACGTTCCCTGCATTGAAAAACAAAAACGAAAGATGTCAGTTGCCTCTGAACCTGACGACGTGTGGAGCAGGGGCCAAGAGGTGTGGTTGTGGTGTGATGCATTTGTGGTAGTATTCTGGTCGAGGGTGTTGTGTGGCTGTGATGTTATTATTGCGGAGATTGATGTGTGGCTTTGGTGTGGTGTGGCGCTGTGGCTGTGGGACGGCTCAAGCGTTTTATAGGAGTGATGTTACTGTAGCTGTGTTCTAGCGGTGGTGTGGTGTAATGTGGCCCTGGTTTTAGTTTGGTTATGGTATTGTGTAAAGTAGTTGTGGTGTTACTGTTTCTGTGACTGTGGTGCTATAGTAGTGTGACATTGTTGTTGTGTTACTGTGCTGTGGCTGTGGAGTGCCTGTGTTGGTGGTGTGTCTATGGTTGTGGTGTGGTAATGGTTGTGATGTAGCTTTACTTGTGGTGTGACTGGTTGTAATTTGACTGTGGTTGGGGTGTGGGAATAGTTTTGGTTGGCATTGACTGTGATGTAAGTGTGGTTGTGGTGTGACAGTGGTTGTGGTGTGATTGTAGTTGTTGTGTTACTGTGGATGTGGTGTGACTGTAGTTTTGGTGTAACTGTGACTGGTGTGCCTGACTGTGATGTGGCTGTGGAGTCTCTATGACTGTGGTTGGGATATGGCTGTTATATGGTGTGACTGAAATTATCTTTGGTTTGGTTGGGATTTTGGTTTAATTAAAATTAATCTGGGGTGGGGGAGTTTCTCGAATATGACTTGTTGGATATAGATGTGGGGGTAAATTAGCGAAAACATTTTAGGACGTACGAATATTAAGATAATGGTGAAGACTTGGTAAAAATAACGGATGTGTGTAGGTGAAAGTGTGGCTACAGGCCACGGGTGGATGGGTAATATTATGGTGAGTGATGAGGTAGTCGTGCAGAAATATGCAGAAGGAGAAAAGATGGTGTTGTCTCTCTGACGATGTGTTTTTCTTCCCCTATTGCTCTTGCTGCTACTTGACAACTTTGTCCTGTTGAGAGATGTTGTATAATGAAGAGGCTAGTTAAGGTTCTATATCTAACGTATATACTTAGAAACGTCTCCCCTCAGCAAATCAGATTCTAATTTTTTTTTTTTTTTAGATGAAGCATGATTAAAGAGCATTCCATCGGCTGGAAGAAGTTACGAGTAGAGCTGATCATTCTGAGTTGGTGCTGGGTGCTGGTGTAGTGGGAGACTTATAGAATTAAATACTTAAGAGCCAAAGTTTCCCCGGCTTCGCTTCTCTCAGGCTGAAAAGGAGGGACGACTTAATGGCATGGTCTCTTTTAAAAACCAGAAAGAAACATATTTGTTACACACACACACACACAAATAAAAATCTTCAATCTGCTTGCGACCCATACCTTGGAGGTGTCATAAATGAAGTGACTAGGCACGTTGTTACTCTAATTGCGAGAGGAGTCCATGGAGAAAAAGATCGGACTAGTAAATTTTACTGGAAATGAGGAAATATTTAACTTACAGCTAGGCACAAAACTTTTCCAACTTAACTTTGAACTAGTGTATTGAAAAATGTCTGTTGGTAGCCAGTTCCAAGTATTACAGATCTTTTATGTGAAAATATTGTCTCATGCATCATGGTGCAAGCACATCAAGCCAAGCCCACATCCATGATACCTGATCGAGTTACTGCTTAATCTGAAATAGGTACTGGAAGTTGATTCTCTCAAATCCATGAGAGATTTTAAAATTCTATAGCACGAGCCTGCACTCTGACAAACCTCGTGATATCCTTCTTCTGGATGGGCACCCGAAACTGCCAAATATATTCCAGATGTAGCCATACAAGATAATTGTTCAGAGAGGGAACGGCTGTCTAGTTTCTGTGCGAATACTTGTTCTTTATATAACCTACAAGCCTCTGTGCTTTCTCCTCTCCATCAAAGCACATTTTTTTTTAGAACTTCAGATCGCTGATGATTAGTACATCGAAGTCTTTCTCCACATCATTATAATAGCTGCGTTTCCTAGCAAACAGTAGTTAGTCCTTGAAATGATCAGCGAGCATCATCTTGCACTTATCCTGGCTGAACGACATCTGCCACTGTTGTGATCTCTCCTTTATGTTAACCAAGTCCCTATGTAGGTCTTCTACATTCTTGGATGATCGAACTTTAACGCCTGGCTTGGTGTAGTCTGAATATTTTGTAATTCAGCTGATAATGTCCACATCTGTATCACCGATATAAAGGATAAAAGGTAATGGACCTAGACCTGAAATCTGGGGCACTGCTTTTACCTGCTGTTCAGTCAGAGGTTTTCCCATTCACTGTTACTCAATGGCGTCGATCAGTTAGCCAGTACACACACACACACACACACACACACACACACACACACACACACACACACACACACACACAGCGAGAGAAAGAGAGAGAGAAGGGGGGGGGGAATGCTACTGGGGTAAAGCTGAAATCAAGTTGCAAGGGTAAAAGGGAATAATGGAACAATTATTCCGTAGGATGGCAGAAAAGTAGTGAAGGAGATGGAAAACTGAGAGCGACTAAAGACGCTGATAAAAAGTGGAGAAATTATTGGAAGAAAGTAAGGTGCAGCGGATAAGTGTGGGAAGTGGGGGGGGGGGGAGAAGGGTGCATAATGAAGTGGTGGTTCAAAAGTAGAGGAGATGTTAAATGTGTACTGGGACTATGCCTTGGTGAATGGTAATGGCAGGGATGTGTGGATTATAATGGGCTAGAGAAGAAACAAAAATGAGAAAAGGAAATCGGGCAGTAGAAGAGTTCTGACAATTTGAGAAGACTGACAGACTGAGGAAAAAGAAAGTGAGGGTCTTTATTGGGTTCAGGGGTTAAGATGGACGTGACTGTAGGATGGTGAATGTAAAATGAAATACAGTATAATAGGTGTTGAAGATTATATGTATTTATTTAATTATGGAACCGAAAGAAAAGTCATAAAAATGTCAGTGCGTTTTGCAGGTTATTAAAAATTACCCGCACTTAAAAACTTCACCCATGTTCATACAGCCTTGTTACTCAGAACTATCCCAACAGTGACCCCACCCCAACCCCTCTCTCTGTCTCTCTTTCTTTGCCTGTGTGTGTGTGTGTGTGTGTGTGTGTGTGTGTGTGTGTGTGTGTGTGTGTAGATAGATAGACAGTTAGATGGATAGATGGATAGATAGACACACCATACACACAGAGAGAGAGGATAGTGTTTGGAAACTCCCTGTACTGTTGTTTGCAGATGATACTGTGTTGTTGAGAGAAGACGAAGGGGAGCTGCAAGGCTTGGTGGATGAGTTTGGGAGAGTGTGTAAGAAACGGAATCTAAAGGTGAATGTAGGGAAGAGTAAAGTGATGGTCTTTGAGAGAGGTGAAGTCAGTGAATGTACAGCGAGGTTGGATGGTGAGGAATTGGAAAATGTGAGTACGTTTAAGTACTTGGGTAGTGTGATGAGTAAGGATGGAGGTTTGGAGGGTGAAGTGCTTGAAAGGGTACAGCAGGGAAGAAAGGTTGCTTGTTCTTTGAAAGCAGTGATAAGAAACAGGGAAGTGAGCATGGAAGTGAAAAAGTTACTACATGACAGTATTGTGATACCAACTCTAACGTACGGAAGTGAAGCTTGGACGTTGTTGGAAGGACACAAGTCAAGAGTGAGAGCAGTGGAAATGAGTTATTTAAGAGGAGCCTGTGGAGTCACATGGCGAGACAGGCTGACGAATGAGGATATAAAGGAGCGTTGTGGTGTGGATGTGGATGTGATAAGAAGCGTTATGAGGAACACACTGAGGTGGTTTGGCCATGTGGAGAGGATGAAGGGTGAAAGACTGACGAAGAGAGTGTATGTGAGTCAGGTGGAGGGGGGAAGAGGGAGGGAGAGGCCAAGGATGAGATAGAGGGATGGGGTGGAGAGGTATATGAGAGAGGGGGGGTGTGAGTTGGGAGCAGGGCAGTGAAATGGCGGGGGACAGGGCGACTTGGAGGCGATTTGTTTGTGGCCACCCCAAAAGGATTGAGGCGTCTGGCAATATATATATATATATATATATATATATATATATATATATATATATATATATATATATGGAGCCTCTGTGTTACACTGTTAAAGTGTGCGTTTTCGTACACTGAAGAAGGAGGGTTCGCTCCCCGCCAGGGTAATAAACTTTGGAAGCGTTCTTCTGGCCACGTACTGCATTGGCGGACAAAACGGGGCGCTGTGGTTGAACCAGTGTCGCATACTAAAGTATGCTTGCAGTCGGCTTGAATGGGCCGATTACACTTGGTTCACAGACTACACACTCGTCCAAAGCCACTCCAACAATACAATTACACTTACAAGCACTTCTCACCCTACATACAATCTCTACCAGACAGCCTAAGCCACTTGGTAGAGATACATTGGCTGTATCGTCCCCACTCCGGTTGGGATAGGCCTGTCCTGGAGTGGACACTCAAACGGCTGATGAGATGAGATGAGAGATGATATATACATACATATATATATATATATATATATATATATATATATATATATATATATATATATGTGTGTGTGTGTGTGTGTGTGAGTGAGTGAGACATTATTTATGACATCAAATCACTTTGAAAAATCGTATCACTGGAAAAAAAAAAAAAGTACATTTTAACTTAGCTGACACTTGCTAGTGCACACATTGCATCCTGTGTCATGTGTGGCTTTCATTCCTTACCAACACCTGAAGAACAAATTATTTCTTCGCTTGAAATTCTCAATTCAATCATGTTGATGTTTTGTGCTTAATTCATTTCAGGCGTTTTATATCGTATAGTCTCTCTTTTACACACCATTCTTCAATTTGTAGTTCTTTTACATTCCTCTGTTTCCTAATTCTTATGTGCCCTTTCTTTTTTCTTGTTATTTCAGTCGTGCCGTCCCTTCCTCGGAGCTCACTTTCCTCCCTTTGTATCTATTTTCTTTTATAGTTTTATCTGTCTCTCTCCCAAAGTTTCACCAATAAGTCTCACTCTCACCCTGTGGGCATCAGTTCTTACGAGGAAACTTAGGCCAAAAAGTTTCCATATCTTTGTTTATCTTCCTCCTTGAGACTAAACCTGGCAAACTTAAAACATTATATTGATTTCTGTCTTTTTTCTTTCGTATATTTCAATTCTTGGATCGTTCACCAAGCCACCATCGTCTTTTCTTCCCGTGCTCGCCTTCTGTCCATGTGCCTGTCTCTGTCACTCTCTCTCTGCCTATCTATCGCCTGTCTGTCTACCCATCTATATATATATTTCTATCTATCTATTTGTGCCTTACCATATTTAATATTAGTTGGAAAATTATTTCTTGAACTTGACTCAACCTCAAGATTTATTTCTTTTAATGTGTTGCGTGATATTCTGTTCCCATTGTGTCCCTATGTAATATGCTGCTAAGAATTGCAAGGAAATCCACGTCACTTTTATTCCAAAGGTTTGTTTCAGCGCTAGATAAGTTAGGTTACTGGTGATTTGTGCACGTACGCTCCTTAGAAAGCTCGCCTGAAGATATATAAATAGTTAGATAGACAGATAGGAAAGTGAGAGAGAGAGAGAGAGAGAGAGAGAGAGAGAGAGAGAGTGTGTGTGTGTGTGTGTGTGTGTGTGTGTGTGTGTGTGTGTGTGTGTGTGTGTGTGTGTTCATCTTCTTAATATTTACTAGCGGGAACTAACCTCCGCCTAACCTTGACCTTCACTACTTGTAATTAGTAAACCTCCACTGGATGAGAGATGATGAAAAAAAGATATAGAAAAAAGCAGTAAAAATAATTATAAAGAGAGAGGGAATGTAGTGACCAGAGAAAAACGAATATCAGAGTAAAGAACGTGAGAATAATGGGGGTAAAGATGAACATAATGGAATCGCAAGGAGAGAGACAGGGAAGAAGGAAAAAATATTATGTAGGGACAAGGACGATATGAAAGAAGGACTGGAGAGAAAGGAGGTAGAAGAAGCAGCAAATCATACGGTAAGGGAACCAGATTGGAAGAAAAATAAGAAGTAAAGGAACTTGGGGAAAAGAAAAACAGGCATTATGATGGTAAGTGATACCGAGAAAAGAAATACTGTTCTTTGATGGCTGTGGAAGAATGAAGTCAATATGAATGAAATTAGAATATCAAAAATATGGAGAAGGTATTATATAGAAGAGAGGACAGATGGAGCATGGAGAATTATATGGAAGGGATACAGAAAAAGTAAGTGGTGCACCGGAAAGAAAAAAAAAAAAACTAGCAAAGGAGAAGGAACAAGTGAGAAAGTAGCTCGAGGATTTGAAAAATAAATGGAAAGAGATGATATTAGAATTATATGTACAAATTGTTAGTTATACTTAAATTATTTTGATATGCAGCAACTTTAGATTAAGTATTCATTTGCTCCAGTTTTTTACGTTCCTCCACACTTATCTATGTAAACATACTGTATTTAATTCCCAGATGTGGTTGTGGTCTTTGCATTCCCGATTTCTCACTGTAGGCGAAACGTCCTGTAATTTGGGTAATGATGTCTCGAGGAAAAAAAATCGTTCAGTATTCTCGCGACTTAGCCAAGTTATATATACTGTATAGCATGTGCCTTTCCCTTATGTATACTCTATACTTCCTTAATTATATATATATATATATATATATATATATATATATATATATATATATATATATATATATATATATATATATATATATATATATATATATATATATATATATTGTATATTTGTGTGTGTGTGTGTGTGTGTGTGTGTGTGTGTGTGTGTGTGTGTATAATGAACAGGGGTAGGATCCCATCGCTACCTGGCGCATCCTCGGGTGGGAGATAGGAAAATGCCTTCTGGATATACGACGTACTGTCTGAGACTCGGTGGACCATGGGACCCCCTATAGATATCCTTCTATATAGGGTTCTACCGAGTATACCAAATAAGATGGCACAGAAAATTACATCTAACCAAAAGCTATGTGGCGGGGATGTGGAGGTGGGCGGGATTACTTGCTGCAATCCCTCCAACCAAACGTGAATCTTTGTTCTACTGCTAATGATTTCACTGGTGTTCCTATTGGATTATCGTCTACTACAGGTCCAACCACACTGCCTCCCGTGCATACGGGCAGCGTGCCACCAAAAGTGAGCAGACACTGTCTCGGCAAATCAGAGACCGGGACATTAAATAATTTCCATTAAAATCTACAGGTAAAATGTAAAAAGTCTCACAGAAAAACTCAAAGTTGATAACTTAATGACTGAAGTGGAAAACATTAACTGGGATATTTTAGGTCTGATCAAGATTCACAAAAGAGAAAAAGATTAATTCAGTTCCAAGACTGCAACCACCAATGTTACTGCAGAGGAAGGCAACATGAAAGACTTAATGGTGTAGCATTTCTCATGAACAGAAATCCTGAAGAGATTATTCTTAAATTCAATAGTGTGTTTAACAGACTAGCATGGATCGTAATTAGACCATCCAAAAGATAAACCCTAAAAGTAATACAAGCATATGCACCTACTTATCAAAACACAGATAAAGATATAGACACATTCTATGATGACATCACACAGATTATGGAAGAAGAAAACCCCAGATATAGTACGCTCATAGGAGACTTCATTGCAAAAGTTGGCAAATCGAAAAGAAGGAGATGCACGTATGGGAGAATTCTGAGTAGGAGAGAGGAGAGACAAAGGTAAAATAGCTGTAAACTTTGCTGCAATGTATAGCATGAGAATAATTAACACATTCTTCCACAAGTCAACAAGGAGAAATGAACCTGGAGAAGCCAAAATGGAGAAACAGAGAATATCAACTTCATTATAGAAGATAAGATCAACACAATCACTAATCACTTACGTCACAGTTATCAGCAAATTAAGTATACAGTAGGAAGTGACCAAAGGAATGTGGGTTCCACAGGCAGATTCAATATCAGAAGTGAAAGAAATAAGTTGACTGAAAAATTAGAAGATATGCCCAATACAAGTGAGTGAAAACAAAGCTCCCCTTTCAATTGGAAATAAACAACAGACTTCAGGCTCTAAGCTATACTGGGTGTGACATTCATGAGCTAAATGATAAAGTAATGGAAGAAAAGTATTCAAAGGCCGAATGTTATTCACTCGCCAAAATATGTCATTGGCTAAGGTACAAGCTACTTTCAATCCAAATCTGAAGAAATTTCGCAACACCTTACCAAATTCAGCCACCCCATTAAAAAAAAAAAAAAAAAAAAAAAAAAAAACTCTACGGAATTCAGTCACCACGTTTCACAAAAAGCCAAATCACATTAAATGAAACAAAAGCAGCCAGGGGCCCAATGCTAATAGCCTACCAGAATATGTTGCTGGCTAACGTACAGGCTACATACAAATTAAATTTGAAGAAAATTTGCAAAACTGTGGAATTCAGCCTCCGTGTTTCACAAAAAGTCAATCCTTATTTTAAAATACATGGCTAAAAGTAATAGGCTTCAGCACATCCACATACCTGCTATTTTGTGGAGATTTAGTGAAAATTCGTCCACAATTTTCTACATAATTTGGCAACACACACACACACACACACACACACACACACACACACACACTCCAGCGAAAACCATGTCACTTCGCCTTGCTAAAGGCAGGCGATAACAAATATATGAAGGATATAAGCAGAGGTAGTATGGAAAAATACTACAACTAGAGCCAACAAGTATTTGAAAATGACTCTCAAGCTTCAGAAAAGAAGAAAGAAACTCATAGCAAACACAAAGATGAAACAGACAGAACAGATGTAAATAAGCATATCACCAACACACAGGGAGAAAAAGAAAAACGGAAGGGAACCACGGATCAGATCAAAGAATCTATCAAGAAGTGATGGTACAGAGGATAAGTGGTTTCTATTGTTGTTGGTTCTAGGTCAGCGTCTTGATCACCAGTCATTATCATCCTGATCAATTGTGTGTGTGTGTGTGTGTGTGTGTGTGTGTGTGTGTGTGTGTGTGTGTGTGTGTGCTTTAACTGGTCAAAGAAATTGCAGCACTGGAAAAAACCAGTCCATTTATTGTAGTTATTGATGACCACGGTTGATTCGATTTGTGACTGGCTTTCCTCTTTTTTCTTACCAAAACCTCAGCATCAGTTTATTTCCTTCGTTGATATTCTCATTACATTTGTACAGATCTGGGGAATTTAATTAAGACATTTTATATAACATAGTTCCTTCTTATCAAAGGTTTCAGTATTGTATTTTCCATATTTTCTGTGTTCTCATTTCTTCCATTCCATCATTTTTTTGTTATATCATTTTCCCATTTTTCTTCCACGGTGTCCCCTCTCCTCCTTCGGTATGTTTCTCTCTCTCTCTCTCTCTCTCTCTCTCTCTCTCTCTCTCTCTCTCTCTCCCCTAAGGTCTGGCCATTAAGTCACACTCTCACCCTCTGGACATCAGTTCTCACGAGGAAACTTTGGCCTCAGAGTTTCCATATCCCTCCTTATCTTCCCCCTTGGGATTTGAAACTTATACCTGGGAAACTTGAAGCATTATACTGAGTTCTTATTATTACTCTCCTCCTCCTCCTCCTCCTCCTTCTCCTCTTTCTCTATATTCTTCTTCTTCTTCTTCTTTGTCTTTCTTCTCCTTCTTTCTTCTTCTTCTTGTTCTTCTCCTCTCTGTTTTTCTTCTTGTTGTTCTCCTCTCTGTTTTTCTTCTTGTTCTTCTCCTCTCTGTTTTTCTTCTTGTTCTTCTCCTCTCTGTTTTTCTTCTTGTTCTTCTCCTCTCTGTTTTTCTTCTTGTTCTTCTCCTTTCTGTTTTTCTTCTTGTTCTTCTCCTCTCTGTTTTTCTTCTTGTTCTTCTCCTCTCTGTTTTTCTTCTTGTTCTTCTCCTCTCTGTTTTTCTTCTTGTTCTTCTCCTCTCTGTTTTTCTTCTTGTTCTTCTCCTCTCTGTTTTTCTTCTTGTTCTTCTCCTCTCTGTTTTTCTTCTTGTTCTTCTCCTCTCTGTTTTTCTTCTTGTTCTTCTCCTCTCTGTTTTTCTTCTTGTTCTTCTCCTCTCTGTTTTTCTTCTTGTTCTTCTCCTCTCTGTTTTTCTTCTTGTTCTTCTCCTCTCTGTTTTTCTTCTTGTTCTTCTCCTCTCTGTTTTTCTTCTTGTTCTTCTCCTTTCTGTTTTTCTTCTTGTTCTTCTCCTCTCTGATTTTCTTCTTGTTCTTCTCCTCTCTGTTTTTCTTCTTGTTCTTCTCCTCTCTGTTTTTCTTCTTGTTCTTCTCCTCTCTGTTTTTCTTCTTGTTCTTCTCCTCTCTGTTTTTCTTCTTGTTCTTCTTCTCTTTGTTTTTCTTGTTCTTCTTCTTTTTCTTCTTTTCATCTTTTTTTTCTTATTCGTTTTCTGTTCCACCTCTTTTTCTTTATCTTCCTTTCTTCTTCTTTTCTTTTTTTTCTTTTTCTTCTTCTACTCCTCCTCATCATCATCCAAATCCTCATTCTCACCCTCCTTCTCCTCCTCCTCCTCCTCCTACTATTACTACTACTACTACTACCACAACTACTACCACTATTACTACTCCTCTTTCCTCTTCTTCTTTTCATTCTTAGTCTTTAATCTTCGTACTCTTAGATCTCATTTCCTGAATCATTCCACCAGCCACCGTCCTTTCTGGATAACCTCTATTCGATTTATTTCCCTTTGTACCCACCTCTCTCTCTCTCTCTCTCTCTCTCTCTCTCATGTAAACAGACTGGGAATGAACTTTACTGAAACCTATTCTTTTTGTTTTAATGGCTGTGCTTGATATCCCTTTTACAATGCGAATCTGTGTACAACGCTCCAAAGTCGGCCAAGTAAATCCAAGTAATTTTTCTTTCAAAGTGTCGTCCCTAAGAAAAGTAGGATTTTTGGTAGTTTGTACTCGTCTAGGCTTGTGTGTACGTGTGTGTGTGTGTGTGTGTGTGTGTGTGTGTGTGTGTGTGTGTGTGTGTGTGAAGTAAAATTCATTATCGAGAATTAATCCTCACCTGACTTTGAAAATCATTGCTTGTAATCCATAAACCCTCAACGGGCTCAGAGACGGAGAAAATGGAACGGAGAAAAGGCAGTAGAAAGAGGATTATATACACAGAGAATGGGATGAACAGAGGAAGAAGAACATTAGGGGAAAGAGGGAGGGAAAGATAAGGGAAATAATAAGGTACAGTGAATCGAGGGAGAAAAGAGAGTTAAAAGGGAGAGGAAAAATGCGAGAAGGGACCAAGTAGTTATGAGGCGACGTATAGTAGGAGACCGAAGAATGCAGGGGAAAATGAAGAGGAGACAGAGTACCATAGTGTAAGATAATCGGACTGTATGAGAGATAACAAGTGAAGGAGCGTTGGCTGGAAAGGACAACAGGCACTGAAGAGGGAAACAGAACAGAGAAAAGAAACACTGTGATGGGACTGAGCTATGCCGAGTTTGACGCAGAGAGGAAAAATGAAATGACTTATAGGCGAAAGGGGAGGAATGGGGAAAGTATAGAGAAACAGTAGGTATGACAAAGGGGATTATATATATATATATATATATATATATATATATATATATATATATATATATATATATATATATATATATATATATATATATATATATATCAGCCGTTGAGTGTCCACTGCAGGACCGGCCTATCCCGACCGAAGTCAAGACGATACAGCCAATGTATCTCTACCAAGTGGCTTAGGCTGTCTGGTAGAGATTATATGTAGGGTGAGAAGTGCTTGTAAGTGTAGTTGTTGTGCTGGAGTGGCTTTGGATGTGTGTGTAGTCTGTGAACCAAGTGTATTCGGCCCGCGCAAGCAGGACTGGGTGCAAGCATACTTTACAGTAAGCGATACTAGATGATACTAGATGAACTAAGTGAATTTTTCTCTTTGAAGGTTGGGTTGAAACAGGGATGTGTCATGTCTCCATGGTTGTTCAATCTGTACATGGATGGGGTAATAAAAGAGGTACAAGGTAGGGTAGTGGATGTTGGAGTGGCCCTGGTGAGAGAGGATAGTGTTTGGAAACTCCCTGTACTGTTGTTTGCAGATGATACCGTGTTGTTGAGTGAAGACGAAGGGGAGCTGCAAGGCTTGGTGGATGAGTTTGAGAGAGTGTGTAAGAAACGGAATCTAAAGGTGAATGTAGGGAAGAGTAAAGTGATGGTCTTTGAGAGAGGTGAAGTCAGTGAATGTACAGCGAGGTTGGATGGTGAGGAATTGGAAAATGTGAGTACGTTTAAGTACTTGGGTAGTGTGATGAGTAAGGATGGAGGTTTGGAGGGTGAAGTGCTTGAAAGGGTACAGTAGGGAAGAAAGGTTGCTGGTTCTTTGAAAGCAGTGATAAGAAACAGGGAAGTGAGCATGGAAGTGAAAAAGTTACTACATGACAGTATTGTGATACCAACTCTAACGTACGGAAGTGAAGCTTGGACGTTGTTGGAAGGACACAAGTCAAGAGTGAGAGCCGTGGAAATGAGTTATTTAAGAGGAGCCTGTGGAGTCACATGGAGAGACAGGCTGACGAATGAGGATATAAAGGAGCGTTGTGGTGTTGATGTGGATGTGATAGGAAGCGTTATGAGGAACACACTGAGGTGGTTTGGCCATGTGGAGAGGATGGAGGGTCAAAGACTGACGAAGAGAGTGTATGTGAGTGAGGTGGAGGGGGAAAGAGGGAGGGGGAGGCCGAGGATGAGATGGAGAGATGGGGTGGAGAGGTATATGAGAGAGGGGGGTGTGAGTTGGGAGCAGGGGAGTGAAATGGCGGGGGACAGGGCGACTTGGAGGCGATTTGTTTGTGGCCACCCCAAACTGGATTGAGGCGTCTGGCAATAGATAGATAGATACTAGATGAACCACAGCACCCCATGTGTCCGCCAATGCAGTACATGACCGGGTGAACACTCCCAGAGTTTATTATCCTGGCGGGGAGCGAACCCTGGTTCACCCGTGTACGAAACGCACACTCTACCACTGTACCACAGAGGTTCCATATATATATATATATATATATATATATATATATATATATATATATATATATATATATATATATATATATATTTTTAAATTTATTTATGTATCTATTTATTGAAAGGAATAGAAGCAGAGAAAAAAGGAAATGAGAGATTACATCAAGAAGGAGAAAAAAGATGAAAAAAAGGGGTACGGAAGAAGACAGAAAGAGGAAAACGGAATGGATTGAAAAAAGACAGAAATGAGAGTCTATAATATTATACCCTAAATACGTCTATTTCATCACACCCTCTAGCTTGTGCTGCAGCAGTGAAATGGTGGGAGAATGAGGGAGTAAAAAAAAGAGGGAAAGCACTCTAGCCGGTGAACGCTTGTGTGAGCAGGGAGAAAAGGAACAGAAGAAAAAACGAGAGAGAGAGAGAGAGAGAGAGAGAATAAAGGTGATGTAGAACGAAGTGTACTAGTAAAAATAAAGCGTGAGTGGCTTGGGATGGAGGGAGAAAGTGGTGATGTGTTGAGATAACAGGGCTTGGGTGATGGTTTTGTCCCTGCCGACTTGGTTCAATTCAGGGACTGAGAGGCTGCCAGTTGTGAGGAAAACGTTGATGGAATTCCCGTTGAATAGGAAGGTGAGTTTAGTAACAGTCAGTTATCTTTCCATTTTTGTTTTTATGGCATAACTTGCACAGGTAAGCAGATCAAACAGATGCATAATGTACTGTTTACAAAAGTTCTCAAGTATTCCACTGTACTCCACAGTCCATCCCAATCCCAAATTCGTTGCAGCCCATATCGAAATAAAGAGACAAAGGCATAACGTTGTCTTCTAACTGAAAGCTATGATGTACCATATTAGGTCCTTAACAATATTTTAAAAATATCATTTGCACTGTTTTCATTTGTCAATCACTACGATCCTTCAATCAAAATTCTTCTGTCCTATCCTTTTTATGTAAATCCATATTCCACGAATTATGAGGGTATAAGCTAATAATTCAATTATTCGTTTTCAGCTTCAAAATCTCAATCTGAAATTTATTTCAGACCATATTAGGCCGCCGTCAAACTGATTAGTTATTAAGATATGGTCCACTGTTGACACACTTTAGTGTTCTGTCATCCCAGCCATCAGAGACAAAAATCAGCACAATTGTCACTTTCACTCATGGCTGTCTTCAAAGGGCTATGCGTTAGTACGAGTATTTAAGATCAGTACATTGGTACAGTTTCTTCTTCTAAATTATAAGTTTATGACAGTATTACTAGTATTTTTCCTAAAAGATGTTCTCCGTACCATTATTCCTGAATGTACTTCGTTCTCCAATAAACAGCACAATAAGGCAGACAATGTCTCCACTGCGAGGATAAGAACGGGCACATGTGTGTGAGGTAGAGTGTTATGTTGCGGTGGCCATTCATCCTGCAAACGTAGTCCATTTTTGCTCTGGTTGGTGCACTTGGCTCGGTTTTTTAAACTGATATCAGATTATTGTCAGCTGAGAGATTTTCTAACCGTCGAAGGCTGTCAGATTTTTCAAGAGTGGCCCTTTCTCCACTGCTGATATTCTTAATGCTCTCCAGACCCCACCTTCTGCCTATGCCACTCCAGCTCAGCCTACCACCTGATGCCTGGCTTATTCCTTCATAATATTTTATCCTGAGGGGCACGGTACCTCAGTGGTAGAGCATCAAGCTCGTAATCGGGGGATTGCGAGCTCTAGCCTCGCCCGGGACTGCCGTGCTGGGAGTGGTAGCGCGCTCCTGTAACCTAGCGGGGCTATATGATCCAATACTGGGTCTAGCTCGGGGGAACGCCATTTCTCCCCAATAATTTATCCTTCCATTCCAATTCCACTTGTACTTAATGTAGTATAGCGTCAGCCTTCAAATATTTTCGTTGCGCCTCTCGTTTTAACTGCAGTCATTATTCCATACGAATTTCCTTATTGTTAATATATTCACTTCATATGTCGTCATCCTTCTTCCATTCCTTTACGATTCTGTGTTGGTCTTATATGCAAACTCATCCAACGGCACCTATACATATGGTCCCTACAGTCCATCCCCGCTCACGGCTGCCTCCACTACCACTTTACATAACGTCCAACTTTGCTGTGGCATCAGCTTTACGTTGCATTTTTTTCCACCAATATACTAATAAAGAGTGAAATCCTTTTTGCTTCTCAAACATAAACTCTGCCTTTATGTGCAGAGTAACCTTTCGATCTACCTGTCAATCTGCCTACGTTCTTATTACCTTCTTCTGCTTTATCATGTAGGCTATTACTTTGTCATCCACAAAATTCATGAAAAGTTTCCCACACGCAAAACACAAGATCGTTCTTCTCACACTGGCACTGAGGGGCAAGAAGTTGAGTAGACGTGTATGCAGCCAATGAAACCGATTTGGCTTCCACTGACAAAAGCTGAACTGACGAAAAGATTCTCTGGAAATCTAAAATATGTAGAATTAACCCGGAATCAAAGCAAGCTAGAAGCTAAGATTTTTTTTTTTTTTTTTTTAAATAAAATATCGTCATGACTTCCGTTGAAATTTTCTTTTTCGACCTTTTAACAAGTATCTGTTCCTTGTTTTCGACTATGTGAACTCTTTTATGTTCTCAATTTCACACATGAACTTTGCTCATTATTCAGGTCTTTGATCATTTAAATATAACCTCTCTCTCTCGCTCTCTCTCTCTCTCGTGTTTACCCCATCAGCCGCAACAATCAAGTTTATAATGGCCTCCCATTCAATCCTTTGCCTCAAAACACACTGACTAACCTGCCATTTCATTAGCCAGTCTTATCCCCAATCCCCATCACTATAAACACCACATATCCTCACACTTCCTATTAAATGACCAAGTATTATCAAAAATCATTCCTATTTTGACTCCAAATGTATAGTGTGTTAATTTATAAAGAATGTTTTTATTACTATACGTGATTAATATATATATATATATATATATATATATATATATATATATATATATAATGTATTTATGTATGTATAATGGTCAGGGACATAATGTTTGCCTGTATAAGTCGGGCAGAACGCTCTTTGCATGAAAAGCGGACCCTAAACGATGCCGAGATGGAGACGATAATGTCGGGCTATAGGCGAACGTTCTATATTTTATTTCTCTTTTTTTCTTCATTCCTAACGTCTGTTCCCTTTTCTTTGGTATCTTGTCCCTTTTTTCCTCATGTCTCTTCCTTGCTCTGTCCCTCCCTATCACTTCCCTGTCCTTCATTATGCTTGTCCTTTTTACCTTCATGCTTTTCTCCTGTTTCCTGTATATAATGAGATGATTCTTTCCTCTTTACCTCAGCCAGCCAAGGTCTTTGTTCCTCTCTGCAGGTAATACCAGAGACACTTCAGACACCTTAGTGTTACATATTCTGCGCTTACCATTGCGTGGCTTTCCCCTATTTTTTTTATTTGTTATTATTATTTTTGTGCTTTCCTATCCTATTTTATGATGCATATTCCATCCTTCAGCAACGGCCAGACGCAGCTGTTGTCTTTACTTCCACCTCTTCTCGGGTCAACTGATGCAGTCTTGTCGAGCCACCATTCTCTCTCTACGGCAGTTTATACCTTTTAGTGTTGATATCTTTACCTATATCACTCTCCTGCAGCTTCTCCTATCATGCAAGAATATTTTTCCTTGCTGCCACATCCAGGACCGTGTGTTTTTAGGTTAAACTCAATTCTTCCTAGACCCGGACCTACGCTTCCCAGAATAGTTCAGTGGTGCAAAAGATTCATGTACTCCGGCTGTGACAAGACCGAAGTTCAGGAAAGGGAGTCCATACTGCAGCGTTTAGAGAGCTCTCTGTGTTTCGAAGGGGTTTTCGGTACATTTCCTAGACGATGACAGAGAGAGAGACAGACAGACAGACAGACAAACAGACAGACAAACAGACAGACAGACAGAGACTGAGACAGATATATATATATATATATATATATATATATATATATATATATATATATATATATATATATATATATATATATACATATATATATACACACACACACACTATAGATAGTGTTACGGAACAGAGAAAACTGTCCCGCAAAGTTCCAGGTTCAAAACAAAAAAGTTAGGTAAAATTACAAATTAAAGTTTAATGCTCAAACTAACAACTAAACATTCAGGACTCATAAGGATAATGTAATGGCAAAAAAACAGGTTAAATATATGGTTAACTGCAACAGCCTCTATTAACACGAAATTAGCAAGTGTAAATTTATCTAAGTCAGCCCTGATAAAAATGAGAAAACCGGATAATGCTCAGTTAATGCAAGATATATTATTACAGATACAAAATATTATTACTACTGGCTGACACCTAAAACACATGAATCACAAAAACCTCACTAGGCCTACGAATTAACACCTTATGCTATACAGTACAAGAAAAAATGTAATAACACTTATACTCAAATTACACAGCTGCTAGATGGTTAGAGACTTTTTGAGCACTCACAAAAATAATAACAACTGTACAGGGGAGGACAGAGATGTAAACAAAATGAGGAGGAGATCTAAGTGGCAATTAATGTAGAAACTGAGCTCATTATATAGGGGCCGGCAGAGCTTGATACAACTTGTAAGAAGGACGCGCAAATGAAGCCATAGGGGACAAAGAGTTGACACTCTTGCTTTGAACAACAGAAAGAACGACTTACTCTACTATAAGGGGAGAAGGGGGGAGTGAGGTAGAACACGCTCGTGATCAAACATGCAGCATACTGTACGTTAGAATTATACAAAGGATGATGAAATCATAGGCTTTGTAACACCTCCCCACAAAGAAAAAGAAATTTACAAAGGAAATTTCTTATTACTCTAAAACAATCTGTCTAAAGTCTAGATAAGCAATCTGCAATAACATTTTCTTTCCCCTTGACATGTTGTAAGTCTAATGAATACTCCTGAAGTAGACTCCATCTTGTCAATCTCTGATTTTTATCTTTAAACTTACTCAGGAATTTCAGCGGGTTATGATCGGTATAAATGACTATGGGGTCAAAACCAGAACACAAATAAAATGAAAAATGCTGTAAACCCAAAGTCAAGGCCAAAAGCTCTTTCTCAAAAGTCAAGTAGTTCTTTTGAGGTGGAGTGAACTTCTTACTGTAATAAGATACAGGGTGTTCAATACCCTGATCATCCTCTTGCAGCAAAACAGCCCCAGCTCCTGTATCACTTGCGTCAACAGCCATCTTAAAAGGCTTAGCAAAATTTGGAGTAGCGAACGCTGGCTGACTTAATAGGATAGCTTTATGTTTGCTGAAAGAGGATTCACAGTTATCGGTCCAGACAAATTTAACTCCCTTTTTCAGTAGGTCTGTAAGTGGTGATACAAGAATTGAAAAGTTAAGAACAAATCTTCTATAATAACCTACCATTCCCAAAAATCTTTGTAGCTCTTTCCTACTTTTAGGTCTGGGAAGATCACTTATAACCTGAACCTTAGCTCCTGGTGGTGCAACATGTCCATCACCAGTTACATACTCAAGGTACTGAACTTTAGCTTGACCAAACTCACACTTTGATAAATTAGCTACAAGATTAGCCTGAACCAAACGCTCAAGAAATTTACTGACATGGCATAGGTGATCTTTCCAGCTGTCACTGAAGATTAATACATCATCAATATAAACAACACACCCTGCCAAACCCTCTGTTACAATATTCATGAGCTTCTGAAATGTGGCTGGTGCATTCTTCATACCATATGGCATTACAGAACATGCAAAAGTCTTTCCTAGTGTTACAAAACATGAGATCTCCCTAGCACGTTCAGTCATAGGTACTTGCCAGTATCCCTTTAACAAATCAAACTTACTTATGTACCTAGCCTTTCCGATCTTGTCTATGCACTCTTCCACGCGAGGGAGAGGGTAAGTGTCTGTTTTGGTTATCTGATTAACACGTCTGTAGTCGATGCAAAGCCGCTGTGACCCACCTGGCTTAGGGACTAGAGTGACAGGAGAACTCCACTCGCTCTGACAGGGCTCAATCATCTTGTGGTCCAATAGGTAGCCAAGCTCCTTCTGGATGAGAGGAACTTTCACTGGGTTCACACGGTAAGGAGGCAGTTTAATTGGCTTTGCGTCTCCAACATCGACATCATGCATCAACACAGTGGTTTTTCCTGGAGTAGCACGGAACACTTGCGGGTACTCTTGCAGTAATGCCGAAAACTCCTGCCTTTCTTCGGGAGCCAGATGAGAAAGCTTAGTCTGGAGATCATTCATGATATCAGGATTCTTCCCCAAACTATCACTCTGGCTCATCCTGCATGGGAGAACTTCACTTCCAGACTCGGGTGGAAGAGCTACAGTGCAGACTGGGTTATTTTCGTCCTTCCTGTGATATAACTTTGGCATGTTGATGTGTCAAAGTTGCTTGTTCTTTCTACGATCTGGTGTGGCGATGACATAGTTGACATCACTGAGTTTCTTCTCCACGAAATAAGGACCACGAAATAAGGACCACTAAACTTGGCTTGAAGTGGTTGCCCATGCACCGGTAGCAGAATCAAAACCTGATCTCCTGGCTGAAAGTGGCGTAACCTGGACTTCTTATCATATCAAGTCTTCATCTTCTCCTGAGCAGCTCCTAAATTCTCTCTCGCCAGCTGTAAAGCAGTGGACAACCGTTCTTTGAACTTCATCACATACTCCAGCAGGTTGACGTCATCTTCCTCCAACAGCCAGCATTCCTTGAGTAGATTAAGGGGTCCTCTTACTTCATGGCCAAACAGTAGTTCAAAGGGTGA
The DNA here is from genome assembly GCF_032717465.1 of Coenobita brevimanus. NCBI lineage: Eukaryota > Metazoa > Arthropoda > Malacostraca > Decapoda > Coenobitidae > Coenobita > Coenobita brevimanus. Next base: position 24,385,958 of record NC_136959.1, on the reverse strand, counting down.
GAAGCCCAGTGATTCATTTGGAGTTTCTCTTGCGGCAAATACAACGAATGGAAGACCTTTATCCCAGTCTTTCTGATGTTCCAAACAGTATTTCTTGAGCATCGATTAGAGTGTTTGATGATATCTCTCCAACGCTCCTTGGGTCTGGGGATGGTAGGCTGAAGACGTGATCTGGGTGATGCCCAACTCTTTCAGAGACTGCTTGAAAACATTTGATATGAAATTACTTCCCCGGTCTGACTGTACCTCCTTGGGCAGAACAAACTTTGTGAAGAACCCTAGCATTTCCTTAACCACGTTCTTTGCTGAGATATTTCTAAGTGGAATGGCTTCAGGATAACGAGTAGCCATATCAATCAGGGTCAACACATAAGAAAATCCTGAAGAAGTCTTAGGAAGAGGGCCCACAATATCCACCAACACACGGGTGAATGTCTCCTCAAAAGGAGGAATGGGAACTAGAGGTGCAACCATTTCGGTCTGATTACACTTCCCCACAACTTGACAGGTGTGACAAGACTTACAATACCGGGAAACATCCCTGAAGATACCTAGCCAGTAGAAGTGTTTCAAAATGCGTGCCACAGTCTTCCTCACTCCAAGGTGTCCTGCCAAACTGGAATCATGAGCCACTCTAATGATATCCTGCCTACAAACATGAGGGATGACAACTTGATGTACAACCTCCCATTCACAGTCGGCTGATGCTGTTGGGGGTCTCCACTTCCTCATAAGTACTCCTGACTTTATATAATAACAAGTAGAAGCACCAGGTGACCCTTCCTCACTCAGGGTCAGCAACCCGCAACTCAACCAACTCTTGACGAGACAAATTATCAACACTACGGGGTACTGCCTCATCTGGTGAGTGGTCCAAATTAGCAAGAAAAGTGTCAGCTAGGATAACATCATCATCATCATTATCCTCTAAGTCACCAGTAACTTTAGACTTAGCCCTAGTGACAGCACATGTAGAGAACACATCAGGGACATCACAATCCTGGGTCGCAGTCACTGGTTCACTAGACAACTGAGGAGCTGGACACACTTGACTTCCACCTATATCATTTCCAAGTAAGAAAGTTACACCTGACATTGGGTGTGTCTCAACCAACCCAACCATAACGGAACCATTAACAAAACCAGACTCTAAATTCACTCTGCACAGAGGGACAGAGAAGTAATTAGTCCCTACACCTTGTAAGATTACAGTTTCATCAGAGGAATTAACATTAGAGCCTAGAACACTGGTCAGCATAAGGGATTGGCAAGCACCTGTATCACGATATATTTGAACTGATTTCCTGTCATTACTGTCCAGAGGACTCACAAAACCAGCAGACAGGAAATTAGCACATGAAATCTTGAGAGTGTCACCCACGTTACTGCTCAAAAGAGGAGCTCCATCATGAGAATTTAATTTACCCCTCAAAGCAGGTTCAGTTAACTCAGTTAAAGAATTCTGGGAACTCTGAAGGGTGGACACTAGACCAGTTGACTGAATATTTAAAGATTCCTTTTTGTTCACATCACACTGTCTCCTGAAACATTTCTCCGTAGTATGACCAAGCTTACTACAATAAGTACATTTACTTTTCTGAAATCTAGAGGTGAAGCTGGTATTTACTTCCTGAGAAACATCATCTTTATTCTCTTTCCTGTTACCTGTACTCTGAGTAGAGGCAACGTACTTACTCTCAGCTTTCCTTTTTTCTTTAGAATATCTCTTGTGAGTGAGAACATATTCATCAGCTAAAACTACAGCATCAGACAAATTATCTATTCTTCTCTCATCAAGATATAGGCTTACATCTTTATGAATACACCTTTTGAAGTCCTCCAGCAAAATCATCTGCTTAAATTTATCAAAATCAGAATCCACATTCTTAGAATTTAACCACTGCTCTAACAGATCTTCTTTGATTTTTGCATACTCAACATGGGATTGCTTATCTTGCTTATAAGTTGTCCTAAATTTTACTCTATAGGCTTCAGGAACAAGCTCATAGGCCTTAAGAATCAAGCTCTTAACTACATCATAATTATCAGATTGATCCTGAGGCAAAGATGCATAAGTTACTTGAGCTTTACCGGTGAGAACAGTTTGAATGAGTACTGGCCAATACTTTTTGGGCCAATTAAAACCTGTAGGTACCCTCTCAAACAACTGAAAATACTTTGTTAAATCAGATTCATTAAAAGGAGGGACAAGTTTAACATTTTTAGCCACATCAAAATCATCAGAGCTAGATGATCCAGTTCCACCTTGTTTCATGTGATACTCATGGTCTGCCTGAATCCTAGCAAGTTCAACTTGTGCCTCAGCCTCCTTAGCACGGGCCTGAAATTCAGCCTCCTTAACATTGGCCTGAAACTCAGCCTCCTTAGCATTGGCCTGAAACTCAGCCTCCTTAGCACTAGCCTCCTGCAGTTCTAGCTGTAACTTAGCTATTTCAATCTGCGTTTGCTCATTTGGAGGAGTTACATTAAACAAGCTTTCATTAATCATGTCAACAATTTGATCTTTAGAATGATGAGAGCGAACAGCAATTCCCAATTGTTGAGCAACAAGCTTAAGTTCATTCTTTGTTCCGTTTTCTACATCACACACTGTTTGCACATTTGACAAAAAATCTTTGGCTTCATCAAGCGTAGTAATAGTAGACATCATGAATAAATCACAGTCACAAAATATCAACCAATATCCTTATGATAATATCCTGAATATCCTGATAAGAGGTCGCCAAATTTATGTTACGGAACAGAGAAAACTGTCCCGCAAAGTTCCAGGTTCAAAACAAAAGAGTTAGGTAAAATTACAAGTTAAAGTTTAATGCTCAAACTAACAACTAAACATTCAGGACTCATAAGGATAATGTAATGGCAAAAAACAGGTTAAATATATGGTTAACTGCAATAGCCTCTATTAACACGAAATTAGCAAGTGTAAATTTATCTAAGGCAGCCCTGATAAAATGAGAAAACCGGATAATGCTCAGTGAATGCAAGATATATTATTACAGATACAAAATATTATTACTACTGGCTGACACCTAAAACACATGAATCACAAAAACCTCACTAGGCCTACGAATTAACACCTTATGCTATACAGTACAAGAAAAAATGTAATAACGCTTATACTCAAATTACACAGCTGCTAGATGGTTAGAGACTTTTTGAGCACTCACAAAAATAATAACAACTGTACAGGGGAGGACAGAGATGTAAACAAAATGAGGAGTAGATCTAAGTGGCAATTAATGTAGAGACTGAGCTCATTATATAGGGGCCGGCAGAGCTTGATACAACTTGTAAGAAGGACGCGCAAATGAAGCCATAGGGAACAAAGAGTTGACACTCCTGCTTTGAACAACAGAAAGAACGACTTACTCTACTATAAAGGGAGAAGGGGGGAGTGAGGTAGAACACGCTCGTGATCAAACATGCAGCATACTGTACGTTAGAATTATACAAAGGATGATGAAATCATAGTCTTTGTAACAATAGATAGATAGATAGATAGATATACTGTATATATGAGAGACAGACAGACAGACAGATATACAGAAGCGATTCTGGTTTAATCCCTATAACTGCTTTTTATCTCTCTCAGTAAAGATTAAAAAAAAAAAAAAAAAATGCGGAAGGCTTTCCACTCGATGGGGCACTGAATCTCATATTTTCCTCTCCATACCTGTCATAAAGGTTTCTCGTACTTTTTACAGGCTTCCGTTTCCCACCGAAATCCACAAGTAATGATGGAGAATAAATTCTTTGGAATAGTATTGTGAGTCATGCCACTTCAACACTGAAATTGGCGAGATGTTACTGAATATAAGGAAATTGGTTAGATGTTACTGATTATAAGGGATGAACAAGAATATTAATAAGAAAGACAATAAGAAAATGAAACAAAAGCATTCGGGGGCCAAATGCTAATCGTCCGCTAAAATATAATAGTGGATAAATTACCTTATGATCATATTTCAGGAAAATTCACAAAATTCGGAGCTCAGCTACTACATTTCGCAAAAAGCCAATCCATAATTTAAAAAAAAATACTAGAAAGCGCTCAGAGATCGCATACCTCGGCCAATGCCACTACTGCCGTTAAAATGGATCCGATTCCGGATCCGTGGATATTGGACCGGATCCGGATCCCCCCAAAAATTTAATAAATTTTTTCTTGGTCCATGGCCCACCTTTCCACAAAATTTCATTGAAACTCATTGAAAACTTTTGGAGATATTGTGGAGGATACTCCAGTGCCAGACCCGAATCGGCCCCAAAATTATTATTATTTTTTCCTTGGCCCATGGATCACCCCTCCACAAAATTTCATTAAGATTTGTTCATAACTTTTTGAGTAAACCTGCTAACAGACAAAGAGACAAACAAACAAACACGGAGTAAAACATAACCTCCTTGGCGGAGGCAATAAGGCGGCTGGCATTCTGTCGTCTTTGACTAAATCCTCAGCAAAAGTAGTAGGCTTCTGCACATCTACATAGTTTCTAATTCCTGAAGGTTTGACGAAAATTCGTCCACAACTTGTCGAGATGTTATGTCAGCACGTACGCGCGCACACACACACACACACACACACACACACACTCACACACACACACACACACACACACACACACACACACACACACACACACACACACACACACACACACACACACACACACACACACACACACAAACTGAAAAAAAACTATATAGCCTCGCCTTGCTAAAGGAGGGCGATAAAAAGGAGCAACTGCGTGAAAAAATAGTCTCACCAAATACTTAGCAAGCAGTGCCTGCGTTAAACTCAATAACAGTGTATCGCTGAGATAAAATTCTTACTTGTTTTGCTAATTTTATCTTTGGACAAAATGATATCATTCGGACCAAACATTCGATCACCACCTGCAAAGCGGTATGTCACTAACATGTACAGGATACGTAAATTTAGAACCTTGGTTCAGTGCTTGTTACAGAGACTCAGAATTAATTAGAAAAATGTGAAGTAATCTGGCTGGAATGAAAACCAGCAGCATACTGTACAAAGTACATACCAACATTGTTCTGGCGCTAATCGTATATACAGTTAAAAACATAAACTTTCTTCCATCAAAAAACAACCAATAAAATTTATAAATTATACCCATCATTCAACTTTCCTTCAGACTTTATCATCTCAGTATAGCCAGTCGTAACTCTCTAAAATCGTGCCGTGGTCCTCTTTGGCGCCACGACCCAAGTTAAAGTAGAACCGCTTTAAACCCTTCAACAACAAGACATGCAGTACCATGAGATGACGAGGAAAAATATCTTGTATATATTTACCATTCCATAAAATGTGTGGGGAGAGTTGTGCCATTATCAAGAGGCGACGCAGATCCTCTCATCCAGTATGTAAGAGAGGTTGGTCAGTGTGTATGCTGGACGGTGTCAACACATCCCAAAATAGTAGACTTGGCTAGGGAGGTGAGGAATGGATACACGGAGAAGAGGTTAGAGTGGCTGTAAAGTGGGGGAGGACCACGGAAGCAAGAAGAAAGGAGAAAGATGAAAAATTACAGAAGAGGAAAGGAGGAAAGTGATGAGAGAGAGAGAGAGAGAGAGAGAGAGAGAGAGAGAGAGAGAGAGAGAGACGTGAGGTTTATTTTTCATGTCAGAGGGGTCACCACACCACCCTCGACAGCCCAGCCAGCACTAGTGACCAAGTGGACGCTGAAAGACCCACGCAGGTTGACAGCCGAGATATCCAGAGGCATTGAGCGAGGAAGAAAATTCTCTCTCTCTCTCTCTCTCTCTCTCTCTCTCTCTCTCTCTCTCTCTCTCTCTCTCATCACAATACCGTATTGACGGTTGAAACGTGTACTCCACGGCTGTCATTACGTCATAATTGAACGTGTACGACTGATATAAAATGATAACTGGTAAGAGAAAAATGGCCTGAAATATACAGCGCTGAAATCCGACCCTAGTTAACCATAGGTAACCTAAAACACACACACACACACACACACACAATTGCGCTGTGGCGGGAAAGTGCAATCACCGGTATGTTTTCGAGCACAAGAATAATTCACAACCCAGAGGGGTTTTCCAGTGCTGTTGATCCATAACGCTCAGTGCAGGTAGGGGAACAACTGAAGTTTCACTTGGTAAATACAGGTATTGCTACAGTGCACGCATTCTTCACTTTAATGTTTTTAGTTTTTTAATATTTCGTTGATAAAGCAGAATTATGACTTTTTTTTCACACTCGTGTGCATTACAGGATGTTGAACAGTAATTTAATTAATGTTAAGTGTGTTGCTAAATCATAGTTAGTAAGTAGAGAATTTCACTTAATTTTCCGCAGTTCTAACTGTTGTTGATCAACTCCAGTCTGTCTGGCCAAGCAGACTCATCAACCGCAAGCAAGCAAGCAACCGCCCCTGCAGGGTCATCCCGTGCAGTGAACCGACGATCCCATACAGATGACAGCGCCTCATCACAGTGAAGCGTGGGGAATAGTGTTGAGGATTGCTTCCTGGATGAATCTGCATTTGCGTCTCTCTACCCAGTTAACAGAGGCACCATAGCGGGCTCCATTTCACCCCGCAGTTTGGCTATATGGTTACCACCCAGCAATATATATTATTTCCTAGGTAACAGGAAACCATTTACCTTGTCTCTCAACGTAGAGCCACCTAAAGTGGAAAGAAAAGTAATGAAAGTGACACGATAGAGAGGGAAAGTAGGGCATCTGCTTTATTACAGGACGGCTCACTTACATGGGTGTGTGGCCTGGTAAAGTAACTATGGTACGGAGGCGCTGAGAATATGGCATGACGCAGAATTAAGTGGGTAAGAAATGAACCCCTTGAGTATGATGACGTTGTTGATATTCCATTATTTCTACAACCAGGTATCTTATGCAGCTTTGGAGAAAATGTTCAAGCTGGAGGATGTATATAACCTCCGATAATCCTTTAAATATTAGAAGTGTGACCTGCCTTGCATAAACCTGTTTGGAAGTAGCAAGATTAAAATAAAGAAGCACGACCTGGATTTAATAAGCGAATGTGTTCACGTCCACATGAACCAAGGTATAACAACATCAGCTCTCTCTCACTTCCAACAGCTACACATATTCTCGTGTAATTCCTCACAGCCATTACACACACAACCCTACTGGTAAAAGCAACATATGTCACCACTGGATTATCGGCTTTCAGTTAAACAAAGTGCTTCAAAATCTCACACAAACACTCCTCCAAATATCAGTAAGCCCACAAAATGTCTTCTTCACCCACTGCCACCAGTTAATGACGAATACACCTTCCGTATGCATTTAATGCGTGTACAGACTTTAAAATGCAACCCTATAACACTCACACAACACACATTTCATATTACAGCCACACAAAAATGCGTTATCAAAACGTTAAGTGCATATCAACTGTATGATTTAGTCTAAATACACTCGTATGAGTAGTAGGTCACTTCTTAAATACACAATAATTCAGCTGTGAAATAATGGGCTATGCCTTTCTTCGAATTTAGGAAGAGAGAGTAGATTGATTACATATGACTCTTACGGAAATAGTAGCCAGATAGATTATTTCCTGGTCAGAAGGACTGATATGAGGTTGGTGAGAGATGTTAAGCTTATTGGGAGCGAACAGTGTGTCCAGCGACACAAATTACTGATTTATGGCATGGCACTTAAGAAGCAGGTGGTGAAGGTGACCTATGCACCTGGGAAGGAAAAATGGAGGTTGCAAAACCAAGCAGTAAGGATGCCTTCTATAGTGAGATGAGTAAAGTGGTGGCTGAACAGGAAGCTGTTGACAGAAATGTTGAAGAAGAGAGTTCTCAAGAACAATCTCCTGAGAGATGCTGATTAAGTGTGTAGATGGACAAGGGGACCGCCAAGACATAAAGTAACATGGTGGTGGGAAGAGGGTGTAGAGGCTGCAGTTGAGGAGAGAAGAAGGCTTTCCGGGGATGGGAAAGGGGTGGTAACAAAGATGATTGCTTAGCTGCCAAGCGTAGGGATAAAGAAGGGGTTTGCAGGCAAAATCTGAGTCTCAGAGACGTTTACTGGATAACCTAAATAGTGTGGAAAGGAAGAATATGATATTAAAGGTGTCAATCAGATGAAAAGGGAAAACAGGGATATCATAGATGAGAAGTGTGTGAAGAGTGATGAAGGATAGGTAGTGGTGAACAGTGAGAATACTAAAGACACCTGGAGAGAACATTATAAGGGCCCCTTCACACGACTCCACGTGTGAAGGAGGCCTAACTGGTTGCTGAATGAGAGTTTGACTGGAATAGGGAAGGTTTGATTGACGCTGCTACTGTGAGCAGGACAATAGTCTGGATGCAGGCGGGGAACACCGCATGTGTGTCTGGGTAAACTGCTGAAATGCTGAAGGCCTGAGGAGATATAAGAGTAAGGCTAGTTACTGATTAGATAAATACGATTATAATGAGTGTTTTGTCCCAGTTGACTGGCTGAAAAGTGTGATCATAAAGTGTACCAAGGGAAAGGTGGTGTTCTGGAAAGAGGAAATTAAGAGGCATAAATCTTTGGTCTAGATAAGGAAGGTAATGGAGAAATTTTTAGAATGTATGATCAGGAAAAAGTGAATATTGATGAGATGCAGTTCTGATTTATGCCAGGCAAAGGTATCACTGATGTCATATTACAGGAAAGAAGAGGAATCTGTACTTTGTTTTGGTTGAAATGGAGAAAGCCTTTGACAGAATCCCTAAGGAGGTGGTGAAGTGGGCATTGAGAAAGCTAGGGCTCGAGGAGTGGCTTGTAGGGGTAGTTATGACTATGTATGTGGGTGCTGACACCCATGTGAAAATTAAAGGATATTTGAGTTACTAGTTTTCTGTGAATGTTGATGTGCATCAGGGTGAAGTCTTGAGCCCCCTATTATTTATCATGGTGCCTGAAGCCCTCCCACATGACTTCAGAGATGGACTCCCGTGGGGGATGTTGTATGCCGATGATCTGGTGTTGATTGCAGTGGCTGAAAGAGGGGCGAAGGAAAGATTTAGGAAGTGGAGAGATGGTATGGGGCACAAAGGTTTGACAGTAAAGTAGATAAAACAACAGTGAGGGTATCTCTGCTTGGTTGCGGTACTGTCAAAGAAGAGAGAGAGTGGCCATGTGCGGTTTGCCACAGAGACATGAAAAGTAATTCCATCTTGAGCAGTGCTTGTGATAAGTGGGTGCATAAGAGATATAATGGTAATAGTGGTAGACTGCGAGATAATACTGATTTCATGTGTGCGGTGTGTCGGAGAGAGCATGTGGAGATTGTCAAGAGTGTAAGGATTAATCTTGATGGTGTGTCTCTTGAGCGTCCAGAGGATTTTTCTTTGTTATGGGAGACACGTTATGTGCTCGAGGTGGGAGTGGTGCTAGCTCAGTGGCTAGGGAGGAGTGGTTGGAAGAAGTTCAGGGAGCTGTTGCCTCTCCTGACACTGAGATAGCTCTCCCTCCGAGCTAAGGGATCTTTGTATCTGGCATGTGGTAGGAATGTAATGCCGTATGGTATTGAGACGTGGGTAATAAAGGAAGAGGATATTCAATGTACTTCTCTAGGTCTTGGACTCAAACGTACAGAAGTGACAATGATTAGGGTGGATGTGCAGTGCGCCCTTGAATGCGAGGCCTGGGAGGGTTAGGTTTACGATGATAGAGTTGAGAGGAAGGTTGGGACTGGAGTATACTGGTGCTGTGATGATGAGGGGTAGATTGAGATGGTTTAAGCATGTGGAGAGGATGGGGGATAACAACTGGGTGCAGAAAGAGGGAAGCGTGAGCGTTGGAGGTGGGGTTGAGAGAAGCTGATCGACAAAGACCTGGGACGAGGTTATAGAATGTGACCACAGAAATAAAGGACTGAACAGAGTGGGTGCCAGAGATCGAATAAAATGGAGAACAGCCATTATGTGACCAAGGCTGACACATACAAGCATGTTGGTGCCTTTACAAACAAAACGAAATGAAATGAAGAGAAGGAAGGTATGGTGGAGGATGTGTAGTTATGGTGGGGAGAATTTCTGTGGCTGGTGAAGAGTGTGAGGATGTAAAAGGGGAGAAGCTAAGAGTGTATTCGCCATTAACTGGTGGTAGTGGGTGAAGGAGAGTGTTGTTACATCAGTAGGGAAGTGTGTGCACTGACTATGAGGAATTATACGAGGATATGTGTAGCTGTGGGAAGTGAGGGTAAGTTGTTGTTTTACCCAGGTTCATGTGGACACCCACTACTGTAAACTTAAGATTTCTTGTCCAGCAGTCCACCATCCTCCTTTCACGGAATAAAATGGTAATTCAGAGGAGTTTGTATAATGAGATCTCTTTGTTGCCCTGTTATATCGATACCACCATTGGAAGGCACCCCTCTTCAGTGTGCGATAAGGTAAGATGTGTCAGTGGTGGAGATTGTTTAATGGCAAAATCTATTGAATACGGGAAGTGATGGAGTGTGTAAGAAGTGATGGTGCAAAGGGAAGGTTGTGTGATAGTTGGAGTGTGATGTGGCGTTGTAGACTATTTTTTTTCTATATAGATTGAAAATATAATAAAGATTACTAATTAGGCCCTAGGAGACAACATATTCATTGAAATATTCCTGCCTATGGGTCCGCAAAATGGACAATTAATTACTAGGAAAAAAATAAATACAACGAGCAGTAGACAACAGAAATGTCTGTATGACTCATTTCGCTTGTCGTATGTGGGGGAGGGAAGGGAGAAGCAGGGCAAACCAGACTGAACAAGGCAGGGAAGAGCAGGGCGGAGAAAAGTCAGGCAGGGCAGGGCTGGCAAAACAAGATACAGAATCCAGACAGCAGCTCCACGGCACAAGCAATGGAGGACAGTAGTGAAGACAATAAACTCTCTCTCTCTCTCTCTCTCTCTCTCTCTCTGGTGATGTGTGTTCTAGCAGTGTTTCCATTCCAGTGGGATATTTTGAAATAGTTTACACTCAGCTTGGAACAACAGTGAAGCTGCTTGCGGCCTCTCGCTGCACAGCATAACACCCTCCATCGAACAGGGAGTGCCAAGATTGTATCCTCTCCCTTGCACGATTGTATTATGTAGTTTGTATGTATAAACGCGTGTACAGACTTAAGAATCCAGCCGAATACAACTCACACAACACACTTATCATATTAATACTACATAGAAATGCGTCATCAAATATTAAGAATATGTCGACTGCAAAATATATTCTCAAAATATTATCGTATATGTAGTAAATCTTCTCTTAAATAGACAGTTATACAGTTGTGAAAGAATGGGCTATGTCTTTCAGTGTCCTTAGCATTTACTACAGAATATTCCGAAACACCATCTCTATAAACTGCTTTCGTTCACACTCCAAACTCACCCTCGTTTCCTCAAAAATCATCGTCAACACTATCAGTAAAGTGGGTTTGTCCCCTGCAACACGAAGACCTCATTCAACATTCCAAACTCCGACATATTCGTTGTTGACATACACCATCCTAGTCCAAATGCAGGTATCATATAACCATCTGGTGTTCAACCCACTTCCTTTACCTAATACATCTGCAGGTTGTTGTTGTCATGCTCAAACCGTTCATATGATGTCCATATCCTAGCGGAGACCCTCGTGTCTTTGCTTAGTTTCTTTCTTCTAATCACTATTCATTTTAGTGACATTCTATATTACTTCACCAAAATCATATATTTAGTACAGCTATTTCTTGGGCAGATACTCCCAGATACCCTCCTCATTTCATAGTTTACCTCATTGGATGGTTTTATAAGGTCTTCAGAGTACAGTCCCAACAACCATACATACTAAATGAAACTGGCTGGTATGAATTCAGAGACCTTACCATCTTTAAATCTTGGAATATGTTTGTGGAAACCATTGTGCGTCATTTGGGTACAAACGGTATTTTTTACATCTAAATTCCGAAAGGCTTTACTTGGCTTTATTAATTTTTGCTGCTGTATCGTGGTAATTAAATCCTCAACTTTCCTCTATTGCTTTGTTCTTCAGTTTCCGTAATTTTCTCCGTTTCACAAGAAATACAAATTATCTGAAACAATCAGCTCAAAGTCTTCCTCCACAACGACCTGGCCTTTGCGACTTTGCCTTTGTAGTGTGTGTGTGTGTGTGTGTGTGTGTGTGTGTGTGTGTGTGTGTGTGTGTGTGTGTGTGTGTTACTTTCCGTAAAACATGTCTATCTCTCTATCCGGTACACACACACACACACACACACACACACTACAACGCGAGAGGTGAAGGTCATTTCCTCCAAATCAGCACTTAAAATGCAAATTTGTTTAAGGCTTGTACCTGCCTAGGGCTTCGAATGATGGTGCGTACATACGTGTGTGTGTGTGTGTGTGTGTGTGTGTGTGTGTGTGTGTGTGTGTGTGTGTGCTAGTCATTGCTGGTCAGGGAGACAGTCAGACAATTTTGGTGAATGAAACACAGCAGCTATAAACACACAGACAGGGTTACAGTTCAATGTCACCCACCCACAAGCGGGAATTACTGCACTTACTTTCAATAGACAGCTGGGGAAAGCAATGAGTCTAACGAAATGCAGTGGGTGAAAAAGAATTAAGGCTGCAAATAGAGTAGGAGAGAGAGAGAGAGAGAGAGAGAGAGAGAGAGAGAGAGAGAGATTGTTTGGAACGGGAAGCTATCAAGGAGAGATGGGAGTTCGATAAAGAGGGTTGGCCGGAAGAGGGAACATAAAGGCGAGGTGGCGATGAGAGGCAAAGATTATGGCGATATGGAGAAGTGGAATGTGATGAAGGAGAAAGTAGCGGTGTGAAGTAGCGTGACAAGGGGAAGATGGTTTGGATAAGGGAGATTGAAGACAGATCCTGAAAAGCAGTGAGGTAAGATTATCTCTTGTGAGTTGTTAGTTGGAGTACAACAAAAGTGATAAAGACTGATGTGGCGGAAATATATTATGAGTGTCAGATGTAAGCGTGATAAAGGGTGGAAGTAAATGGGTCAGGCTGATTTTGTGAAATATAGGAGTAGAAGGAACTGGAATCTTTACTAGGTTAGGGGTAGAAGATGCATTATAGCCGGCTTTAAACTACTAAACAGCAAAGTCGATTTTGTGGTGAGAACATTGACTGATATTGACGGTGTAGTTTAGAAGAAAAAAAGATTGGTCTGAATGATGCAGTGGTATGTATATAACAGTTACAGGCTGAAACCACTACTTGTAAGTTAATCATCCTCGTCCTCCTATCCAAGTCCCTTTCTCCAAAAATCCTTAATTTACTCAGATATTTTATGACACTAAGTTATTATAAGTAGAACTGCATCTGAACTCATCTCGCGTCTCTGCCATATCGTTACCAGCCATATAATCTTAGACATGGCACCTTCAGCTTCCTTTATCTCTCGTCCCTTTCTTCTCATGCCCCAGTGTGATTTGAATCATTTGTGTTCAATTTCTGTATATATATATTTTTTTAACTTTCCTATTTTTCTTCTGTCTCTTCTCTGTTGTTTTCTTATAATTTATGCTGTCTCTCTCTCTCTCTCTCTCTCTCTCTCTCTCTCTCTCTCTTAGGCCCCTATACATCACCTCCAACAAGTAAAGTTTGGTGTTACTTTTCCCATCACCCTCCTTATCTTCCCCTTGGCACTGTTAACTCTCAGGCGTTCTCCCAAAGACGAAGTTGAGGCCCATGTGAGATTGTCTGGCTTTCCTTTCTTTCACTTTCTATACGCCGCAATTATGGACCTGTTTTACCGAGTGAGGTGTCATATGAACTCTCTCCAGCTGACTGTGTGTTAGTGGTAAACAAGCTATCGTTAAATCCAACGTCTCAGTAACCAAATAAAAACTGGGAATATCAGAGCCATACAAGCAAAAATCTTTATCTACATGTTCGCTGGAATAATGCTTGTTTCAGTGGAAGGGTGTTCATCATGTAGTAAGTTGTTCATTCATTACACTTTTGATGCAACCCACAGGCAGCTGGCAAAATGAAAACATAATTAAAATAGAATAAATAATAAAATAAATAATATGTGTAGCTGCCATATTATATAGTGTGAAAAGGGACAACAGGTGCATGTAACTCCTATTTATATACTAAAAAACTCACACTACACCTTACTATCCACCAGTGAAAGGATCACAGATTGGTTGCAGAACCTGAGATAAGCGCACATTAAAGAAGTCGCTGTACACGGCAAGAATCCATACAAGACTTTATCTTTTGAATCCTTTTGCGGCATCACTCTGCTTACTATGTGCTTTACCCTTCATTTGTTTTGCACAGCCATTCATCACCTTCGCCATCACAGCTTCCCCTTTAATTAACAGCAATTCCACTTCTGAAAGTTTGTATCCTATGTTCTCTTCTTTTGCAAAGGTAATCCAGTGGTTTGTCTGTCACAGTGAGTTTTGATTCTTAGTTCCTCATACTGACGACCCTTCATTGCTGCACATAGTGGGAGAGCAAACCTTCCATTCTAAACGGGCACGCACATCTTGACTATAGAATGTACAATATTCTCATGTTTCTCCACTCGGGCAACCGGCACACCCTTACTTGCATATGATTAATCAGTCAATTCTGGAACATGCTTCCCACAACAACTTTCCCATCCTGACTACAAACTCTAGTTTTTGTAATATAAATTGTCTAAAACTCGAAAAGGAATTTGTTTTTTGGCTGCCCCTGTTTCAGTTCCGTTGGCAGCAACGAATTTTGACGAATCGCTGTTTCAGACTAAATCTTTCTCCAATAAAGATTTTCACACGTAACGGTTCGTGCATAGTGTCACTTCCCAAAACTAGCCCTCTAAAGACCTCTGACACTCCTTTCTCCTGTATTTTTACTTTTGACACACACACACACACACACACACACACACACACACACAGCGCACGAGCGTGCTGTCCTCCTGCAGTAAGTCACTTCCTCTGCATCCACTACACTCTCGCCCATTCAAACTGTAGCTATGCTTAAGAGTTCTCTCCACTTACTGCCACAGTAGTAGGATATACAAATGGTAAACGATTGCATAAGCCGCCAGTACCGCTGTAGGGCAAGGAAAAAAAATATCCGTAGCTCAATGTATACAGTAAGTACCAGATACCAATACGGGGCAGTCATTGGTAATGTGTTCACTTACTGGTCCCTTCAGTACAATGCCTTTTTTAGTAATTTTTTGATGTGGTTTTAGCGAACTTAGGTTAAACCCCTCGATGTGGAGCCTTGAAAAGGTTATAAAATTATCACCCGCATTAATCCATCCAATAGCCCATTATTCATTTTTAGTGGGTTCTACGAGAAGCCAGGCTGTTTGATTCAGATCTGGGCAGACCTCTCGTAATGAATGGTTACGTGTAAGTTATCAGTCTGTATGTCCATCTATTTATCGGTCTATCTACCTACCTACCTATCAATTTATTTATCGTCCATTGTCTATTTGCCAAACTCTCTATCTATCCATCTACTTTTCTATCCATCTGTCTATCTGTCCGTCTACCTATCCGATCCTTTCTGCCCATCACAAGTGTTGGCGCTAGCCTGCTCAGTTCCGACATTATAGGCGAGGGTGACAATCCGCACTTGCCCCAGGGTGATTTTATTTGTGCAGCAAATCCTAACTGGATCTCTGAGTAAACTCATGCAGGCCTCATCCAGCTGTAGCCTCTAAACCCACTAGTCCAATAAGTGTCTGGAGAGAAAAGCAACATTGGAAAATAATTTCAGTAAATCAACAGGTTCTCGATATATTGAGGAATGACATGAGTTATAAGTAATTAATCTGAACTGGAAAAGAGTAATACAATAACATTTGAAAATACAAGGAGTGTTTCACATAAGTAAAGCATAAGCACCACCTGAGAGCATGTGTATCTGGAGAATTGATAAACTAGATTCACATGAAAAATCATTTAAATCATTCACCTGTTCATCATATGCAACACAGACTCTCTATCAGTCTGTACATTCTCTCTCTCTCTCTCTCTCTCTCTCTCTCTCTCTCTCTCTCTCTCTCTCTCTCTCTCAGAGTTTCCTGTTTTCTTTTCCAGACGTAGATTCATGATTACATGTCGGACAGAGTCAATCCAACGACTTTTAAATTGAAAAAGGGATGCCAGACTATTGGTATCTATTCTCTACAAAACTTATCCATCCAGCCCGATACCTCATCAGTTCCTTTACCTCCCCAAACTCAGTATCTCTCTTTTTCACATACTCGTTTACCATATCTCTGGCCTACCACGCTTCCTCCAACCTTCGAACTCACTCACATATGCCCTTTCACCAACCTATGTCTACCTCTTCTAACCACATAACCCTACCAACTAAGCACACACTCTTAAACTTTGTTTTCCACGGTCTTCCTTACTCAACATCATTCGCAAAACACATTATTACTTATCCACTCTTCACCCTCTCTTTACGTTTGTCAAGAACCCCACCTCCACCACTTCAACCCATAACTTTCAAATTTCATGCCTCACCAGTCTCACACCTATACATTAATGGGAGTATTGTGTTTATCCTTGTTCATTCAATTCCCTGGCAGCTGCGACACTCAGACCTCTGTTTCGTATTTTCCTTCCCTATGTCACTCGACTTCCAATCGATTTCCACATTTGTCTCTGCTTTCTATTGCTGCAACGAAATGTATAAACCCACTAATTCGTCTCTATCCATACACCACAGCACACAGAGAGTCACCTTCTTCTTCAACAACTATCGCTTTACTCCTGTCTACGGGCGATGACAAAGTACCTACACGTGGTGGCGCTGCGTACTCTGGGTGGAGAAGCTGTGGCGTTCACAAGGGAGCCAAATCTCACCACATTTCCCGCATCTCGCCATAGGAAAATGCCCTGATCCGACCCTGGCGAGGCGCTGTCTTCCACAAGGGAATACTGATTTCCTGCACAATATACTGTCCTGCAATTGTAGGGCGGCCACACAGAAGCAGCTGCATACCTGCAGTCGACAGGTCTGCTCGGCCAGACTGACAAAGGATATGCAAAAACAAAAACAACAACTTTTATTCACATTACTATGAAGGCAAAAAGCTTACAAACATCAACAAAAATCTATGTCTGTTGTGGTACGCCCCCCCCCCCGTCTCTCTCTCTCTCTCCCTCTTAGACGGATATGCATCTAGTATAACAAACGACGCAGATATCTAGAATTACTTCTAACTCATTTGAACGTCTGACGTAAGGACACAGAAAAGTGAGAGTCACGTATAACGAAGTAAAATATTCGTTAAGTAAAGGAGATGTGGTAGAATTTCCTGTGTTAAATCTTATCTTGATGTTTGGCGATATGAATATTTATATTAACTGAAAAATACACTGTGCCGTTTGTTATACTAGAGGCGTATCCGTCTAAGTGAGAGAGAGAGAGAGAGAGAAAGGACGAAAGCAGATAACCGAAATGGATACACACTAAACAAAGATCATATTATGTGAATGGCCAAGTGAAATATACCTATAACATACAGGCATCACTAGCATATAACCCAGACTCCAGTTGAACTCCCTAAATGTCAACCACCCACTAATTTCCCCCCGGGACCCATTGCCTCATGGACCAATTATCCCCCATGAACCTAATATCCCTTCGGACCTATTACTCACCATTGACCCATTTCATCCAGTGGGCCTATTTCTCCAGTTGATATAATTTAACCCATGGATCCATTTACCCCACATGGCCCTATTTAATGCAGTGGACCTAATTTTTCCACTGACCTATTTTCCCTCATGGCCCTAGTCACTCGTGGCCCCAGTTACCCCATAGACCTATTGCCAAGGTACTAATTT
Organism: Coenobita brevimanus; assembly: GCF_032717465.1. Classification (NCBI taxonomy): domain Eukaryota; kingdom Metazoa; phylum Arthropoda; class Malacostraca; order Decapoda; family Coenobitidae; genus Coenobita; species Coenobita brevimanus. The sequence continues at coordinate 24,368,114 of NC_136959.1, read as the reverse complement.
CCAACCCCCTGCCCACCCATCTACCAGCCAACCCTCTTACCAGTCCAAACACACACACATACAGAGAGAAACAGACAGACAGACAGACAGAGACAGAGACAGACAGACAGACAGACAGACAGACAGACAGGCAGAGGTGGAGAGGGGGCACTAAAACAAAGAAAAGAACTGGGCGTTAATGACAAAATAGGTGGGAAGTAAGCCAGGGACCCAAAGGAAAATAATAATACGAAAAGGTAAAACTATATATTAAATGTGTTGTATATCCTAGTTTAAGTTTTAGATCCCATGGGCAAAGATAGAAAGGGATGTGGAAACCTTAAGGCCAAAGTTTAATCTTAAGAGTTACTGTCCAGAGCGGTGTGAGTGAGAAAATGGTGAGACTGAGAGAGGTGTGAAAGAGAAGAAAGAAAAACAGTGAGACTGAGAGAGAAAGGGGTAACATGCAAAGCAGAATTAGAAAGAGAAGGGGTGGGGGGAGAAGGGTTTAAACCGATGGAAGACATTGTTACCAACTGAACATACATGAGATGGCAAAAAAGGATATAGAGAAATGAGAAAGACTCAGGCATATAAACTACAAATATTTATGACAAAGAAAAGTTGATGGCGTGTAAAAATAATTAGATGTGAAATAATGGAATCTACTCTATTGAAAATAACAGAACAGAAACAAGTGGTGTCAGGCATACAAATTGCGCCCGACAGCAGTCATTTTATTGCTGTTAAATATTGAATAGGTACTGCCATTAATTGTCAGTACACAATAAATCTCCAAGGTAATGGCACACATGTTTTCAACTTACTCCTTCTGAAAATCTATGATCTTGCATTTGACCTTTCAAGGTCACTCAAGGTCAAAGGCCATTGTGCCAAATGAAAGCCCATAAGACTTCCTATATCTTGATAATAGCAAATATCTCTGTCTTCAACGGGATTCGAGTTATAGCCCCCTGATTATCCGTAACCCTGAGTTTGGCCTTTCGAGGTCACTTACGGTCAAAGGTCATGGTACTAATTAAAAATCCGGGTTTTTAATTGGTACCATGACCTTTGACCGTAAGTGACCTTGATAGGTCAAACGCAAGATCACGGATATTCAGAGGGCGTAATTTGAAAATATTTGCGCCATTACCTTAGACTTTAATTGTGTACTGACACTAAGCTGCAGTAACCAATTCAGCATTTAAGAGCAATAAAATAACTGCTGTCGGGCGAGGTTTGTTGTGCCTGGCACCACTTGTTTTATTTGTTGATGACCAGCAAACTCCTTGATATCTCAGCACATTTAATTCGGTTCCCCTAAACCTAACAAGGCAATGCAGTATCTGAAAAGACATGTGGGTGTATTGTGTTTTAGTCAAGAAATTCTTTACGGAGATCATATCCACTATTAATATTCTTTTAAACTTCACTCCTCCACTTTTATTAGTGCCAGTTCCAAAGCCTAACCAACACTTCTAACTTTCTACTTATTTTAATGCCCGCTTCCACCAAGCATAGCCTTGCAATAACTAACGCTTTCCTTTCCAGGTCACTCTTTATCAGGTCACCGGTTCCGATGTATTTGCTTGTTTCTCACACTGTTAATAACACTACTGTTCCACCTCACAAACCAACTTTAATATCTCCATAACCTGTCAACGCTCGTCATCGCTGTACCATCAATCTCCTTCGCCAGTTTACCACTAGTCCTCTAATTTCTTCTGTTCTTCTGTCTTCTCCCAGCTTACTGGTACATTTCTAGTTCATCCTATGAGTCAAAATCTCTCTCTCTCTCTCTCTCTCTCTCTCTCTCTCTCCCTCTCACACACACACACACACACACACACACACACACACACACACACATTCAATCACATCATTTCCTCAGATTCTTTAATTACTCTTTGCAAGCTAAGCCTCTTACCACTAGCCTGGGTTCACCTAGTTGGGTTGGAGCTGCCTTCACACCCAAACCCATCCACACCTAAAAAGAGGGACGAATTGCCACTCTGCCGACATATACACTCAGACTCACCCTTCCCTCAACCTACATTTTCAACCATACAAGGAATATACGCCCATTCACACTTGTTTTTTTCTATACATTCACCTGATTACATCCAAGTGCAGTCAATCCCATTCTTATATATTCCTGTGCTCACTGATATATATTCACACTTGCAATACATATACTAACATCCTGACATCACGTCTACACCTTCGCCGAGGGACCAAACTCCCCATATGCCTCTGTCACTTGGCACACCCACCTATATCCATCTTCTACTCATTGGAAATTATCTGCAGTATTCACTTCTTTTTCATTACCAAAAAACATATTCGCCGGTGCTAGATCAATAGCTACACTACGCCAAACTACACCACATCACACAACACAACACAGGACAACACCACACCACAGTCATACGACACCGCGCTACTCCACAACCAAACCACATAATGCCACATAATACAATATTGCACCACACCACAACTACAACGCATTATGCCAGAGCCACATCACACCACACCACATCACACTACACCACACCGCATCACACACACACATACACACACACACACAGACACACACCACCACCACCACCACATCACAACAATACTACACACCACACCATATAGACACCACACCAAAACCACACTACGCCACACCACAACCACATTATACCACACCCACACCCCGGCTCCTCATATCTTTAGATCTAAGTTAAATGAATACATCCGGTCGTTCTTTTTGTAGAAGGAACGTGACCAACCTACCAGCGAGGAAGACTCTTTGTCAGAACGCTCTCAGTCCCTTCCATAGCATCACATAATCCTCTCCCTGTCAGCTAAAAGGCACGAGGAGCAAGAAGTACTGCAGTGTAAGGAAAGAAGAGAATGTAAGAGAGAGAGAGAGAGAGAGAGAGAGTCCGTATACCCGTCGGTTAAGTTAGCTTCTTAAGACCCTTCCCTAAGTGATTTATTTTACATATTACATCATACTGTCCCATTCTGTTATACACAACCATCAAACATCTCAATATATTGTTGAAATAATGTACAAAGGGATATTAAACACCCATATCGAAAAATAAATCGTTAAGGAAGAGGTGCTTGGGTGCCTCCTCAACCAACGAGAATACAGGGAGTAATGGAGCGTGAGAAAAAAAATGAGTATGTGAGACAAAGTTAATGGAAACGAACAGAGAGAGAGAGAGAGAGAGAGAGAGAGAGAGAGTTGGAAGGTGAGCATGGATGGCATGAAGAGAGAATGAAGTCGTGGCGAGAGAGAGAGAGAGAGAGAGAGAGAGAGAGAGAGAGAGAGAGAGAGAGAGAGAGAGAGAGAGAAAGAGGTGGAGAGAGATAGCTTTGTGATGCTGGGCGGGAGAACTGTGATGAAAGGTTTTTCCGTAATATCTGCTTGTTTATCCGTGGTCTTAATTCATTAAACGTAATAAACCTACGAATACTTAGTGAGAGAATGAGGCTTGAATGAGTCTGCACGTGAGGAAATGCAGGTGTTGTTCTTGAACAAAATGATATAAAGATTTGCTGTTGTGTTCTACGACACAGTGTTTTGTTTTTCGAATGTCGTGATGTAAATTGTTGGCTTTGAGTGACACTGTAATATAACGAGGTGTGTGGTGTGTTATGATGGAGAGTGATGATGTTTGGTGTGGTATGGTGTGGCATAATATCTTAGTGGATTTTAGTGGATTAAGTCAGGGCTGAGTATCAAGACTATCTTCTGATATAATGGTTATGAGATAACTTCGCGCTGCATCATCAAACAAATGAAAATATTTAATAAAACTCTGTTTCACTGCTTTCCAAATGTTCCACTACAGGCCATAAATCTGCCAATAATGCTTCACGTAGAAAAAGATTTTCAATAAAGTTATGCTGTTTTCAAATGATTTAATTCAGTTCAGGAGAGATTTAACTGGAGATGTTAGGCTCAGCTTTCATTAGCATGCTCAGTGCGAGAGATATTTTCTAACTTGAGTAAGATCATGCAAAGATAACAAAAAAAAAAAAAAATTATCCTCACGTTGAAGGAATGAATACCTTTCTTTCCTCTCCTCTGTGTGTAACTAAACCTAACCCTTTTTGTTCGTTGCCTTCCTCTTGGTTCCGAAATTTTCTCTCTGGCCAATCTTCTGTTTCCCTAATACCCTCTGCCTGGCTTCCACTTTGCAGTATTCCTTTGATTAGCCTTCCTTCTTTTCCCGGAACCCAAACTTTAACTCCACATTACTTCCTTATTTATTAATTAGAACATACGAGTATTCCTGTTGTTTGATCTGCCCTTTCCTCCTGGCCACCATATATGCACCCATACCTGTCCCTGCCTCCTCCACCCCAGCTCCCATCTCTGCGTATCACCAGGTGTCTCAGTGATGGCCTGGACAATTCCCACCGTCATCTCCTCGAAGCCAGAGAAAACGAAGAATCTGTATGCAACTTGGGCTGAGGGTTACGTGGCGCTTGAATGTAGAGCGGGTCGAGGTGAGGGAAGCTTGGCAGAGGGAGAAGGGCAGGAAGGGTGGAGGAGTGAGGACGGTAGGAAGGGTGTGAGGAAAATGATGGTAGGAATGTAGGAGGGGGGGAAAGGCAGAAAGGTAGAGAAGTTTCAAAAAGGGAATATGGCGGGAAGGGTGGGAAAAGGAAATAAAAGAAGGGGACGGGAAAATAATGGAATGAAAAAGAAGAGAGTAAGATGGGAATGGAAAAGGAAAAGGAGATCAGAAAGGGAGACGAAAGGAACATCAATGATAATGGAAATGGAAGTGTAGGAGAGAAGATGATGAGAAGGGAAGGGAAGAAAAAAAAAAAGAGGAGAGGGGGAACGATGATAAGAAAAGAAAAAATGGAAAGCTGGCAGGAAGGCTAGAGAAAGGGAAAGGAAAGGAAGAGGAATAGAGCAAGAATTCAAAGGAAGGAATAAGATCAATATGGGAACCGGAAGAAATATAATATTTACAAGAAACAAGAAATTAGACAATAAAGCTATAACAAATGTAAAAGTGCCAAAGTAGGAACGTAGAAACATTGAACAGTGCCAACAGTACCAACTAATCCTTGGTGGGCTTCACAAGTAATCACTAGTCATCAACAAAGTGGCTGAATCGATAGAGAAGCAGCCTGCAGTCCTAATGGACCTGGGATCGAATCCCGGCTGGGACAGGGAACAGTTTAAGGATTTGAATTTCATAAAAGCAGACTTTACTGATCTACCAGAAGATCCGCCGACATGTTATAAAAAATACCCACGATAATACCAGTACACCAGCCCCGTATGAGGCAGCCCTAGCATGTATTCAGTATTGACGGTGGGTGTTAGCGCCGAGGACGTGACATGTGGAGGTGTGTAGAGGGACTGCTGGGCCTTGGGGTAGACCCTGAAGCCTTTGCCCAGAGTCGGACACATTACAAAATATATATAAGAAAAATAAAGGTGAACTCTGCGGATTCATTTTACCATATTTCTCTGAACATCCGTGTCTATGCTTTGACCTCTGACCCCATGACACCTTTAGGAATATCCAACAGAGAGAGAGAGAGAGAGAGAGAGAGAGAGAGAGAGAGAAATGTTCCAGGGGTATATGTCAAAGGAACAGTTATTCCAACTTAGAAGTGAATTGGTGAAGGTTGTTGTTATTGTCATTATTATTTTTATTATTATTATCATTATTATTATTATTATTATTATTATTATATCACTCTTGTTATTGTTGTTGTTGTTGTTGTTGTTGCTGCTGCTGTAATTATTACCAGCCGCGAAGGGAAGGTGGTATTGTTTTCAATCTGTGTGTGTGTGTGTGTGTGTGTGTGTGTGTGTGTGTGTGTGTGTGTGTGTGTGTGTGTGTGTGTGTGTTAGCACGATAACTTCGCAACCGCTCAAAATACCATCACAAAATTTTACAGATGTGTAGTAGGGAAAAAAACGTAATCACGTGTTCGAAATTAATGAAAGTAGGTCAAGGTCTGTCTGTCTGTTACCACGATAACTTCGCAACCATTCAAGACATCATCACAAAGTTTCACAGGTGTGCAGTAAGGATGAAAGTCTCCTAAGAGTGTTGTTTTCAGTTTGTCTGTGTGTCTGTTAGCACAATAACTTCGCAACAGCTCAAGATATAATTACAAAATTTTACAGGTGTGTAGTAGGGATGAAAATCTACGAGTTCGAAATTGGTGAAAGTAGGTCAAGGTCAAGGTCATATTCCGGCTCGCGGCTGGTGTGATTCCCTCTTTGAGGGGCCTCTGGTTGCCGGTGTTGTCGTTACTGAAACTTGCTGCTGTTGTTCTTGTCATCAGTCATGTGAAGCAGCGTGGTATTATCTTCAGCAACGCGCCCTATACCGTTGCGCGAGATTCAGGCTATGTGTGTGTGTGTGTGTGTGTGTGTGTGTGTGTGTGTGTGTGTGTGTGTTATTCCTCCTAGGCTACTTGAAGTATTCGAATGAAAACTCCCACGTGGGTTTTCCAGGTTACTGGGAACGTTCTCCACTATATACAATTTCGTCCACATGATTTTTACGGGGGTCAGCCCCCCTCACCAACATAGGAATGCTCAAAAGTAATGAAAAAAGGGCAGATTATACAACGGACTCTCGCCCGTAATGCAATATTTAGAGAGCATGAACCCCCGTAAAGAGTCATAGGGGTCAATCTCTCTCAAAAATAAAAACTTGACAAAGACACTCACTCTTATACCCACTTCGTGTTCATTCACAATTGTAGGGTCTATCTATCTATCTATCTATTGCCAGACGCCTCAATCCCGTTTGGGGTGGCCACAAACAAATCGCCTCCAGGTCGCCCTGTCCCCCGCCATTTCACTGCCCTGCTCCCAACTCACACCCCCCTCTCTCATATACCTCTCCACCCCATCTCTCCATCTCATCCTCGGCCTCCCCCTCCCTCTTTCCCCCTCCACCTCACTCACATACACTCTCTTCGTCAGTCTTTCACCCTCCATCCTCTCCACATGGCCAAACCACCTCAGTGTGTTCCTCATAACGCTTCCTATCACATCCACATCAACACCACAACGCTCCTTTATATCCTCATTCGTCAGCCTGTCTCTCCATGTGACTCCACAGGCTCCTTTTAAATAACTCATTTCCACGGCTCTCACTCTTGACTTGTGTCCTTCCAACAATTGTAGGGTCACCAACGCTAAATAAGTCACACAACATAACAACATACTATAACATCACCACAGCCACGCCACGCTACAGCATATCGCACCATAACCACACTACAGTACACCGCACTACGTCACAGCCACACCATACCACACCAAATCATACCACATAACACACTACACAATGCTACAGCCACGTGACAGCACATGCCAGCCACATGACATCATACTGCATCACATCCACACCACACGCAGCCTTTCCAGCTAACAGGCACATCAATTTACACCACACCACACCACACCACACTACACCACACCACACCACATCATGCCACAACCACATAATACTATACTACCTACAGTACACTATACTACACCACGGCACAGCCACAGCCCTATCCCTGCTCTTCGTGTCTTTAGGTCTAAGTTAATTGAATCCATCCGGTCGTTCTTTCTGTAGAAGGAACGTGACCAACCTACCAGTGAGGGGGCCTTTTTCCCAGGACGCTCAAAGTCCCTTCCATAGTGTCACATAATCCTCTCACTGTCAGCCAGGAGGCCGTAGAAACGAAAACTAGAGCATGAGAAAAAAAGAGAGTATGAGAGACTATGTTAATGGAAAAGAAAAGTATGTGAGTTAGTGTGCATGCAAAATGAGAGAGAGAGAGAGAGAGAGAGAGAGAGAGAGAGAGAAAGAGAGAGAGAGAGAAAGAGAGAGAGAGAGAGAGAGAGAAACGTCCATAACTGTAGATCTTTTTGCCCTTAAACAAAGCCACACTATTCCCTTGGGGACTGCTTATTGCAAAGTACAAACCTATTTCCGTAACAACTCCTACGTATCTTTGTCTTTCCTCTTGTTAACATTCTCCAATTTGCTGTTTTCTCGAAACTCGTCTTGAAGATAACAGTATTCATAGTAACATTTTGTGGTGCTGGGTTATCTATCAGTATCATGCAACCCTCCACCTCACACAGAGCGTCTCTGAAAAAGATTAATATAACTGTCAAATCACTTAATGATATGAGTTTGTGTTTTTACTTCAGCATATCTGGGAAGCTTACATTAATTCATTTTATATCCCATCAGTTTCTCTCTTTTTTTCTTATTAGGTGTAGTATCACATACACACACACACACACACACACACACACACACACACACACACAGAGTAGTAAATAGAATAAAGCTGTGACAGACACTGGAAACACATTAACGTCTGTAAAATATAAGTTTAAAGCAGAATTAATCTTATAACATTTAGGCATGGACAAGTAAATGTGTGAGGCGGTGTGAGGTGATGGGCCAAGCAAATTATCACTAAAAAAACAAGTCACAGTGCTCACCTCTCTCTCTCTCTCTCTCTCTCTCTCAGTGACAGCGAGAGTCACTCCATGTAAAGTATATGCCATTCACCTCTTGCCCTAACCCACAATGACTCGTCCACCCTGTGCATTACCAGTGTATTTCCATCGCTATTTCATTATATTTCCCTCACACCTATATCGTCCCTAGTAATATCCACGAGCTTCTGGCTGCACTTGGCTTTCTTTCTCCGTCTTTTCTTTCGTTCTCTTTCCCTGTGAGTGTCCTCTTGCTTCTCTCTGATGAAACAAGTTCCCTCTTTTTCACACCAGTCATCCACGACTCTTTTCCTTCACTGCATTTAGTCCCAAGGTCTGGTCCGTGTATCTGGAGCTAAGATTGCCTCTTTACATATCTGTGTTATTGTCAATTCTCCTCTTCCTTCTTTACCTTATAAATTTTCTCTCTTATGTTAGTTTTCTCATCATTTTAAGATTGTTAGCTTTATGTCAACTGAGAGAACAGTCCTGCACTCTATACAGTGGCAGTCAGGGTCTACCATCACCGAGACCCAGCCAATGGAGTCAGAAGTACCATATTTTTTTTTTTTTTTATGTGAGGAAGAAGGAACCAAAGGCCATGAGCCAGCAAAACTGTTCCATCCAAGAGAAAAACAAAATACAAGAGAGAGCCAAATTCAAGATCCATTCATTTCGAGATGCCTGGACACACTTCGTTTGAAAGACTGGAGATCATAGGAAACAGGAAATACAGACAGAGGGAGACAGTTCCAGAGCTGACCTGTTGCATAAATGAAGGACTGGGAGTAACGGTTAACTCTTGCATTAGAGAGTTGGACAGAAAAAGGGGTAAGAGTTTGCTGCTAGACGGGTGCTACGCGCCTGTCATAGAAGTGAAGGAATGCATGCAGACAGTTCAGAGGAACAGTGACCATTGAAGTAGCGATGGAAAATAGATAAAGATGCAACACTGCGGCGAAGAGACAGAGGTTGAAGGGAGTCAGTAAGAGGGGGAGAGTTAATGAGATGAAAAGCCTTTGACTCCACCCTATTGAGAAGAGCTGTATGTGGGGAGCCTCCCCACACATGAGAGTTGTACTCCACACAGGGGCGGATAAAACCCCTGTATAGAGTCAACAATTGTGCAGGGGCAAAGAAGGAACGGAGTCGGCTTAGCACAACCAATCGCTTGGAAGCAGATTTTACAAGAGATATAATATGATCTTTCCAAGACAAGTCCCGAGCAAATGAAAACCCAAGCATGTTCAAGGACGATGCAGGATTAAGTTGAGTATTATTAAACATAAGTGGGTATACCTGTGGAAGATTTTGTCGGGTTGATAGGTGCAAAAACTGAGTCTTTGACGCATTAAAAACAACCAGATTATTTTTACCCCAGTCAGAGATACGAGCCAAGTCAGACATTAGGTGTGCTGGGGCGAGGGTCTCAACATAGCTACAAAAGGTCTCTGCACAGTCTCCTCACGCCGCCTAGCTATACTATCCAGGAGAGAGAGAGAGAGAGAGAGAGAGAGAGAGCATGGATGGGAGGAAGAGAGAGTGAAGTCGTGGAGAGAAGTGAAGTAGAGAGATAGCGTGGAGATGGGAAGAGGGAGACATCTGTTGATAGTAATAATATTTTGTTATAATATCTACTTTCTCCTCCGTGGTATTACTCAGTTTGTGCTGGAAAATTACCAGTACTTAAAAGCACAGTAAATGCGGCTTGCCTCAGATTGTACGAGACGGGTTGCTGGTGCCTATTGAACTTTAAAAGACGATTAAGAATAGGTGTCGTGTTGTTTTCAGTGTTGTTGTGTTTTGTTTTATAATGACGTGGAGTAAGATAATGGTTATGCGTGACAGTATTGTAGAATGTGGTGTATGGTGTGGTGTGGTGTGAAGTGTGGTGTATGGTGAGGTGTGGTGTGAAGTGTGGTGTATGGTGTGGTGTGGTGTGAAGTGTGGTGTATGGTGTGGTGTGGTGTGAAGTGTGGTGTATGGTGAGGTGTGGTGTGAAGTGTGGTGTATGGTGAGGTGTGGTGTGAAGTGTGGTGTATGGTGAGGTGTGAAGTGTGGTGTATGGTGAGGTGTGGTGTAGGTTGGCGTGATATGCTGTGGCATGGCTTTTTGGTGGGTTTGGTTGGTGGCAAATTTAACTATTAAAATTATGGCTGTGACATCGAATTACAGCTAATTCAGCGATCAGTAAAGATTTGTGTTTAATAAAGCTTTGTTCTGCTGTTTCCCAAGACTTTCATTGCCATTAAAGAAAACACACACAACTATATTAAGGACTTCACACAAATGGCGTAGATCTCGTTATTACACCAAAGCTCGCCAAAGGCATAGGCGAGATGATGTTCTGTTTGGAATGAGAGAGAGAGAGAGAGAGAGAGAGAGAGAGAGAGAGAGAGAGAGAGAGAGAGAGAGAGAGAGAGAGAGAGAGAGAGAGAGAGAGAGAGAAAGAAAGCAAAATAAGTCAGAACAAAGTAACCAAATTCAGAGACTTTTGTGGAGCGTTTAAGGGTCACCCAAGCTGTTAATCATCTGTTTTCTAAAACAATAGGTCAAAGGTGAATATCACAGTTTAGGTCAGAGCTTGACTGAGCAAGGTCATCTTAGGCAGTTTCCTTCCTTTTTAAACCAAACTCCCAAACCCGGTGGAAGGGTTGGGAGTAAGGCAAGAACGTAGGGATTCAGTTTTGAGAACAATCAGTGATCAAGGTCACGGGGCAAGGTCAATGTTTGTCCCTTGTGTGAGCAAAATGGCAGTTTTTTTTTTTTTTTTTTTTTTTTTTACTTCATATGGACATTAAATGGCCGAGGAGGGGTGAGTCAACCATTTTTTTTTTTTAAACATTAGGACAAAGGTCAGGGTCACATATCTTTATCAAGTAAAATAACCTTTAGCTGATTTTGACCAAAATTTAGTGGAAGTGGTCAGGGTAAGGCATGGCTGAAGGAATTCGATTTTGAGATAAATCAGTCAAAGATCAAGGTCACAGGGCTAGGTCAAATGTCAAGATCATACTGCAAGGTCAACCTAATCAGTCCTGTACCGATATTCGATCAAATTAGATGAAAGGGTCGAGGGTCAGGCAAGAACGACGTTATTTGACTTTGAAAACAATTGGCCGAAGGATAAGTCATGGGTCAAAGTAAAATATTTGAACCTATACTACTACTACTACTACTAATAATAATAATAATAATAATAATAAAAATAATGATAATAATAATAATAATAATAGCAGAAACACATTTCTTCAGTTCAGTTCACACTTGAAAGATTTGGTTCTTTGGCATAAACCCACTGTATATTTCTCGTATGTGTGTGTGTGTGTGTGTGTGTGTGTGTGTGTGTGTGTGTGTGTGTGTGTTACAAGCCTTCTTAAGGATGTCATGGGGTCAAGGGTCAAGCCATACAAAGACACATTAGGTGAAATGTGGCAAAACGAATCAGCAGAAACCGTACAACTGGGAAATCTATGGTGAATGCCATCCTCTTTTCATTCCTAATATTGGCAGTCTTAAATGTTTTCTTTTACATTTGTCACTTTCAGTTAAATTCATTTTTCATTTCTACTTTTTTTGCTTTCACTTTCCTCTAAATATTCACTTTCTTTCCCTTTATCATTCATTTTCCTTTCCTCACCCTTTCTGCTTTCTACTTCTTTTCCTTTCCTTTCCCTTCTTATCCGTTTCTTTCTTACTGCTTTTCCGACCATCCTCTCCTCTTCCTTTATTTTCCTTTCGCCACCCCTCCTGCCGTTTCCGCCCCCCTTTTCCCATTTCCACTCGCTTCCTACCGTCTTTCTTCTTCCACACTTCCTACCGACCTCACTCTCCCACCCATCCTGCCCTTCTCCCTCTGCCAAGCTTCCCTCACCTCGGCCCACTCTACATTCAAACGCCAGGTAACCCTCAGTCCAAGTTGCATACAGATTCCTCGTTTTCTCTGGCCTCGAGGAAATGACGGTGGCATTTGTCCAGGCGATCACTGAGACACCTGGTGATACGCAGAGGTGGGAGCTGAGGTGGAGGAGGCAGGGATAGGTCTGGGAGCATATATGGCGATTGGAGAAAAGGACAGATCAAACAAGAGGAATATTTTCTAATAAAAAAAAGGAGGGTGAGAATTACCAAGAGTCAAAGTTTGGATTACAGGAAAAGGAGGAAAGCGAATTTGGGGAATACAGCAAAGTGGAAACGAAGTTAAAGGTATTAGGGAAATAGGACATTGGCTAGAGAGGAAGTTCTGAAACCAAGAGAAAGGCAAGGAAAACAGGCGATGGGATTTATAACACACGGAGGAGGCAGAAAGAAGGGCATTAATTCCTTCCATCCGAGAAGGTAATTTTATGTTGTTTTCCTGCAATCTCCTCACCATCCTAGTCAACTTAGAAATGACTCGCACTGGGCAGGATGAGGAAGCTGAATCTAACACCTGCCTTAAATCTGCCTTAAACTGAATAAAGTCGTTTGTAAACAGCAAGACTACAAAAGGGAGCGCTCCAACAGTGCAACATCCGTGCCCTAAGATCATTTGACTAAGGCCAATGATCTGCCAATTCTTCTCATAATCGAGTTACGAAATTGTTGCTTAATCCTCCACACTTCCACCTAATTTGATCCAAATCGGAATAAGATTACGCTGACCATGCTGTTTTTATCTTGACATATAGCCTAACCCTGAATCCTTGATTACTGACTAATTTTTCTCTCGACTGAATTCCTTCAGTCATACTTTACCATGAACACCTCACCAATTTTAGTCAATATGGTATAAAAGATGCTTTTCTTTACCTTTTTATGTGACCTTGGCCTTTGACATATTCCCCAAAATAAGAGGTCGAGCCCTTGGCTGACCTTTTATCCTTCCACCAGTTTAGGTCCATGTCAAAAATCGTTAGTTACATTGTTCACACATACTGCAGACACACAAGGTTAAACGTTAACCTTGCCCTGTGACCTTGATCTTTGATTGCTTTCGAAATCACGTATACTTTCCTTCTTTTTTTTTCTAACACACAACCCTTCCACCGAGTTTGATGTAAAATGGATGAAAATTAAAATATGATGACCTTGTTCCTTATCAGATATAGCTCTGCGTCCCTGACTTTCAGCGCATTCTAAATATCAACAAAACAACATTCTGGGTGAAACTAAATGATAGCACCAGATTTATTAAAATCCATTAAAACAACATTCCTCTCTCTCTCTCTCTCTCTCTCTCTCTCTCTCTCTCATTACTCGGCTGGATAGTATAGCAAGGCGGCGTTAGAAGCCTGTGGACGAACCTTAACTGTGTAAGGCGCCCTAGGCATTATAATACTCCGGACTCCCTTGGCTGGGTCTTCGTGACTGGACACCCTGATTCCCATGTACACATTGCAATATTATTCCCTGGAACGGGAAGGCAACTAGTAGTTTTTAAATCCAGAGAAACCTGTCATAAGAGAGAAAGTATATGGAGCACAGAAAAATGTTGATAAAAGATAATAGCATCGATTTATAATAGGTATATAAGGAGCTAGACATACCTTAACCGAATCCCGGCATTAAGGACACTGAAGGACACATGTCTTGGAAGGCTGGTGTGAAAAGCTGGGAACAGGCAACGTGGAAGAGAAGTTCGGCTGCTCTGAGAAGGAGAGAGAACGAAAAAAAAAAAAAATGAGGAAAAGGGAAGTGAAGTGGAGCTAAAATGCACGGATACCACGAGGGACGAAAATAGAGGTGTTAGGGGACACATGGTGCATTGGTCCAATGATAACACTGGCTATGCGAAGGATAGGCGAGTCAATGTGGATTATGACGAACTGTGACTGGGGCTTAATGTAAGAAGTGCAACTCTTGTTATTGGGTGAACAAGAGAGAGAGAGAGAGAGAGAGAGAGAGAGAGAGAAGGGTAGGGAGCATTGTGATGATGTATTTCAGTGATAATATTGTTAAGCCTCCACGTCACACCGTTTCACTTACACATTAACTCGTCCATGCCTAAATGGTACTAAGATTTATTCTGCTTTTGATTATATTTTTCAGATTTATATGTTGTAACTGCTTTTTCTTTTCACTATGGTGTGTGTGTGTGTGTGTGTGTGTGTGTGTGTGTGTGTGTGTGTGTGTGTGTGTGTGTGTGTGTGTGTGTGTGTGTGTGTGTGTGTGTGTGTGTACTAAACCAAATAAGAAAAAGAAGAGAAGAGCTGATGGGATACAAAAGGAAATTAAAACAGGTGTCCAAAATATGCTGAATTACAAACGTAAGCTCATGTCATACAGTGATTTGGCAGTTACATTAATAGTTCTGAAAGAGGCTCAATGTGATGTGATGGATTGCATGAGAGTAATGGTTAACCCACCACCACAAAATGTTACTATAAATACTTTTATCTTCAAGGCGATCTTAGATAAAACAGCAAATTGGAGGATGCAGACAAGAGAAAAAACAATGATACGCAAAAAAAAAAAAAAAAAAAAAGAAAAAGAAAAAGAAAGAAGGAAAGAAAAGTAGTTTTGAAGATTACAGTAAGTATTGCCAAGGAATAGTGAGGCTTTGTGTTAGGGCCTGATAAATCTACGTTCATAGACATATTCTGTGATAATTTTGTTGCTGTTAGGAGACTATAATTATTCAACAGAGGAAAATCTCCAAGTAGTAATGTCCTTGGCCAAAGCTAGATCTATTGCCTGCAGTTACAAATCCCTACTAAGCTTATTGAAATGGTCTTTAGAATGCAAAAATAATATTGAAAGACGTCAAGGTATGGAAAATGCTAATCTGTCTTCTAGGTACTAGTCTTCCTCTCCTCTTTTTCTCACTTAATCTCTCTCTCTCTCTCTCTCTCTCTCTCTCTCTCTCTCTCTCTCTCTCTCTCCATATATATCTATATATTTATATGCATTCGCATGCACACTAGCTCTCATACTTTTCCATTAACAGTTTCTTATACGCTCTTCTTTTCTCACGTTCTAGTGTTCCTCGTTTCTACGGCCTCTTAGCTGACAGTGAGAGGATTATGTAATACTGTACTATGAAAGGGACTGAGAGCGTCCTGGAAAAAGGGCCCCCTTACTGGTAGGTTGGTCACGTTCCTCCTACAAAAAAGGACGACCGGATGGATTCAGTTAACTTAGACCTAAAGACACGAAGAGCAGGGATAGGGCTGTTGATGTGCCGTGGTTTAGTGTAGTGTAATGTAGGTGGTGAATTTTGGTGTGCCTGTTGTGTGGTGTGGTGTGGAGTGGTATGGTGTGGTGTAGTATGGTGTGGTGTGGTGTAAAGTGATGTGCTTATTGGTTGGTATGGTTGTGGTGTGGCCTTCTTGCAGTGTGGTGTCATGTGGCTGTGCCATGGTGTGAGGTGTTGTGTTGTGTTGTGCGATATGGTGTAACTGTAGTGTGGTTCTGTGAAGTGTGACTGTGGTGTGATAGGTGTGATACGTTGTAGTGTGCGGTTGTGTTGTGTGACTTAACCTCGCCCTGATGCGACTGCAAGTGAACACGAAGTGAAAAGTTCAAATAATTACTGGAAAAGGTGTAGCTGGGTATAAGAATGGTTGGCAACTGGCGTTTGTATTCTTAGACTGGGTGACGAAGATGAATACCTGATGTGAAGGTGTAGGTATTAATGTTGCAGGGGTGAACATATGCGAGTAATTATAAGAATTGACATAAAATATTACCTATGGCGCATGGAAGTTAATAGGACAAGGTACTGCCGACTATAATTGTTCTCACACTTCTGTCATCATTCTGCTGTCCCACCTCACAGCCCACTTCAGTTTCTTCATCCTCTGATTTCTTTTGCTTACTCCTGCACCTTTCTAGATCAGGCTCTGTCTCACCATGATACCATCTCTCTCTCTCTCTCTCTCTCTCAGTTACCAATACGTTCTCACTGACACCTATCTGGATTAACTTTTACCATTAAATTTTGGTTTTATATTTTCCACATCTTTCCTTATCTTTTCCCATGAAGCCTAAAACTTAAATTGGGAAATACAACGCATATTATATAAACTTTTGCCTTCCATATATTATCATGTGCTGGGTTATTCATTTCTCACATTTTTCTTTTCTTAGATCCTCTCTCTCTCTCTCTCTCTCTCTCTCTCTCTCTGTCAGTTACTTTTTACCTGTGTTGTGCCACCACCTCTCCCCCGGTCTTAATCTGTGTCCACCCTCCAACTCCCCCACCTAAGCCAAGGTCAACTCACACTGTACAACATCCACAAGGAAGTACATACTATTTAACACATAAGTAACACCTTTAATTCTGTCCCCCACTCCTTTGTTTCACTTTTGTCATTTTACTTAGTTATTTTTGTCTCTTCCGTACCTCATTAAAGCTTCGACATGCCTCCCAAAAAGTTTCTTGCCCCTCTTTTCGAATTAAACTCTACAGTGATTTTTTTTTTTTTCGGTAGGCCAGATGTCAAGTGCTTCATATGCCTGACCAGTTAAAATATTCAGTGTAAGGAAAGCGTAATTAAGAGTCATCAGTATGCCCGCGAGGATTGAAACAGGAGAAAGAAGACCTTAAGGCTGAATCTGAAAGAAAATCCAGTAAGTACTGTCCCAGTTGACTAGATATTTCTGATAGTTCCGAATAAACGTAAATCTAAGCAGGAGCCTAAGATAATGCCCAGAATTCCTATGACAAACAGGTTTCCCACTTTTGAAGATAGAGAAGAATGTACAGGCAGTCAGACTGTATTTAAGCATGTTAAGGACAAATCTGGTAAATATATTAAAGATAAAGCAGAGAAGCTTCACCAGGATATAAAATTCAACTAGTGCGAGGGAAAGTATTACAATGGTGGTGAGAGACTCTACCCTGAGGGGGCAAGGCTCTTCTTTTGCATCAAATAACAAAGGGAAGAAAAGATCATTGAAGACTGTACCTAGGAGTACGGTAGACATAATCACTAAAGATATCGAAAGTACACCAGTCATCAGAGAAACATATTATATTGTTGTGAATTAGTTACAAATGATGCCCATGACGGAGGTTAAGTTGCCACTAGGGAAATCCTGATGAAATATAAAATCTTTCTCCTAATGAAATTTAAATCTAGTAAATGTATAATGAACAGTATACTGCCTAGACTACGTTCCAACCCCTATTGTAAAAATATAGTAGTAGAAATTACAGGAGCTATTAAAGGAATGTGGGGAAAAAAAGAACATCATTTTCATTGACACCTGGGACAGATGTGTGGGCAAACGAAGCCTCATTCGACAAGATGGCATCCATGTATGCAACAAAGAATAACTGAAATGAGTAGACTACTGAATACAGCAATGAACAAAATTCACGAAGACACTGGAGGTGACACTAATGCTTCACCCCACCCTTCCCTAAGCTAATAATAACCAAGCCCACAGATACAGATCCCCTCACCATTTTCCCCCATTCATCAGCCACACCTGACCAGGGGAACTAAATCCCTTCCCCCTTCCCAGGGAGATGTTGTATCTGGATTAGACACACAGTCAAAGCCAACTGCAGAGCAAAATTCAATTTTAGTAATATTCAATACTCGTAGCTTTTGAAATAAATTTAATGAACTCGTTTGCCTTCAGATTAATGAAGAATTCCATATACTGGCAGTAACAGAAACGCATATTGATATATGTAACAGTAATTTACCATCAGAATATCAATTACAGTCGTATAAATTTCGATATAAATGTAGAAATAAAGGATTCTAAGAGGTGGTGTTGGAGTTTGGCCCCAGAGAGGTTACCTTAGACAATAATGGCACCGAAGTAATTTGTTTAAAAATACATTTTAGAATTATGAATGTAAATGCTGCCAGTATCAACCGTTGCCCAGGTCAAAATGTAGAGGAAAATATAGTTATATAATATCTTGCAGGAAATTCTATATGGGAACGAAACATTGATGACTGGTTACTTTAAACTGTCAATAATTACTTGCAATAAAGTCACTGGTAGAAGTAATGATGACACAAGGATGACGGATTTTATTGAGAATGACTTTTTATATCACGGTGTCACAGAACCGACAAGAGAGGGTAATATTGTAGATCTTGCCATTACCACAACCGATGATATGACAAACTTAATCTCATAAGGCTTACCATGAACCTTCCAGTAATGTGCATAAAAGTAAACCAAAGGAACCAGAATATAAAAACGCAGATTTTGATGGCCTTTATAATGCCCTTAGTTCACCATTTGGATAGCTAGAAGGAACTAACGATGTAAATGATATCTGGGCAAAATTGAAACATATTCTTATCTGCTCAAAACCAGTATGTACCAATGAAATCAAGGCAGGAAAAAGGTACAAACAAACCAGCTTGGCTTAATGAAGGTACTGGCAGACCAAATTAAACGTTACACAAGAGATGTCACAAGCCAGTATAACGATACTAGCTGGAAAATTTAAAAGCTCGTTAGAACAGCTAAATGGCAGTTTATAATGAACATAGCTAAAACAAGCTCAACGGTTCCTAAGAGCTTTTATAGATACGTAAACAACTATGAACGTGTTAAGATTGGTACTGGCCTACTCATTAGCGACGGGGGTGCCCTTATCTGGGACGATAAAGGAATTGCTTCCACTTTAAATATATTTTCCAGTTCAGTCTTCACAAAAGACGTCAATGAAATCACTGAAGAGCAAGAACAGTTACGCCACAACGTATTAAGTAATATGTATAGTAACTAACGGCGTCAAAGATAAACTTAGTAAAATAAATTGTAACAAAACCCCTGGTACAGATAATTTTCACTCTCGAATATTAAAAAAATGCAGCGGGTGTAGTATGTGATCCTCTTACATTTTTTTTAAACTAAATATCTTTAGCAGGGAACGGTTCCGGAGATTCGGAGACCAGCCAGTGTAACTCCTATAGGCCTATATAAAAACGGCAGTAGAGATCAACCAGGTAATATAGGCATTTCAGCTTAACCTCTGTCTTGAGAAAAATCCTCAAATCATCAGTAAGAGACTGGATAGTTTTCTTCCTAGAATCTAATAACATAATCAGTAACAGCCAACACGGCTTTAGGTCTCAGAGATAATGCCTCATAAATCTGCGCAAGTTCAGTATTATGAAAAGCGTTTTACAATTAATGATAGGTCCAGGTCCCTTGACATAACATTTTTAAGTTTCTAGAAAGCCTTTGACAAAGTACCACATAAGAAATTAGTGAGAAAGAGATGATTCCTGAAATCGACGGAAACATTCATAGGCAGTTGGGTAGCTCCAATGATGAATGATGTTCCTCGGGGATCAGTGTTGATATCAGTTTTATTAATAATATATATTTACGACATCGATGTTGGACTAAACAATTTAATTCCCAAATTCGCGGATGATACAAAAACTGGCAATACTGTGTTAACTGACGAGGAAAGAATTAGCCTTAAAAATTACCTTACCAAAATTGCTTAATGGTCAGAAAAATGACAAATGCCCTTCAGTGCAAGTGAATGCCACGAACTGCAATGTGGGACAAAAACCAAAAAAGTATCATTACGAAATGCAAAGTCAGATGATTAGCAAGTCCTCACAAGTTCAAGGTTTAGGAATAATAACTTCCGATAACCTCGAATTTTCAAATCAGTGTGTCCTTGCCGCAGATAAAGTCAACAACGCCTGAGGATTCATTAGAGAACATTTTATTTATAAAAAGAAAGATATTGTGATCCCTCTGTATAAAAGCATAAGTAGGCCACACTTAGAATTTGGGGCTAACTTTCGGGCACCATATCTGGTAAAAGCTATTGAAAAACTTCAAGCGATACAGAACAGGGCTTCCAAGTTAATCCCTTCCCTGAGGAATAAACCATATCTCGAGAGGCTTAAGGAACTGAATTTATTCTCTCTTAGAAAACGAAGAGTCAGGGGTCAACTAATTGAATGTTTTGAGATACCCAGCGGCTTTAGACATATCGAATCAAACAACCTTTTCAGAGTTAATACTAAGACCACATCAGTCGCAATGGCATGAAGCTGCAAGCAAGGAAGGTTAATCTTGATGCGACCCAAAACGTCTCCACTTTTTCCATTGAAAATTACTGAAATAAATTCCCTAGGAACGTGGTCGAAGGCAGAACCATAAAGAGCTTTAAAAAGAGATTGTATATACATCGTGATGCGATCGGTATCATTTAAAAGGAAAGTAAGTGTATATTCATAGCTATATGTGTGTGCACATATGCATATGTATATGTATCCATACGTGTAAATGACTATCCTATTTTTGAGGACGAGTGGGTAGAGTCGAGACCATCAAGACAGAAGGCCTGGTCGCTCCTCTGTGACGCCTTCCACGTAAGGCATCAAGCGCGGCCTGCTTCTCTCTCTCTTTCTCTCTCTCTCTTTCTCTCTCTCTCTCCCTCTCTCTCTCTCTCTCTCTCTCTCTCTCTCTCTCACACACACACACACACACACACACACACACACACACACACACACACACGCTGTTTCATTTCATTAGGATGCTTTCACAAAACTTTTCCATAAGTCTTCTTTCCAGCGTGTCGCCCCGCCTAAATTCCAGTTTCTGTCCACCCACATTACCTGTCTTTGCCTCTGTTCTTTCAGCTATTTTTTCTCTTCTTTACCTCTCCAGGTTCTCTTGCCTCTGCTTTCCACTTGCATTTAGTGTACTTGCGTTCCGCCTCGTCATTCTCGCTTGTAGCAGGTTATTAGATTTCCTTCTCTTGGTTCACTTCAGTCGCAACAAATTTTCCCTCCATCCTTTTAGCTTAACATCGTTCGTGCCTTCACCGACACTGAATCCAGGTTCCTCTTCTCTTCTTTCCATTTCAGGTAGCCGAATTTCTCCCTAGCGATGTCCACTTACCCAATCCATTTCTCATTTCGTAAGTCTCTTTAGCACAATCCCGCTACCGCCTTCACTTCCATATCACTGTATTTCTTCTTATGACGAAACATTTACTTGTCCCACTTTATACTTTGCTCTGCTTCCGTCCCTTCACCTTTAGCTCGCCTCTTCAAAACGCCTCCTTAACGTAGCCCAATTTTCGTCTTGTTTGTGGCCTCGTCAGCATTTTCTTCTTTGCAAAATTGTCTCTTCTCCTCTCCTTTCCCCTTTTGTCTTCCTTACTTGCTCCATTTTTTGTGGAGAGATTAGTATCATCATAGAGATTTCTTGAATGCTGTGTAAAGCCTTGCTTTCCGAAACTCCTCATTTCCACTTGGTCATCTGACCAAAATAATTTTGCAGTACAGTGTGTGCTACGCATAGTCACGTGTTCTTGTATGCAGATGATTAAGACTTGCAGCATATTATGGTACTGATATAGTAAATTTATCTACAGTTTATCTCCCAGCTCCTTCAACTTCCCCTACAACAATTTTCAAAATACATATTACACGTTAGTTATCTATTACCTCATTCCTACAAGATTTGTCCGAATTTTAACATGTATTTTTCTTTTCCTGTATTGTTTTTTCTCAATGGTTTTCTCATTCTTCCATGTTCACCAGCCCTGCTATTCACACAGTCTGCTCTTCATATCGATCTATCTATCTATTGTTACATAGGCTATGATTTCATCATCCTTTGTGTAATTTTAACGCACTGTATGCTGCATGTTTGATCACGAGCGTGTTCTGCCTCAGTCCCCCTTCTACCGTAATAGTGGAGTGAGTCGTCCTTTCTGTTGTTCAGAGCAGGATTGTCGGCTCTTTGTCCCCTATGGCTTCATTTGCGCATCCTTCTTACAAGTTGTATCAAGCTCTGCTGGCCCCTATATAATGAGCTCAGTCTCTGCATTATTGCCACTTAGATCTACTCCTCATTTTGCTCACATCTCTGTCCTCCCCTGTACAGTTATTATTATTGTGAGTGCTCAGGAAGTCTCCAACCAAATAGCAGTTGTGTGTAATTTGGGTATAACTGTTGTTGCATTTTTTCTTGTACTGTGTAGCATAAGGTTAACTCTTAGGCCTAGTAAGGTTTTTGTAATTTATGTAGGGTTCTTTATGTCAGTCATCATTAATAATATTTTGTATCTGTAATAATATATCTGGCATTCACTGAGTATTATCTGGTATCTCATTTTAACAGGGCTGACTTAGATAAATTTACTCATGCTAATTTCGTGTTAATAGAGGCTATTGCAGTTAACAATATATTTAACCTGTTTTTTGCCATTACATTATCCTTATGAGTCCTGAATGTTTTGTTGTTAGTTTGAGCATTAAACTTTAACTTGTAATTTTACCTAACTCTTTTATTTTGAACCTGGACCTTTACGGGACAGTAGTGATTATTAGTATTCTCACTTAAAGTGTACATTATCTTTCTCTGTTCCGTAACATAAATTTGGCGACCTCATATCAGGATATTCAGGATATTGTCATAAGGATATTGCTTGATATTTTGTGACTGTGATTTATTATATGATGTCTACTACTACTACACTTGATGAAGCCAAAGATTTTTTGTCAAATGTGCAAACAGTGTGTGATGTAGAAAACAGAACAAAGAATGAACTTAAGCTTGTTGCTCAACAATTGGGAATTGCAGTTCACTCTCATCATTCTAAAGATCAAATTGTTGGCATGATTAATAAAAGCTTGTTTAATGTAACTCCTCCAAATGAGCAAACGCAGATTGAATTAGCTAAGTTACAGCTAGCCCTGCAGGAGGCTCGTGTTATGGAGGCTGAATTTCGAGCACGTGCTAAGGAGGCTGAGTCTCAGGCTAAGGAGGCGGAGTCTCAGGCTCGTATTCAGGAGGCACAGATACAGGCACAAATTGAACTTGCCAGGATTCAGGCAGACCATGAGTATCTCATGAAACAAAGTGGAACTGGATCATCTAGCTCTGATGATTTTGATGTGGCTAAAAATGTTAAACTTGTCCCTCCTTTTAATGAATCTGATTTAACAAAGTATTTTCAGTTGTTTGAGAGGGTAGCTACAGGTTTTAATTGGCCTAAAAAGTATTGGCCAGTACTCCTTCAAACTGTTCTCACTGGTAAAGCTCAAGTAACTTATGCATCTATGCCTCAGGATCAATGTGATAATTATGATGTAGTTAAGACCTTGATTCTTAAGGCCTATGAGCTTGTTCCTGAAGCCTATAGAGTAAAATTTAGGACAACTTATAAGCAAGATAAGCAATCCCATGTTGAGTATGCAAAAATCATAGAAGATCTGTTAGAGCAGTGGTTAAATTCTAAGAATGTGGATTCTGATTTTGGTAAATTTAAGCAGATGATTTTGCTGGAGGACTTCAAAAGGTGTATTAGTAAAGATGTAAGCCTATATCTTGATGAGAAAAGAATAGATAATTTGTCTGATGCTGCAGTTTTAGCTGATGAATATGTTCTCACTCACAAGAGATATTATAAAGAAAAAAGGAAAGCTGAGAGTAAGTACGTTGCCTCTACTCAGAGTACAGGTAACAGGAAAGAGAATAAAGATGATGTTTCTCAGGAAGTAAATACCAGCTTCACCTCTAGATTTCGGAAAAGTAAATGTACTTATTGTAGTAAGCTTGTTCATACTACGGAGAAATGTTTCAGGAGACAGCGTGATGCGAACAAAAAGGAGTCTTTAAATATTCATTCAATTGGTCTAGTGTCCACTCTTGAGAGTTCCCAGAATTCTTTAACTGAGTTAACTGAACCTGCTTTGAGGGGTAACTTAAATTCTCATGATGGAGCTCCTCTTTTGAGCAGTAACGTGGGTGACACTCTCAAGAGTTCATGTGCTAATTTCCTGTCTGATGGTTTTGTCAGTCCTCTGGACAATAATGACAGGAAATCAGTTAAAATATATCGTGATACAGGTGCTTGCCAATCCCTTATGCTGACCAGTGTTCTAGGCTCTAATGTTAATTCCTCTGATGAAACTGTAATCTTACAAGGTGTAGGGAATAATTACTTCTCTGTCCCTCTGTGCAGAGTGAATTTAGAGTCTGGTTTTGTTAATGGTTCCGTTATGGTTGGGTTGGTTGAGACACTCCCAATGTCAGGTGTAACTTTCTTACTTGGAAATGATATTGGTGGAAGTCAAGTGTGTCCAGCTCCTCAGTTGTCTAGTGAGCCAGTGGCTGCGACCCAGGATTGTGATGTCCCTGATGTGTTCCCTGCATGTGCTGTCAGTAGGGCTAAGTCTAAAGTTACTGGTGATTTAGAGGATAATGATGATGATGATGTTATCCTAGCTGCCACTTTTCTTGCTAATTTGGACCACTCACCAGATGAGGCAGTACCCCGTAGTGTTGATAATTTGTCTCGTCAAGAGTTAGTTGAGTTGCAGGTTGCTGACCCTGAGTTGAAAGGTCTTGCTAACTCTGCTAGCAGTGAGGAAGAGTCAACTGGTGCTTCTACTTGTTATTATATAAAGTCAGGAGTACTTATGAGGAAGTGGAGACCCCCAACAGCATCAGCCGACTGTGAATGGGAGGTTGTACATCAAGTTGTCATCCCTCGTGTTTGTAGGCAGGATATCATTAGAGTGGCTCATGATTCCAGTTTCGCAGGACACCTTGGAGTGAGGAAGACTGTGGCACGCATTTTGAAACACTTCTACTGGCCAGGTATCTTCAGGGATGTTTCCTGGTATTGTAAGTCTTGTCACATCTGTCAAGTTGTGGGGAAGTGTAATCAGACCGAAAAGGTTGCACCTCTAGTTCCCATTCCTCCTTTTGAGGCGCCTTTCACCCGTGTGTTGGAGGATATTATGGGCCCTCCTCCTAAGACTGTCTCAGGATTTTCTTATGTATTGACCCTGATTGATATGACTACTCGTTATCCTGAAGCCATTCCACTTACAAATATCTAAGCAAAGAATGTGGTTAAGGAAATGCTAGGGTTCTTCACAAAGTTTGGTCTGCCCAAGGAGGTACAGTCAGACCGGGGATCACTGGGCTTCTCACCTTTTGAACTACTGTTTGGCCATGAAGTAAGAGGACCCCTTAAGTTACCCAAGGAATGCTGGCTGTCGGAGGAAGATGACGTCAACCTGCTGGAGTATGTGATGAAGTTCAAAGAACGGCTGTCCACTGCTTTACAGCTGGCGAGAGAGAATTTAGGAGCTGCTCAAGAGAAGATGAAGACTTGGTATGATAAGAAGTCCAGGTTACGCCACTTTCAGCCTGGAGATCAGGTTTTGATTCTGCTACCAGTTCATGGGCAACCTCTTCAAGCCAAGTTTAGTGGTCCTTATTTCGTGGAGAAGAAACTCAGTGATGTCAACTATGTCATCGCCACACCAGATCGTAGAAAGAACAAGCAACTTTGTCACATCAACATGCTAAAATTATATCACAGGCAGGACGAAAATAATCCAGTCTGCACTGTAGCTGTTCCACCCGAGTCTGCAAATGAAGCTCTCCCATGCAGTATGAGCCTGAGTGATAGTTTGGGGAAGAATCCTGATATCATGAATGATCTCCAGACTAAGCTTTCTCATCTACCTCCCGAGGAAAGGCAGGAGTTTTCGGCATTACTGCAGGAGTACCCGCAAGTGTTCCGTGCCACTCCAGGAAGAACCACTGTGTTGATGCATGATGTCGATGTTTGAGACGCAAAGCCAATTAAATTGCCTCCTTACCGTGTGAACCCAATGAAAGTTCCTCTCATCCAGAAGGAGCTTGGCTACCTGTTGGACCACAAGATGATTGAGCCCTGTCAGACCGAGTGGAGTTCTCCTGTCACTCTGGTCCCTAAGCCGGGTGGGTCACAGCGGCTTTGCATCGACTACAGACGTGTTAATCAGATAACCAAAACAGACACTTACCCTCTCCCTCGCGTGGAAGATTGCATAGACAAGATTGGAAAGGCTAGGTACATATGTAAGTTTGATTTGTTAAAGGGATACTGGCAAGTACCTATGACTGAACGTGCTAGGGAGATCTTATGTTTTGTAACACTAGGAAAGACTTTTGCATGTTCTGTAATGCCATATGGTATGAAGAATGCACCAGCCACATTTCAGAAGCTCATGAATGTTGTAACAGAGGGTTTGGCAGGGTGTGTTGTTTATATTGATGATGTATTAATCTTCAGTGACAACTGGAAAGATCACCTATGCCATGTCAGTAAATTTCTTGAGCGTTTGGTTCAGGCTAATCTTGTAGCTAATTTATCAAAGTGTGAGTTTGGTCAAGCTAAAGTTCAGTACCTTGGGTATGTAATTGGTGATGGACATGTTGCACCACCAGCAGCTAAGGTTCAGGTTATAAGTGATCTTCCCAGACCTAAAAGTAGGAAAGAGCTACAAAGATTTTTGGGAATGGTAGGTTATTACAGGAGATTTGTTCTTAACTTTTCAATTCTTGTATCACCACTTACAGACCTACTGAAAAAGGGAGTTAAATTTGTCTGGACCGATGATTGTGAATCCTCTTTCAGCAAACTTAAAGCTATCCTATTAAGTCAGCCAGTGCTCGCTACTCCAAATTTTGCTAAGCCTTTTAAGATGGCTGTTGATGAAAGTGATACAGGAGCTGGGGTTGTTTTGCTGGAAGAGGATGATCAGGGTATTGAACATCCTGTATCTTATTACAGTAAGAAGTTCACTCCACCTCAAAAGAACTACTCAACTATTGAGAAAGAGCTTTTGGCCTTGATTTTGGGTTTACAGCATTTTTCATTTTATTTGTGTTCTGGTTTTGACTCCATAGTCATTTATTCCGATCATAACCCACTGAAATTCCTTAGTAAGTTTAAAGATAAAAATCAGAGATTGACAAGATGGAGTCTACTTCTTCGGGAGTATTCATTAGACATACAACATGTCAAGGGGAAAGAAAATGTTATTGCAGATTGCTTATCTAGACTTTAGACAGATTGTTTTAGAGTAATAAGAAATTTCCTTTGTAAATTTCTTTTTCTTTTTGGGGAGGTGTTACATAGCCTATGATTTCATCATCCTTTGTGTAATTTTAACGCACAGTATGCTGCATGTTTGATCACGAGCGTGTTCTGCCTCAGTCCCCCTTCTACCGTTATAGTGGAGTGAGTCGTCCTTTCTGTTGTTCAGAGCAGGATTGTCGGCTCTTTGTCCCCTGTGGCTTCATTTGCGCGTCCTTCTTACAAGTTGTATCAAGCTCTGCTGGCCCCTATATAATGAGCTCAGTCTCTGCATTATTGCCACTTAGATCTACTCCTCATTTTGCTCACATCTCTGTCCTCCCCTGTACAGTTATTATTATTGTGAGTGCTCAGGAAGTCTCCAACCAAATAGCAGCTGTGTGTAATTTGAGTATAACTGTTGTTGCATTTTTTTCTTGTACTGTGTAGCATAAGGTTAATTCTTAGGCCTAGTAAGGTTTTTGTAATTTATGTAGGGTTCTTTATGTCAGTCATCATTAATAATATTTTGTATCTGTAATAATATATCTGGCATTCACTGAGTATTATCTGGTATCTCATTTTAACAGGGCTGACTTAGATAAATTTACTCATGCTAATTTCGTGTTAATAGAGGCTATTGCAGTTAACCATATATTTAACCTGTTTTTTGCCATTACATTATCCTTATGAGTCCTGAATGTTTTGTTGTTAGTTTGAGCATTAAACTTTAACTTGTAATTTTACCTAACTCTTTTATTTTGAACCTGGACCTTTATGGGACAATAATGATTAATAGTATTCTCACTTAAAGTGTACATTATCTTTCTCTGTTCCGTAACACTATCTATCTATCTATCTATCTATCTATCTATATATATATATATATATATATATATATATATATATATATATATATATATATATATATATATATATATATATATCTATCTCTCTATATATATATATATATATATATATATATATATATAGATATATATAGATATATCTATCTATATATATATATATCCCATTGGATCCTAGGGTTCCCGGGCGAGGCATTGTGCTGGGAGAGTACTAGGCGTACCGCCCTCCGCCTATCGGCTCATAGTCGCGAAGCTCATAGGTCCCTCCCCGGGGGTTCCCTACTTTATGAACTTCTGAAAATTCCCAGTTCTGTCCTGTATTGAGGACACAGGGCTCCAATGGGATATATATCTATATATATATATATATATATATATATATATATATATATATATATATATATATATATATATTATATATATATATATATATTATATATATATATATATATATATATATATATATATATATATATATATATATATATATATATATATATATATATAAGTTTCTTTATGATCTAACATGGAATCGAACCTGGGACTTCAAGCTTCGTGTCGCTATAGTGTGGTGTGATAAAAGCTAATCCACCCGAATTCTATGATGAACCAGGTGAATCCATAATGGGAGGATATTTTTCATCCCGGAGTCTGGCTCCCAGCTAGGAGTTCCCTCTTCGATTCCCGGCTAAAACATTATTTAAAAAAAAAAAAAAAATCCGCGTATGTCCATGTGTATAATGTGTGTTTTTCCAGCATATATGAAGGCGCTTGTACTGTCTGGGATTGATTAAAACTGCTGTGTCACCTGCCGAGTTGCTTGGGGCTAAACGAAAATCTAGATGATTGAAATACTCGCATGCGTCTTTTTACAAGTTAGAGTCCCTGTCTGATTAGCTCAGCAGTTTAGCCCTTGGAATCTTACCTCTACCTCACAGACATACACATCCACACATCTGTCATTCATACCAGCTATCAGCTTGATTCAGTCAGACACCTATCTAAAGCACCGTCCCCAATCGCTGGATGTACATTCACTCATACAGACACGATTCTTCAAGCCGGCTCAATCCACTGTCACTCCCCTAACTTCATCATTCTCCATGCCTCGTTTGTCCACACTCATTTACCATATATATCCCTTTCTTCTCGACTTTCCCCGCCTTCTTTCATCCTCAAACACACCCAGATGCATCCTTCTCACAACTCAATTCACGCCCATAACCGCTCTCTCCACATGACTATACCATCTACACACACTCACTTCGACCATGGTGTTCACATACTTCCTTATTCCACATATTTCAGGAGTCACATTTTTGCTTATCCTGAATACCCTCCAGACCCCACACACACATTCCTGTCCAGCAAGGTAGCACCAAAGTTTTTTATGTTTGCTTTCATTAGGACTCCACACCAAACGGTGGAGAGCTACTACATACCCTCTTACGTTTGTCTTTTCTTTCTTCCAAATACCGTTTCAACTCGGCGCCATTTCTTCTTCTTCAATTAGCTTCACACTTGCCAATTGTCCTAGGCTTTTTAAAATATTATTACTGAGACCTTTTAAATAATTTATGCAGTCAAACGTAAAACCATATAAACACATAAAATCTGAGATCCTGTGTTTTTGTATGTTCATTAATCATCATGGCAATTTGCATAGAAATATCTTAGTGTACAGTAACTGTGTGGAGGCCATCTTGTATTCCCTGGAAATTTTGGCAGTATTGGATTTGTAAGCTTTCACACTCTCCCATTCACACTGTTACAGCCCCAGAGTCTGAAAAATGCCACGGCAGGGATATGTGCCTGAACAGAGGAAAGTATCGGAGCATAACAGTAACAATAGAGCTTATGCGAGGGGAATTTCCAGGGTCACACTTGCTGTAATCAGCCAGGCAGCCGGGCCAGAAAATTTCAGAGGTGATGGTGGAAGGCGAGAACGGTTTAAAGGAATTTTGTGGCACAAAATTTTACTGGGAAATGATAAGGAATGTTAAGGTAGACCGTGTGGGATTTGGGCGGGTGTGGGTGTGTTGTGAATGTATGCTTGTATGGGAAGGTTGGTGGAGGTGTAGGGGTGAGGTGTGAGAGAAGAGGTTGGGATGAAAGGTAAATATGGATGTTGCCACAGGTACTTATGTGAGTGGAGTGTGGTGAGATATGGGGGTGTGGCTTTGTACAAGAAATGGTGAGATGATGTCTAAGTGACACGGTTATCCATGTTTAGTATGGAGGCCAGTAGGGAAATTAGGAGTGATGCAAGACTGAATGAACTGATGTAGGTGCTGTGCTGTAGGTGTGGGTTGTGGGTTTTGTGGTGGGTAAGTGTGGTATGATAAACGACGTGTAAAATCTTTAGTGTGTGCTTCTTTTGTTTGTGTGTATGTTATTTTTAGTTGTATAGCATGTTTGTGAAGCCACATGGATACTATGTGGTGTACTTTGTGTGTGTTGGCTGACTCGAACATCCAAGATGCAACACTTTGGGTGGAGATTACACTTGACTGACCTTCTGCATGTCAGCTGAGTACTACATGGTAGGTGTGTGTGTGTGTGTGTGTGTGTGTGTGTGTGCATTCCCGCGTACCAGAACTGATTTTGATGTCTCTAGCTTGGATGAGTAAGATCGTCTGACGAGCTATAGTGTCCTCAGATCCCCTGAGGAAAAATGGAAGTAAAAAACTATGTTACCGGGAGGGTGGCTTTGCGCTGGCAACGTGGTTTGCCGTGCTCTTATAAGAGGATTGGAGACAGGGGATTCGTATATCCTAACATCTGCATCGTCAGTTAATACCGGTGCCACCGCGTGAAGGTGTCCTTGCCCAGCACCTAGATTGTCTTGAAGCATTGCATTACATTCCCTCTAAATCGAAGCTTAGATAAGGAGTAAAAATAATTTTTTTTCAATCAGTCAGTATGAGACGTTGCAACTGACTGATTTTGCTACGTGCTTGCTGACGTACGGTATGGAGACCAAAAATGCATAGTGATAATCCAGCAGTGGCCATACAAAATTTATATATGAGTAATCAGTGTCTTTAAACCTGATGATGAATATGCGATGGCCTGTCATTTGAATGTTCTTTTTGCTTACTTCATTATATTTCCGGGGGAGTTTTCATTCCCATCGTACTGTCATACCCAAATCCTTAACGGTGTTTGTGTTGCTTATGGTTATCCTGCCATTTCATATTCATATCATTTCTTACAATAATCGCCATGTTTCATTTGAAAATTTTCTGTGGTAAATGGCATTTGCCCATCAAATGAACATTCACCAGTTTTGTTTAAATATTGCCGTAATTTTAATTCTTGAGAGAGAGAGAGAGAGAGAGAGAGAGAGAGAGAGAGAGAGAGAGAGAGAGAGAGAGAGAGAGAGAGAGATCCGACTCAATAGATCTGGTATAATGGTATATGATCCCTAGTGTTGCCCTGAAGTAAACTATCAAAATAACTTGAAATAATTAAGGAAAGAGTATGGTGGAAAGGCCTTGAGCACACACACACGCACACGCACACACACACACACACACACACACACACACACACACACACACACACACACACACACACATTCTCTCAGGCTAGGAGACGCAATCGTCGCTTAAAAATACAGATGTTTGTTTCAGTATTTAGATAGTAACAGACTGGGGTAGAGGGATAAGATGAATTATGCAAGCCATGACGGAAAATAATAACTACAACGCACTCCCAGCCCCCTTGAAGCTATGCAGAGTCACGGTATCAGTGACATGGGAAAACAAAACACAGGACAGAAGGAGCAGTGTAATTAACAGTGACGGCTGAAGCCATTAACGAATGAAGAGTGAGCAGTGGAGACCAGTGGTGTCATCAGACCTGTGGCGAGGTGTGTGTGTCGGAAAGAATGCAATTATTACACTTCC
The DNA here is from genome assembly GCF_032717465.1 of Coenobita brevimanus. Lineage (NCBI taxonomy): Eukaryota > Metazoa > Arthropoda > Malacostraca > Decapoda > Coenobitidae > Coenobita > Coenobita brevimanus. Next base: position 24,336,053 of record NC_136959.1, on the reverse strand, counting down.
CTGAACCACACCGTAGTTGCCAGAATGGATGCTGATGGAAGAAGAAAATTAATGACTGACTTAATTTCTGTCGACAATAGCTTAATTATAAGTGACTGTAATTGGAGCTGAATATCTACAAGAAAAATTATGTTTATATCAACCTACCAAACAACCAAAATGTGTTACAGTTAGGATTACTGCTTACCTGTCTGCAGTTACTGTTTTATTATTATTATTATTATTATTATTATTATTATTATTATTATTATTATTACTTTCCAACTTTCCACTCTTAACCCGACCCTTTCACTCCCAACCTCCAACCTACCACTCCTACCCCCAACCGTCCATTCTTACCCCCAACCTTCCACTCATACAGTACACTCAACTTTCCACTCCTACCTCCTACCTTCCATTCCTGCCCTTAAACTTCCACTTCTACCCCAACCTTAGACTCCTACCCCAACCGTCCACTCCTATCCCCAACCTTTCACTCCTACCCCAACCATCCACTTCTACCTCAACTTTCCACTTCCACCCTAACCTTCTACTCCTACCTCAACCATCCACTTCTACCCTAACTTCCACTGCTTCCCCAACCATCCACTTCTACCCTAACCATTCACTCCTTCCCCAACCTTCCACTCCTGCCCCAGCCATCCACTCCTACTCCAACTTTTCACTCCTACTCCAAAGTTTCACTTTTACGTTAACCTTCCACTCCTACCCAATCTTTACATTCTCCTAATAAAAATGTTTCCATGACCGGAGCATTACCATTAACACAATTCCATGACTGTACCACGCCAGGGTCTTCGACTCTGCCTTGAAGCTCGGCAACCTTTTCCACAGTTCACCGTAATCTACTCCACCAGTCACGCCACAGGTTCATTCTACAGCACAACAAAAGGTAACACGACAGCTCTGTCTTGCCCTCAACAGCTCTCCACAATCCATCATATTCCACATTTCACAGTATTAGGCATTTTTCGGACTTTCTCAAGGTCAACAGTTTGTCCCATACTGCATGATAGCTCAATACATTCTTCAACCAAATTCCACAAAGCAGCTCAAAGGCCCTGAATGATGTATCCTCCTCCTACAGCTCACAATAACTTCTCTACGGTTCATTAACAGTTTCACACAGCTCAATGATGTGGCCATGAGTACGGAGAAGTGCGGTGCAGCTCCTTCGCAGCCCTTGCTCTGCAGACATAGCAGCACCTCTCCCACTTTCCCACGTGGCGATGTCGAGACAAATGAATTAACACCAATTAATCGTGACCAAGCTGACCAGGTGAATCTCAGGCGCCCACAGTCAGGGTAACCAGGCTGACCAGGAGAATCACAGGCGACACAGTCGGCGTGACCAAACTGAGCAATGAATCACAGGCGACCACAGGCATGGTGACCAGGTTGACGCCGCCAAGGTCTGGATTGAAGAAAACTACTTTGAAATGCATGGTGAGAGATGATAAGGAATGCTGTCAATGCTGGAACGTGATGATGGAAAATATTAGATTAGGATAGGTTATGTTTGCCTTGTATGTTAGAGCTGTTAGGTTGGATTTGGGGCGAAGGTGTCCCTCGAATATGGAAAAGTTTTCCTCTTTTTCATAACCAATAATGATGAGAAGCGGCACCGTGGATGGTGTGTGTGTGTGTGTGTGTGTGTGTGTGTGTGTGTGTGTGTGTGTGTGTGTGTGTGTGTGTGTGTGTGTGTGTGTGTGGTGAGTCTAATTCTAGATTTACGTTGTTGACGATGGTGGTACACAAATTAGATCAATTGCATTAGACAGTACAACACTCACACGTTATCGTTTCTGCCAGACGACTTTAAGATATGGATATATCAATCAGGTTTAATGTGGCTGATATTAGTTCTCCGAGAGCTAAGAAAAGTTACTCGATCCACTGAAGGAAAAAAGTATTGCTAATAATGACGATGAACTGTTTATTAATAAAATGTCGATAAACACAGATAATTTAATTTCACAAAATTGCAATCCTGTTTTTCCTCTCATAGAGTGCCTGTCAATATCCAGTTTACATTTTTATGTAGATAATTACAATTTACTGACACATCATGACGTTCGGAAGTGTTTTAACTTCCGTTGTCCCATTGAAGTTTTCTTTTATTTTGTTGTAATCTGATTATTTATTGCTGAATAACGAATTTATACGAAACTTGAAGTGGTTTGGCGTGATGGTAGGAACAGCGGTGGATGTTGTGGGGATTAGCTGCCTGTAGCACTGTTTGCTAATGACGTGTTGGAGGTTCATTCATAACGAGCAGTGAACATTTTTTTTTTTTTTTCGAAATCTAGATCACTAAATCTTCTCCTACATCCAACTGCCAAAATCTAATAAGAATATTTCGCTGAAGATGCTCTCAGAAGGCACATAATGTAGCTAACCTAAAACAGCTGTGAAAAAATCACTCTGAAATAAGGTAATATAGTTAAAATTTGGTAACCGTTCTTTTAAAATGTTGCTTATGAAATACTGGCCTCCAGAAGTAGCTATAAGATCGTTAAAATGGCTATAAGATTGCTAAAATGGATGCCCTGCTCCTACAACATCTGGGAATGAACCCAGAACCATATGTTTGCTGATTTCCCTCCTCCACTTTCGGCAACAACCTCCCACGTCTCTTTCTTGACTCTCTCCCTGGCAGTCATATGTCTACTTGAAATCCAGACACGGGAACATCACTTACACAACCACCTCAATGGAGTATACTGAATACTTACCAAATTACAGCGATAAGACGCATTCTTTACTGACAAAAAAAAAAAAAAAATAGAGAAAATTAGGTAGAAGGCAAGACAATAAGCTCAACAAAGCTTCCTCCCCTATTATGGAACTCATTTACAATACGGAAGGAGAGAGAGAGAGAGAGAGAGAGAGAGAGAGAGAGAGAGAGACAGACAGACAGACAGACAGAGACAGAGACAGAGACAGACAGACAGACAGACAGACAGAGACAGAGAGAGAATTTTAAGATAAATACAGCTGGGAATGCATGAGAATTGATTAATATGCTGGTGTTTGCTTAAGTTTAGTAAACAGGCTGTCACCATGACCACTAAGGGTTACATCTTGGCTTATTCAGTATTACTGAATATAATTAGTTTCAATATTGGTACAATGTAGCTGCCAATTGGCGGATGCTGTCGACTGATCGGTATAGCTACAAGGAAATGATGAGACACAGAAGTATTACACAGAGGCTCAGTTACTGCTGTAATGTGAATAACGGTATAGCATAAATGGGGTGAACAGGAGGAGCTTACGGTGGAAATGGGATTTGTAGATACAGCTTTGCTAGTACTGTACATATGTCAGTAATAAATAGGTTTGTGAAAGAAAAATGAACAATATACCAGCGTTGAAAGGATAAAAGATACATTACATGGGAAGCCACTTTGGCATCGAAGACAAAAGTCCCTTCAATTATTCAATGATAAACGTTAAAATATAGAGACTTAACCATCAATATTTCGTGTCTGGGTGTATAGCTGCATCTACTGGACTTCAAGGGACAGACAGAAGAATTACTAAGTGTACTGTACATATCGAGTGAAATAATATACATGAAGTCAGGATTAGTGTGTATATCTATTTATCAGTCTGTCCAGTATACTATAATCCTGTGTGTGTGTGTATGTGTGTGTGTGTGTGTGTGTGTGTGTGTGTGTGTGTGGCCAAACTGGATTTTGATGGAACTTGGCAAGATGGTTGGAATTGGGTCCCAGATGGGCAAGCTTCAGTTTCCTGTTGATTGATATTTTCTGAAGAGGTATTCTGACACAAGATAATTGGCCACATTGGTGATGAAATACACGCATGTGGGAGAAGTGACGAGGCATTTCCGTGGCGTGCTATACGTCTTGAGTGAGCGAGAGAGAAGGTGTACATCCACAGTCCGATGTCTCTTGCTTGCTGCAAACAGACACTTAATTCAGCAGAAAATGCTGGTAGATGGTGATGGTGGTGGTAGCTATGATGATGATGGTGATGGTAGTGGAGGTGGTGGTGGTAGCTTTGGTGGTGGTGGTCGTGGTAGTGATGGTAGCTGTGATGATGATGGTGGTGGTGTGTGTGGTAAATGAGGTGTTGTTGGTATCTGTGATGATAGTGGTGGTGATGGTGGCTGTGATGATGATGGTGGTAGTGTTAGCTGTGGTGATGATGAGTTTAGTGGTGGTGGTGGTAGTGGTGGTGATGGTTGCTGAGGTGATGATAAATAATGGTGATGGTGGTAGCTGAAGTGGTGGTAATGATGGTGGTGGTGGTAGCTGTGGTGCTGGTGGTAACTGTGGTGGTGGTGGTGGCTGTGATGATGGTGATATGGTAGTGGTGGTAGCTGAGGTGATGGTAAAGATGGTGGTGGTGGTAGCTGTGGTGGTGCTGGCCACAGGTCTTCAGAAACGGCTCTCATGTGGGCAAGAGCTTTGCAGGGCCGCAAAGCACTTTCTCCAAAGAGATACGTAATTCAGAGATTACTCTAATTTGAACAAATCCCGATAGGACCGCGAGGCTCTCGTTCTGACATGTATTTACAGTACAGCATCCAGTGTAAAAAGTACGAAAATCAACTAAGAAGGAAAATTATATCTATGTTTCTGTCTACCTATCTCTCTTGAGTAGTGAGAGGATTATAAATATCTTTCTTTTTCAGGAGTTGAAAGGTTAGGAGGCTCCGGTAGTCAAGTGATTCATCAAAGGTGGAAGGAAGCCATACCCAAACCTACAACTGCATGAAGGCAACAGATGACTGCAGATTTTATTCATCCTATACAACACTTTACCAAGGAACGTATCATTTGAACTATGAAAGCTTTACCTTCAGCACTACTGCAGACCAGGTACTCCTGGCACCCCAGTATGATAGGAAGATTGGCAGATAGTAACTTTTAATATTATTATTATTATTATTATTATTGATATCATTATTATAATTAATATTATTATTATTACTATTATTATTATTATTATTATTATTATTATTATTATTATTATTACTATTATTATTATTATTATTATTACTATTATTATTATTATTATTATTATTATTACCATGATCATTATTGCAACATACTGCAGTACACCACTAGGTAGGTTAACCATCTCTAAGTGTGGAGGGTTCGAACCCCCTCGCCTGTGCAGGTGTACAGGCAGCGAGACCGCCATAATCTACCTATACAATGGTGTCTTTCGGATTCCCACATGCCGATCTATTGCAATGGATACACCAGTGAGTTTGTCAACACTAGTACTATGACTGACCTTCTTCTTCTTCTTCTTCCTGTTAATATTTCCAGAGTAATTATTCTCATTAATGCTGTTATTATAATTGTAATTTTTACAACTATTATAACAGAAATAATATTTAAAAAAAAATAAATAATAATAATAATAATAACAATAATGATAATAATAATAATAAGTATTATTATTATTATTATTATTAGTAGTAGTAGTAGTAGTTACAGTAGTTGTAGTAGTAGTAGTATCATCACCTCCATGATCATCACCATCATCTTCTTCATTAACATAATCATCATGCTCATCATCATTATTCAATATTATTATTAGTACCACTATTACTACTACTACTACTCCTATTACTCTTATTAACAATAATGATAATAATAATAATAATAATAATAATAATAATAATAATAATGATAATAATAATAATATTTATTATTATTACTATACTACTACTACTACTAATACCACCAATATATGTCGAGGGTTTATTCCGCTTAAGTGAACGTTGTCAGTATAGGAATAATGCACACAAGAGTCAGAGTTAGATCGGGACACCGTAATGAATAATTTGACAAATGAAGTATTCTGGGTGAGATTTCAGGAAAAATAATGGACACTTTCAACTCACATTATGCACTAATGGACACAGGAAAAATATCGAATTTCCGAGAAGTGATGACACGAGGACATAATGCAATCTTATTTAGAAGGATAAAAGGAGCTCATGTTGGGAATAAGAATATGTGGAACTGTGACTGATGTTGTGTGTGGGGGAGGGGGGTGGATGAAGACTGAACTAAGAATCAGATGAAGGGACAGGGTTGAGGTGCATGTGAAAACTACTGATTTGGATGAAGTTATTGACAGCAGCTGAGTCACTATTTATGGTCTTACTGATAAACTACGATAGGTGTGAATCGAATGTGAAAAAAAAAAAAAGAGAAAAAAAACGGAGGAGCCAAGGTAAACTCGGAAGGTACTGTACTTGGTGTGACAGGGAAGAATGCTTACCGAAAATGGGAATACAAAACTAAATTAATGTAAAGGAAAACGGTTGATTAAGAATGAGGTTCAGGAACAAAGTTCAAATCGGTATGTAAGAATCAAGTCACCAACACGTAGCCTGGAATATATCTGCTTGAAACGTGAAGATATTCGAGTCCCAAGACGAATGGCGTCGTTATAGGTCAAAAGAAGGAGTCTCCCGGCCACCGTTTGTTGCATAGACGAGCCGTTCAGGCCAGAAATGCCCCAAGATAACGTCGAAAAGCGAGGGTCTTCTGGAAATATTATTGTGGTAATAAATCTGACTGGGAAATGTGCGTGTGTTGCATGGATGGGACGTGTGTGGGTTTGGGAGGGATGTGGGTGTGTCCTGGGGGTGTGGTGGTAAGTGTGTGTTGTGGAAGTGTGGTGGCGTGTTGTGGAGGTGTGATGGTTAGTGTGTGTTGTGGAGGTGTGATGGTTAGTGTGTGTTGTGGAGGTGTGGTGGTTATTTTGTGGAGGTGTGGTGGTAAGTGTGTGTTGTGGAGGTGTCGTGGTTATTTTGTGGAGGTGTGGTGGTAAGTGTGTGTTGTGGAAGTGTGGTTAAGTGTGGTAGTAAGAGTATGAAGAGTAAATGTGGTAGTAAGTGTGTGTTTGCAGGTGTGGTGGATACTGATAAGTTATGACGAGAAATATTAATTGGGTTATCGAAGGGTGAGTCAAGCTACAGTTATCCTGGTGTACTCGATATAAATTATTAATTCGTGCTGCATCACTTAGTTCATTGAACCATCATATGTTACCACTTGAATTATCATAGCGAACCTGTCATTTTTGTCACAATAATATTCTTGTTTGCCTGGTTTACATTTATATTTGCTGTCAGTGCTAATTGGAAGACTATTACTGTACACTTGTTGACTATCACTGCCAACCAGACTCACTACTCTGATGGTGAAGTGATAGTGTTTGCTGACCTCTCGTACTTGTAAGCTGTCGCTTTTAGTTTACTGAATCTTTAATATTAACTACTTCAGTATGATGTTATGTTTCCTTAGGAATTAGACAGTGTGGGAATAACATGAATAAAATAGTAAAAGACATCATATTATTGGCAAGTGTAATTGAATCTGTTCGTCTCTTTCGGTACAGCAGGTTTTTTTTTGGGTGAATAAAATCATCTAGGACTTGGAAGAATACAGGACACTGTATAGTGACGTCACGGTACTGAACGTCAACCAGACAGACTGTGACCTAGCTCTCTGTCGCAGCTCACCACAACTCCAATCCATCCTCCTTCATGTGCTGTTAATATTTACCACCTATCCAACTTTGCTAATAATGTCTGCTGATAAGGATGCGGGGATAAACCGTTCCACTGTGCACTGGGATTACCCACCAAAATGAAAATTGTATACAGTAATCAAGTGAAGGAACTCTCAGTAAAACCACCTAATGCCACTGATATTTCATTTTACAAACGTAACAATAAACAACTGTTACTCTTTCGTAAGTTGTTGCTTAAAGGCTTTCCTCCTCTGTATAGAGGGCCGGGGCCTGAATATTGTCTGGCCATTGGTGTGAATGCTATTTTAATAAATAACAGAGAGGCTGTATCTCTCAGTCACGATCAATGGCCAGAGGCCAAAGGTCCTCTGGATGGTATTATTTCAGAATTACACCCAGCTAACGGAGACTGAAATTAATATGTTCTCCAGTTAACTTGTGCAACTTTGAGCCATTTCTCTTCTATATACATCCGTCCCAGTAATATTCTAGTTTATCCACCATCAATCACTACGCCATTCTCAATCATACACACAAACATTTCCACCCACTGCCTGATATGAACTTAAACATGAGCACAAGTATTAAGCTGACTTCACCTAAGTTTGAAACTGCAGCTGATCAATGAAACAATGAAGCCCTGGGAAGATTTGAGTTTGAGTATGTTCAACCCATATTATGTGTATAGCCCAGCACCTACTGTCTTTATAATCGTCTGCATTGTAGTTGCAGTACTGCTGTTCGCAATGCACAGAATGCATGCAAGAATTGCTAATTTGGAGTCATTATTTAGTGGGGGGAGAGTTAACATCCAAGTTAACCCCCCTGAATGAATGTACATATTTTGTATATAGTATTAATTATATATATATATATATATATATATATATATATATATATATATATATATATATATATATATATATATATATATATATATATATATATATATATATATATATATATATAATACAGAGAAGAATGACCCATGTATGGCAGACCAGTACCATTATCTTTAAATGAAATATTAATAACTCTTACCATAATCTTAATTTTAAACTATTTTTTTTTTCTTGCATGTATGCATTTCACTACAATAACCCAAGTACATACTGTATTACAGTTAAATAATTTACTTTAATGCATTTATTCAAATATGTATACAACTTGTTTAAAATGTAATATTACTGAATAATCACTATTTACTATAAATATTATATGCATACAATATTCATACAATTATGTTACTTTTACAATATTATGCATTTCACTTAATTAGCTTGTAAGTTCATTATAATGTGTATAAAATATGTATTAATATGTTAGGACTATTAACTGTCGATGGTACGCAATTTTCGCGTGACCGAGCAATATGTTAGGACTCCATATTATAATTACAAATCATAAGAGATAGATAGATAAATAGATTGATACACAGCTCTATGCTAGCCTGGGAATGGGAAATGATCTTGCAAATTACACTGAGGAAAGCTGACGACAGATTACGAAGTGGCCAGTAAGGAGATGATGCAGTTAGTTGTCAGCAATCAACCGGTGAACAAAGCCTTAGTGACCATACACACACATACACACATACTCACACACAGGCTTCTAGAACTTTCCACTCACAAGGAACACACGTGATACGTCTCCTGTTTCACCAGAATTTAGGAAAGAGAGGTCAGAAAGAAGCTAGCCATAGAACAGACAGGTCGCAGGGAGAAGGGCTTAGCAACTTGAGAGAGAGAGGGAGAGAGCGAGACAGGGAGACAGGGACTCTGCTCAACTCTCTCGTGAGTGAGAGACTTGTTAATATTTCCAAGACAAATAAAAATAGTCCCATACTATTCTTTACGTCTCCTTGTCATTATATGACAAATGGGAACCAAGATTATCAACGTACAAACTACTCAAGTATAACAACCGCTCGTCCACAAGTCTAATATATATAAAACTCCACTACAAGTAACTACAAAGTCTTTATGACAGATGCACTTTAAAGTACTCAGTAAATAAGGAGGAAGGGGGGGAGGGATTGTCTCGCTCCTAGCTTCGTCTGTTATCGCATTGAAGCTAAAATTACGATATGTCAGGTTAGGTTAAGAGAGGATAGCTTAGTTTAGTTCACTTTAACATAGATATAATAAAAGATGGCTACAGGAGCTTGAGAATCCCACCCCCTACCTCCTTGTTTCCTGAGTACACAAGAGCATTTGCGACGGATGATTACAGAAGCGAAATTGCTTAGATTATTCGTTTAGTAATGGGCATGTTAATTCAGTATCCGTTAGTTACGGTAGGTGGAATTCCGAAGATTGACCCTCGGGACTTGGTGTAGTTATTGGGAGCCATACGTGTCGGGACTGAACTGTAGGTAAAGCCACACACACACACAATACATAACAGTAGCACTGAGTACAGGTTAAGTGATGATAGGGAAGCGTTGTGTCTCCTTGAGATATGTGTTTAGAGAGACAATTGTAGCAACAGAGACAGCCGCACCATGCAACATGTGTGGGGGTTGGGCTGGTGACTGTGTCAGTTGAATGTATGTCTGGGATGGAGTAGGAGATACCGACCCTAAGATGTGTTGTGGCTGTGTGTGGGAGGAGATAGTGTACGAGGGGAAAAAGTGTGTTTGCATTACAGTGCTTGTAGTCTGCGCCAGGTTAACCAGTGTATACCCAGTATCGGCAACAGATCTGATTGAAGAAGCTGTTGTTGACAGATCGGGAGATAATGAGGGTTCACACTCTGTGTCAGCGGCATACCAACTGGCCGTCAGGGAACCCTGGTTCATCCAGCTTTCACGTTCCTCACCAGTGAGGGATGGTGTTTTGGTTCTGATGGACCTCCCAACCTGCGAAAAGCTGGTAACCAAAGTGATGCCTGTAATGAAATGCCTTGGGACAAACTTGGCGCATCGTGTCCTGTCACTGCCTACTTGGCTGGGGATCCAGTGGGTGGTGATAGGTATACCTGTTTTGACTACCACTGTTCTGATTCTCGAAACTGAGCTAAAAATCCTGATAGTATCGAGGTGATTTGCCTTGCTTAATGCCGAGAGGGATTCTGTATATTAAAAGGGATAATGGAGACTTTAACCCCTTCAGTACACTGGGCTTTCCTTTGCTGAATATAATTGTTCGGAGTTTGCAAAAGTAAACCAGAAAAGACGCTATCTTACTGAAAGGGAAAACTATACAAAATATTCCCTTCTAGGTTTTATGTGTCACAACTCACAACTCTAAGCCACCCTCCATCAAGTCCTGTTAATGCTGAATAGTAAATGTTGTCTGGTATATTAAACACTGATACCACCGTGCTGATATATTACGAAGGTTCTAAGCACTACTTTAGTTTTGTATCACTGTTGCCTATCTTAAGTGCTCCTCCTTGCCTGTCTGAGCACGTCACATTGCACATTATCATTGCTTGTCGATTTTTTTTTAGTTACTTAATGCATTCCAGAATAAATAAAAATCTCTTCCCCTACTTTCATTTTATAGTCACATCCCTGTTCATCTTACAAAATTTTATGACCATCGCTGAATCCCCTTCTCTCTCTCTCTCTCTCTCTCTCTTTCTTATCGAAGAGCTTAGCAAATACTCACCACGAAAGGACAGCTTCAGTATATCACGTTTATTAACAAAGAGAACTTGAATTTGGCTTCAACCCTCCGATCCGGTGATTAGTTAGTTCTTGTTATCACCGAAAGTAGACGGTAACAGCAGTCGAACAGGGCAATACTCCCAACTTAAATGGAAAGCTGCTGACAGAGAGAGCTGGAGCTACCGTTTCATCAGCCCTCAAAACTAGCTTTTGTCCATCTCCCTTTACTGAATTTTTCAGTTTCAGTAACACGAACAGGACGCCAGCATACTCTCCAATATAAGCTCCTATAACTGTCAACACCCAATTACAAGCACAATACACATCATACTTCCTATTTTAAAAAATGGCATCTTAACACCAAGCCTCAGAATCCAAAAAGAAGGGGGGGGGGGAGACTATAAAAGCCCTTACCATCCGCCTCTCTCCCGGTGACGACCAAACAAGTTGTCTGGAACCACTGTCTGACTCCATTCTTCATTTCTGCAACATTTGCAGGCATTCTTCTAACTTCCTCGTTCTTGAATACCACCTCTCCTCCTCTAAACCTCACATTCTCTTCGTCACAGTGCCTTAACCGTCTCGGACGACTGATAGCAAATCCATCTCTGTACCCTCCTACTTTCTCAGTACCCACTTCAAAGTTAAAGATGGCTGTTGTGTATATGTATGCAACAACATATCTTGCTCTCGTCTTCCTGAACTTGGATCTTCTGAATTCTCTTTTCTCTGCCTTTGGCTAACCTGTCATTCTCTGACCAAATATATCTGTGTTGTTTACTTATCCACTAATTCTACCGACTATGAAAAATTCTTTTACAACCTTACTTCTAAGAAGGAACACATCCTATCAATTTCTCCTTTCTCTGAAATCTCCATTCTAGGTGATTTCAATGTTCACCACAACCTTTGGCTCTCATCTCCTTTTACTCATCCACCTGGTGAACAAGCCTACATCTTTTCTATCCTTAATGACCTACAGCAGCTTGGACAGCACCATGTCCATATCCCTGACCATCTTGGAGAGAGGTATAACATACTTGACCTCTTCCTTACAACTAATCCTTCTGTTTATGCTGTTAATCTTTACTCTCAGTTGGTCTGCTCCGATCACAACTTAATCACCTTAACCTATCCTATTGCTCCAGTAAGGCCTGCGAAATATCCCAAGAAATGGTGGCTTTAGCACTTTGGAGCTCCTGACTGGGAGGCCCTCAGGCAGTACTTCTTTGATTTTCCCTGGAATGATTATTGCTTCCATGGCCGCGAGCCATCTGAGTGTGTCTTGTGCATTTTGAAAGTTGTTCTCTCGTGCATGGAAGCATGGATTCCTTTCTCCTATCCTGTTACTAATGAAAAAAAAAAAAGGCTTAATCATGCTTATTGCAATGTTGTCCTCAACAAGGAGAGGGCCTTCAAACGGTACTGGAGCCAACCGACCACTGAATTTCATATCTTTTATGCTTCTGCCCATAACTGTGCTAAGTCTGTCCTTTGCATTGCTAAAAATTTCTTTCATACTGAATTCTCTGAGCTCTCCAACTCAACTTCTTCTCGTTCCTTCTGGCACCTTGCCAAAAACCTTTCCAACCACTTTACCTCATCATCATTCCCTACTCTTTTCTGATCTGATGACTGTTTCTTCTACTGACAAAATAGAACCCTTCACTCAGACTTTCTCCTCCAATCCACCTTAGATGATTTGGGTGCTGTTCCTCCATCACTTCCCCATCCCTGTCTGACTTCCTCATGCTTGATATTAAAATCTCTTCAACTGAAGAATTTTCTGTCATCGCTGGCCTCAGTACAAACAAGGCATAGGGCCTGATGGGGTCCCTCCTGTTGTTCTCAAGAACTGTGCTTCTGTGCTTACACCCTGCCTGGCGAAATTCTTTCGCTTTTGTCTTTCAACTTGTACCTTTCTTTCTTACTGGAAGCTTGCACCCATTCAGCCTTTCCCAAGGAAGGGTAACCATTCCCAGCCTTCTAGCTATTGCCCAGTTTCTTTAACATCCTGTATTTCAAGTTTTTGAATTTTTTTATTAAAAAAAAAATACCACTTTGCCTACTACAAATTTCTTTCCGATCGTCAGTGTGGATTCTGCCAGGGACGCTCCTCTGGCAATCTTCTCACATACCTTTCAGACTCCTTGTCATCCTCCACTATTGACAGCTCTCCCATTACACTTGACATCTCAAAGGATTTCGATTGAGTTTGGCATAAATCTTTAATTTCCAAACTTCCCTATTAAAGTTTCTATCCTTATATGTGTGCCTTATTCCATAGCTTCCTTTCTTGTCATTCTGTAGCTGCAGTTGTAGATGGCCAACATTCTTCTCCTTGAGCTGTCAATAGTGGTGTTCCTCAGGACTCTGTCCTATCACCAACTCTCTTCCTCATATTCATCAAAGACCTTCTACACTGTACATCTAGCCTTATCTATTCATATGCTGATGACTCCACCCTTTATCTTTCCATTCGCTTCCCATAGCGTCCATATCAGCAGTTACTTTAAAAAAAAGGGGGGGGGGGATGTGGCTTAGGCGCACTTAATATCTGACTTAGCTCATATATCAGACTCGGTTAAAAGTAATCTTGTTGTTTTTAATGCATCAAAAACTCAATTCAACCCAAGGAAATCTTCCAGAGGAGTATCCTCTAATGTTTACCTATATCCAACTCAATCCTGCATCATTTTTAAACATACTTAGGGTTTCATTCTCTCGGGATTTATCTTGGAAAGAACATTATTACCTCTCTTGTAAAATCTGCTTCCAAGAGATTAGGTATGCTAAACCCACTCTGTGCCTTCTTTACCCCTGCACATTTGCTGACTTTATACACGTGTTTTGTTCGCCCCTGTGTAGATAATAAATCTAATGAATGGGGAGGCTCCCCACATATACCTCTTCTCGACAAGGAGGAGGCAAAGAGTTTTAATCTCATTAACTCTCCTCTTACTGGCTCGCTTCAACATCTATCTCTTCGCCTCACTGTTGCATCTTGATCTCATTTCTGTCGATACTTCAACGGTCACTGCTGCTCTGAACTGTCTACTTGCAGTCCCCTACCATTACAGCAGCTGCATAGCACCCAGTTAGCAACAAATTCTCATCCTTTTTCTGTCCAACTTTCTAATTCATGTATTAATCACTCCTCCCAGTCCTTTATGTATACAGCATGTTAACTCTAGAACTGTCTTTCTCTGTCTGTTTTTCCTGCTGCCAATGACCTCCAGCCTTTCAAATGCAATGAGTCCAGGAGTTTCAAAATGAACGGCTCTTGAGATTGCCTCTCTGTTATATTGTTTTTGTTTTTTGTTTTTTGGAGGGGACATTCTAGTAGGCTTCTGGCCTTTGGTTCCTTTTTCCCTGCATAAAGGAAAAAAAAATCAAGCGACTTAATTCACTTCTGCATTTTTTCACACTGAAGAGGTAAAAATCACATTTATCTACACTCCTACACAAAGTCTGTTAAAGTCGAACTCGGGCTGTTTACTCGTCCCCACCCCGGGGGGGACTCGGGGACGGGTATTGGTTTCACCAGGTTTGCTGTCTGTTTGTTTGTTTCTTTGTTTGTCTGTCTGTTAACAACTTTATGCGAAAACTACTGGTGCGATTTCGACTAAAATTACAGGGATGATGGATTATGACCTGATCAACTAATTAAATTTTAGGCCAAACTGGGCCAAGGCCCAGGCCGTAGATCCCTGAAATGCAAAAAAAAAAAAAAAAAAAAATTATTTGCCATAACTCCTTTCAAATTCGTCATATCGACATGAAACCAAAACCTAAAAGTGCATCTTTCAGATCTGCATTCTATAACATGCCTTATTACATCGGAGGGGGGGGGGGGTCACCCTCAAGTTAGCGGTAGGGTATCAATGTCAGGTGGGCCAGGCTTAAAATTTCAAATGGTCATGAAACTGTCAATTTTCACCCGATTTACTCCAACTTTGATTTGTGACATCTTTGACTAGATATCCTGTTGTGTTTATACGTCAGCACTAAAATGACTGCCGGGGACGGGTTTGCTGTGCCTTGGCACCACTTCTTGTTTAGTTAACACTCACACACCCGGGTCGAATTTTAACTTTGCCTTGTGGCCTTTGATTCCGACTGATTGCTCTCACAACTGAATCATTTCATTCTTACCCAGTCGGCAGCCCTACCCTCATGTTTGGTTAAATTGGATAAAAAATTCAAAGTTATTTTGCTAAGTCATGGTTTGATCTAGTTCCGTGACCTAGAACTTTGACCTATTGTTCTAAAAAAAAAAAAAAATGTGTGTTTGCTCTTGGGTCCTCCTCCAGCCCTTCCACCAAGTTTGGTTAAAATATGGTATGAATTTTTAGTTTTGTTCACACACACACACACACACACACACACAACAAACGCTCGAACATAACCTTGCTCTCACTTCGCGAGTTCCGGATATAAATTTATGTCATCAGACTGAAGAGATTAAAGCATTTCGAAACCATCAGATTCCATGGGTCAAGTAGTCAGGAAAGTTGTCTGCCGCTTGGAAGAGCGCGATTACGATCATAGTCGGGGACAGGGGGCAGGTAATTTTATTGTATTTTGTTAAAACATAATCTGCTGAACTTTCAGAGACTCAGTCTACTGATATATCAAAAGAACATCCCCACCAACACCATCACACCAGCACTGAATGATGCAGGTCTAGCATGAATTTATGGACGCTGAACATTAGTGTTGAAATGGCGATATTTAAAGGTGTGTGATATATAAGCGGACCGCTAAGCGTTAGGAACTGAACAGTAAAATGCACAATAAGACCACAATGTGACACATTATAAAAGATCCTTGGTAAATGGCAGGATATCACTTACATGATATTTGATGTTCGCTTTACACACTGACTGTACATATTCCGGCGTGACCCACCACAGCGCCACGAGGAAACGCATGTTGGCCCCGCCACTGGCTTAACCCTTCAGAAATGGAATGGTGTCGGCTTGGTCGGCCACGTGCCTCCCTTACCCACCTTTCCTTCACCACCAGACTTCCCACACATCGTTTTGCTCTCTGTATCGACAAAAATGTGAGCATGTTGCCAGGCCAGATTTTAACGATATTCTGCTGAGAGATGTGGGTGCACGTCAAGGGCAACGAGGGTATCTAATATGACTGGAGACCATTGGCAGAAATATTGGGCAAGTTCTTTGGAGAGCAAGAACATACAAAATCTGCAGAAAATGTTATAAATCTGTCATAACAAATTTCTTACAGGTACATGGCTTTACGGATAACGAGATCTATTCATATAGTCTTAAATATTTTCTATTTTATCTTCAGTTCAATGTACAGAACTTTTCCTTCTCCAGCAAAAGTCGGCCATGTATTTTCTGTTTTATACCTCAACCTTCGTCATGTAAGTTCATCAAAATACACTCTGCAAAGCCACCTTTCCTCTCTCTCTCTCTCTCTCTCTCTCCAGACACATATCCCGGACAATTAAAGGTCTTTACGAGACCAGAGTCACCCCCTCCATGACCTTACCCCCGTTCCCTCACCTAAAGAATACGAAGACATCAATACTTTGGTGGTGGAGTATGAGAGAGAGAGAGAGAGAGAGAGAGAGAGAGAGAGAGAGAGAGAGAGAGAGAGAGAGAGAGAGAGAGAGAGAGAGAGAATTCATCCCACTAATAATAAGTTTTGCATCAGTACTGGTATATAATTCGTAGCAACACAGTCAGTCAGGACGTTATTCCGCCTCCCATCCATCCTAGGCGATTCCAACAAAATGATTTATTCTCTTGACCCCGGTGTTCTTTTATACATTGCCGTTTCTGTGTTCAGTAATCCCTCGTACATTCTGCCTACATGTATTTTCATTATATGGCTAAATAAGTGGTAATAAAAGTTACCTCGTGACATTAGTATCGTTCCATAAACGCCTGTTACTAGTTTAATAAAGACAAGTTTCACATCTGTAACTGCCTACATTTGTATATACTTGTGGTTTTTCTCCATGTCCCAGTTGAAGGCTTCTGTTGTCTATGTTGTTTCATTATGGCAAAAATAGGTGGACTGCAGAGCAAAGCACCAAAACTGAATTATCTTGGGGGCTACTAAATGCAAAACATATCAATACACATTGTTGAAAACTTATGAAAAGGTAACAGCCGATACTTAAGTGACTTTCCTCAAAACCTGTCACCAATTTGTTGAAAAGGCATCAAACTGAGCACCACAACCAAGTTATCTTGGAAACTAATAAACCTACAGCCGATCTACACAACTGTGCGAAAACATACTGTAGAAAAAAATAATAATAGTCATATATGTGTAAGAGAGTTGTCAAAATTCACCAAAATATTGCAGCAAAAAGTCAAAAAGTAGGCTACCAACTGGCCGCCCAAACTTCTCTCTCAAATTTACTCTAAAATTATCTCTAAAAATATTAAATTTGCAACGGATCTACACACATCTTTGGTAAGAATGTACAATCAGCATAGGTTGCTCGACTAACCATGTTCCAGATTTTCAACCGTGGACTCTTGAACATTCACATGACCTTCACAGATTCTGACAGTTAAAAACTATAGATGTACACCACCCACGGGACTCTAACCCCCCTTCCCCATTCTCTCTCTCTCTCTCTCTCTCTCTCTCTCTCTCTCTCTCTCTCTCTCTCTCTCTCTCTCTCTCTCTCTCTTCTATTTCCGTCTCATTTTGTAAATGGTCGGTCGTATGAGACCATTGTCCATAGATGTTAGAGGAAATAACAGCTAAGAGCAGAAGGTGATGATAGCAAGGAACTGGTGGAGAGAGAGAGAGAGAGAGAGAGAGAGAGAGAGAGAGAGAGAGAGAGAGAGAGAGAGAGAGAGAGAGTGACAGACAGATCGCTGGATTAACACACCAACAATACCAAGATCTCTCACACGGCAACCGGTGGATACTAATTGCCTTTCGTGAAGCTGCTTGTGTGATTTCTCAAGATGAAGTCTCGTGGGAGGGTTTGTATACTGTTTACTGACTGCTGATTTGTTCGCCTGATTGTTGACTGGGATATGAATGAATCTAAGCACACACGCACGTTCAAGCAATCATTTTGGCCCATAATCTTGCATTAATGTAAACAATTTTATCCCTGTTTATCTCTAATACTCATGCACACCACATATTCCTCTTTCTCACTTGTGGTCTTTAATACTGTGCTGTGGCAATTGCAGATCCCTTTTCCATCTCGCAGTTTCTTCCCGACTCACCAACAATCCTTTGATCCTTCTAAAATCCTCCTCAAACAGATATTCCTTAACATCATCCTTCAGCCTCACCTTAGCGTTAGTCTGCTCCTTCTCCTCATCTACCAACAACCCACTTCATTATCACTCACTGTTTAGATCTCCCGTTTTTCAAAAAGTCCAGGTTCTTTATGATAATGACTTTCTGCAACGAAGGGTGAACAAAGACAAGAGATAAAGGGCAGGTGAGAGTTGGTGCTGGATCCATTCTCACTCTCGCTCCATGTTCATCATCCTGACTCTTTAAGTCATGTATCGCAGCTCGGTGTGCCCTTGTCTTTACACTTTTCAGTCTTATCTTAACAAATTTGTTGTCATTCACGCTATGGCAGCCTATATCTGCAGCGTCATCTTTTTTCCTGAAAATAGTAATCTTTCAGTCCTTTTCCATGTTCATCCACCAAGAATAACTTCATTCAGATAACTCTTATTTTTCTTTTGAATTACAATATGGTCCTGATTCAGGTATATTCTTTCATGCCACTTTAATCCGCCCTCAGACATAAAGGCTTCTTTTTTATCCCTTCATTTTGTCTTTTGTCTACCTTCCTTCCTCCCTCTGTCCCCGTCATATGCCCATTATATTGCCGAGTTCTTCATGCTTTCCTGATTCACCAATGCTACATATTTCCTTCAGCCTTTGTGGCCACAGATGAACGTCAGTTTGGTGCTTCAACTGTTTTACCCACCTCCCTTCCTGCCCTCCTCTCAGTGTCTGGCTGAATCTCCCGCCTATATAACTCAGCCACACTCACTTGAGGAAAGGTCTCTGGAGTGAACATACGAGGATTGTGCCCAGTCCATGATAGGGTTACTGGAGGACTGGACCTCTCCTCAAGGGAGGGGGAAGCCAAATTCCCCACGCCAATTTTGGCCAAGGAAGCAAGAAAACTGGCATCGGACACGTGAAGAGAGAAAGACTCCAACACTTCTATCGTTCCCGAGATCAAAACTCTGTTATCGTGGTCACGAGATCTAGGAGACGGGTGTTGTGCTGACCAGGATATCAAGGAACCAGTTGAAAGTCAACTTGATTATAATACGAGACCAAGAACCAGTGAACTATGTTACAGACCGTGCAGGGAGATTCCGTACTCTAAGGGTCAAATCGAAGGCAATGAAACTTAAACAAATAAATCCAAAAATAAATACTGTTTTACTTAAAAAATCTCTACACAATACATCACAGAATTAGCTTCTGTTATAATAAACAGATACAAATTGGGCCAATTCAAACCTAATTTGAATTTCTTACAAACCTACTCAAAGATCAGTCCGACACTTCAGCTAATGGAGAACTAAATGAGAGCAGTTATTAGGCTGCTGTGTACAAGTTAGATACAGATTCATAACTTATGACTCAGTGACTTGGAATACTTTTTATACACTTCTTACATTATAACACTAAATTAAAAGAGGGACTTGGAGTACTGGAGGCAGGAGAAAAGCGTTCTTCAACCTCTAGCCACTCTTCATATATCCCAGTAGCCATGTTTCTTTTTCCTCCACTGACCTATCTGAACAGCAGCATTATATTTGCATCCAATAATCTCTTCGAAATGTGGTCACATCATGTAATTCATCTGGGGTTGGCTGCTGCATTCTGTGAGGGAGGTCATCATCAGTTGGGTTCGGCTCTGCCTACTTCCTCTCCTTGTAATTCGATAGGGGTTGATCCTTATCATTGGTGATACGCCATGCTCTGAATTGGGTGTAGCTGAGTCAGTACTGATTATAACTTGAGCCAGGGTCAGCCGAGATTATTTGTCATAAATGCTGTTAAGAATTCTTAAAGAGTAGACACTCTTAGGATTCTGAAAATAGTCTTCTTATTGTAGACCTAATATGAAGGGACTTCTGGTATGACTCAAAATTGTTTACGGATTTTGACCTGTGACCTTCAGATCAACGTCAAGGTCATTCATACTATGTAGATCGTGTTCACTCATGACCCACAACATTTTCACCGAGTTTGGTCAAAATCGGCCAAATACTTTCCGATTTTGCACTTTCAGGCATGAGGCGGCCATTTTGCCTTTCCTCTATATCTCGAGAAGTATTTATTGGATCTCAGTATCAGTACCCAGGTGCACTAGTATGTGTTGACGACTACATACTGGAACATTTGCAAAGCAATCGATTGGGTAGTTTTTGTTGCACAGGAGAGCAAACATTGAAAAAATAACATAGAGGTAGGTACTGCTAGTGCTGGATTCCCCCCCCCCTCAAAAAAAAAAAGAAGAAGAAGAAGAAGAAGCCTGCAACCAAGATACTTCACCCCTGAAAATTTCATGTCTCTCCCTCGAACGGTCTTGGAATGCCAGCCTTCTATGTCTTCCCTCCCCCCTTCCCCCAGAAAAAACAAATATCTACAATATCAATAAGAACCCCACAGAACGTGAAGCTTTTAATAATAATAATGATAATAATAATAATAATAATAATAATAATAATAATAATAATAATAATAATAATAATTGGGTAGTAGTAGTAGTAGTAGCAGCAGCAGCAGCAGCAGCAGTAGTAGTAGTGGTAGTAATAGTAGTAGTAGTAGTAGAAACAATAATAATGTTATTAATTATAACTAGGGCAGTGTTTGGAAACTCCCTGTACTGTTGTTTGCAGATGATACTGTGTTGTTGAGTGAAGACGAAGGGGAGCTGCAAGGCTTGGTGGATGAGTTTGGGAGAGTGTGTAAGAAACGGAATCTAAAGGTGACGGTAGGGAAGAGTAAAGTTATGGTCTTCCAGAGAGGTGAAGTCAGTGAATGTACAGTGAGGTTGGATGATGAGGAAATGGAAAATGTGAGTACGTTTAAGTACTTGGGTAGTGTGATGAGTAAGGATGGAAGTTTGGAGGTTGAAGTGCTTGAAAGGGTACAACAAGGAAGAAAGGTTGCTGGTTCCTTGAAAGCAGTGATAAGAAACAGGGAAGTGAGAATAGAAGTGAAAAAGTTATTACATGACAGAGTTGTGATACCAACTCTAATGTATGGAAGTGAAGCTTGGACGTTGTTGGAGGGACACAAGTCAAGAGTGAGAGCAGTGGAAATGAGTTATCTGAGAGGAGCATGTGGAGTCACATGGAGAGACAGACTGGCAAAAGTACTGAGGATGTGAAGGAGCGTTGTGGTGTGGATGTGGATGTGATAGGAAGCGTTAGGAGAAACACATTGAGGTGGTTTGGCCATGTGGACAGGATGGAGAGTGAGAGACTGACGAGGAGAATGTATGTGAGTGAGGTGGAGGGGGACAGAGGAAGGGGAAGGCCAAGGATGAGATGGAGGGATGGAGTGGAGAGGTATATGAGAAAGGGGTGTGTGAACTGGGAGCAGGGCAGTGTAATGGCGGGGGACAGGGTGACATGGAGGCGATTTGTTTGTGGCCATCCCGTATAAGGGATTAAGGCGTCTGGCAATAGACAGGTAGATAGAAAATAACTAGCATTCTGAAACTGCTGAAGCGATATTCAACGAACTCCACATTACAGATGAAAACACTTTTGTTATCAATGTAGACCTAATATTAAGGGACTTTCCGTATGACTCAAAAATTTTTACGGATTTCGACCTGTGACGTTGAGATCAAGGTCAAGGTCAATCATACTATGCAACTCACGTTTACTCATGACTCACTACATTTCCACAGAGTTTGGTCAAAATCGGCAAAATACTTTCCGATTTTGCACTTTCAGCAAAAGGCTGCCATTTAAATTTTACTCCGTAACTCTAAAAGTCTTTTTTGGATCTCAGTGTCAACACCCAGGTGCACTAGTATATGTTGACGACTACACACTGGAACATTTGCAAAGCAATCGATTCAGTAGTTTTTGCAGCACAGGAGAGCAAAAAATTAAAAAATAACCTAAGAGGAAGCTATTGTGGCGTTAGTGTTAGCGGAAAAAAATGTGCCAAAAGAAACCTGCAAGCAAGATATATTACTTATGAAAATGAAAGTCTCTATCTCGAACGGTCTTGCATGCCAGCCTTCTAGATCTCCCCCTCCCCTCAAAAAAATACCAACAATATCAATAAGAACTCCACAGAATGTAGAGTTCTTAACGATAATCATCATCATCATCGTCATAATAATAATAATAACAAGCCTAATAATAGTTATAATAATAATGACATGAGGAAGCCATGCGCAGATCAAATGAAAGGCGCACTTACCTTGGAGGTTAAAGTACAGTAAGGCCAAGACACATCAAGTGCAGGACAAGTCGACACAGGACAGTTGAGATGCAGGGCACACCAGGGCATGATCCAACAGACACATCATAAACCCGACGAGAAACACACTACATGTTGGCAAGATTATGCTGGAGACAGACAATATATACAGCATACAATGCTCAATGCAAAATGTTAACAAGTAACACCATATATACAGCATAGTATGTCATAAGATGAACCAACTATCAGAAAAATCAGATGAGAACAGGCAAAAACTGAATAAGCAGCGCTTGTGGGAAGAGGGGGGAGGAGTTTAAGAAAGAGGGGGGGGGGGCACACTGACACATCAAAATTCTTTGTAACGGCAGTCTCGGGAAATTACCTTGGAAGAATGAGAATATAAATTTATGCAACAAGGGAAACTAGAGAGAGAGAGAGAGAGAGAGAGAAAGAGACTCGTATACAGTAATCAATGTCGCTAACATCTATTTATTGTACTGTGGTAGAATAAACTATTTTATAGAAACTTGTGAAGGAAACTATGTAAAAGGAAAGTGTATGGGGTATGGGGACGGGCGAGGGGTGAAGGAGGGATGGAGGCAGGGAAGAAAACCCACACAGCAGCAGGGAGAGTAACTGGGTCAGCAGGTCTGGTGGGTAAGGGGTGAGAGAAGGAGGGAGACAGGGAGGAAACACACACAGCAGCGGGGATAGAATGTCAGTAAAAGGGTCAGCAGGCCTGTGAAGGAAGGGCGCTGGCAGGGGAGAGACTGACAGTGAGGACTCAGGCTGGGAGGGTGTGTTGAAAGAAAATACAAGACAGTGTACAAAAGAGGAAACTAGCATGGAATAAAAAAGAAACAGAACCAGGAAATAGAAGACAGTCATGCACAATTAAAGAAAGCATGGGTTAAAGGAGAGTGAATAGACATAAGAGAATAAGAGAAAAGTGAATACAATTGGCTTTGTTGAGATGAGTCGCGATATAAATCTGGAATGAACTGGAGGGAGAAGAGAAGTAAGGAAGAGGAGGAGGTAAGCATGTATGTGAACTCACTAGTAATATATGTACTGCACTCCCTCGCCTACCTCTTCCGTCGTGTACATATTGTGTGGTGTTGGTTTCCTGTTGTTTGGTGAACTATGGTGAGTGGCTGGGATGGTAGATGGTCCTGAGGTCCCACCAACAATCATGAAGGAAACAGGAAGGTCTACCGGTATTTCCGGTCCTTCAACCCTTTAGCTTTCAGGATACAGTTTTCCTTGTAATATTAACAGCACTCTCCTGATGCCACCCAAGTGAATCGTATGAAATTCCTTCTCATTTACAGTCCTCATTTTTTTTTTTTTTTTTACCATTTACCCTTGTAATATCTGGCTTCGTCCTCTTCTCTAATAGCATATTATCTCCAAAAGTTTCGTACATCTTTTCACGATCCGTCAATCATACTTCGTTAAATGTAACTTTCACTGGCGGCTTTACTGGCTCTTGTCTGAATGGTCCTACATCCATTAATCTCTTTTCATTTTTTTTCATTACCATTCACAATCAAATTTCCTTCACCAGTAGTACCTCCACCATCTTTCCACCTCCCTCCCTCGTCGCACCACTTTCTCAGTTCTATATTGTAGTCCCCTCGTTTTCCCTCCATCGAGACGCCCCTCAACCCTCTTCAGTAATATCCATCTCCCTGCTCCTCCCTTGTCCACTTATTCTCACTTTTTATTCACCGTTCTCCCTGTACTCTTAATACTGCACTTTCATTTATCAGAGCATTCTCACTATGTTTTACTTTTTTTCCATTAAAAAGTTAGTCTCTTCTCTTATTTTTCCGTTTCACTACAAAGTTTTCCACTCATCTCTTCCTCTTCATGTCTCATTCCGTTAATTTGATACTCCTGCCCCTCCTGTCCAGCTACTTCATGCCCTCCTCCATCTTACTGTTCTATCCAATTTCCTTGGACTCCACTAAAGTTTCATGCTGTTAATCTCCCCCCCCCCTCTTCACCCTCTCTCTCTGTTTTAGTCTCTCACTTTGGTATCATTCTCATCTCTCGCAACTTCCCGGTTAAAGCCTATTTCCCATCTTACCCATCCACCTGAGTCACACCCTCATCCACCTCAGTGTTTCACATCAACATCCATCTCACACTCTCATCACCACACCATCATCCATCCCACACCCTCAACATCCATGCCCCCACCCACCCCTCATCATTATCCACCTACCACTGTCATCCACCCCACCACCATCATCCATTCACCACCCTCATCCACCTACCACCCTCATCCATCCCACACCATCATTCGACCCACACCCTCAACATCCATGCCCCCACCCATTCCTTATCATCATCCAACCCATCCCCTTCAACGTCCATGCCCCCACCCACCCCTTCATCATCATCCATCCCACACCCTCATCCAGCCACCACCCTCATCCACCGACCATCCTCATCCACACACCACTAACATCCACCAACCACCCTCATCTACCCACCACCCTCATCCACCCGCCACCCTCATTCGCCCACCACCCTCATCCACCCCACACCATCATCCACTCGCCATCAACTTCCACCCACCACCATCTTCCACTTCCCTCCACCCCTCCACCACTCCCACGAGCCTGGAGGAGACGTGTTTAATTAAGTACACATTTCTCTCTCTCTCTCTCTCTCTCTCTCTCTCTCTCTCTCTCTCTCTCAGTCCTCGCGTGGAGAGTTCCGTGACAACAATAAGCTATACTATAAACTTCTGAAGAACTGAAATCACTCCATACATTATAATAGGCTGAACCCCCCTTCTCATGCCAGGGTCTTTGTCCAGCCCACGACCATCAGTTCCTTCTCACAGAGGGTTCATGGTAGTGGAAGACCATATCCAGACTGAAATTATGTTTACTCTGGAGCTACAACAGTTTTGACCCGAGTTGAATCCACTGTAGTTACGAGTATGACTACAGCACTGAAAACAAAACACGTCCTGGAAAGTTCGCCTGGCACCAGAAAGTATTAAGTGCAGACTGCAAACACTCTTGACTATAAGAGCTGGCCCTAAAAGTGGCTGAAAAGGAAGTGAAAATGTGGAAAGCTGTTGGAAAACGATGACAGTTATGCATAACAACGAAGATGTAAAAACTGCCGTAGAGAGAGAATGGTTCCTCTGGACTAGACTGTATGAATTGATCCTCAGACGGGCTAGGAGAAAGAACAAAACCAGGATTGACTGGTATGAAGGGAAGTAATATTCGTCCTGAGAAAGAAGGCAAAAAAGATGAAGAGATAGAAGACTTGCAGTGGTAGGTCGTGACTGTGATACTAAGCTGCCTGAAATGGCGCTGGCATTGCCTGCAAAGAGGCACAAAGGCCTTGGCTGGCTCGCTGAAGGAAAGAGAACATGTCACTAAAAAGTAAATATGAAAACAGAAGAAGAGTGAAGAGACAATGAAAGACAAGGTGAAGAAAGTAACAGTGAGAGGAGATAAGGGAGACAGAACAAAAAAAAAATGAGCTAGTAAGGACGATGAACCCAAACAGGAAATGTAAATGTATGTGTTATAAAACATAAACAAATTTTGCAAGAGGTTAGACTGTCAGACTGAGAATATGTGATGCTATGCTGTTGGAAAGTGTGGAAAAGCATTCGTTAATGAATAGGCCAGATGAGTCATAGTGTGTTGTAGTAAATGAATGAAAAGAGAGAATTTTTTGGCATAAAGCTACTTCTGATCAGGTAAACACGAGAGAGAGAGAGAGAGAGAGAGAGAGAGAGAGAGAGAGAGAGAGAGAGGGAGAGGGAGATCATTAAGTTACATTCTTCTGTATTACAAAGGAGGAAGGACTGTTATATAGGCATGGGGCTGAGAGCAAGCCTTAGGCCTCGAGGTCAAGACAGAGGCCCATATATATATATATATATATATATATATATATATATATATATATATATATATATCATTGGAGCCCAGTGTCCCTAGTGTTGGAGAGAACTGGACAATTTCAATTCTTAATAAAGTAGGGAACCCACGGGTAAGGACCTATGAGCTTCGCGAGTATGAGCCGATAGGCGGAGGACGGTACATTTCGTACCCTCCAGGTACAGTGCCTCGCCCAGCAGCCCTGGGATCCAATGGGATATATATATATATATATATATATATATATATATATATATATATATATATATATATATATATATATATATATATATATATATATATATATTCAGCCCATAACATCCCACTGTAAGACATAGGCCTTTCCCAGACGTTTCCTGTTTTCACGCCCTTGTGCCATTTCTTACCTTTACAGATCCCTATAATCTCGAACGGATTTTCTGCCTTCATCGCGTGCTCTTTATTTTTTTGTCCGGGACTCTTGTGTCTCCGGATTTTTTTTTTTTTTTTCATCAACCACCCAGTCGCTGGTCGTTCTTGGTCTTTCTAAATCAGTTATTACCCATTCTGTTGCTTTCCTTGTCCAATTGTTGCCGTGTCTTATACAAATATGGCTCGCCCGACACCATTTCTTCTTTTACATTGATTTTATTACGTCCTCCGGTTCGTGTTCTTATTCAAGTTTATTCTTTCCTATCTCTCTAAATGATTCCTAGTATCGATCTTTCCACACCTTTCTGGGCACTTATCAACTTCCTTTCCAGTGGTCTGGTCATTGTCCATGTCCCTGAGCGTTAAGTCATTACGGGGAAAATACACT
Source organism: Coenobita brevimanus (assembly GCF_032717465.1). Classification (NCBI taxonomy): domain Eukaryota; kingdom Metazoa; phylum Arthropoda; class Malacostraca; order Decapoda; family Coenobitidae; genus Coenobita; species Coenobita brevimanus. Next base: position 24,308,740 of record NC_136959.1, on the reverse strand, counting down.
GATCAAAATTTTTTGTTTTAAATACAAACGTATAATGCCCTTTAACATGCTGTTTTGTCTACCAAACGCATTTCAACCCAGCTTTATGAATCACCTCATTTTAGATTCGAATGGCGGGATTGTCTGTACAAGTTGCCCTAGGTATACAAATTCATCAGCTAATTGAAAAACTTCATATTTATTCATATTTCCTCATTATAAGCTTGGTTATTGAGCACTGTTTTGTCTTTATCTTATTCATCTTCTGTCCTAAGGAAAGGCTGTGTCTGTTTAAATCTTCTGTCAACTGCTGGAGCTGTCCAGCTGACTTAGAGAAGAGACTGATCCCATCTGCGAAGCTGAGGTTACTCAGATATGCATCTTCTATTTTAATTCACTTATCACTCCAAGCAACCATTCTAAATACCTCTTAACATGTTTTAAAATTCTGGGGGAGACAGTATCGCCCTGTCCTACACAGTTTTTGTTTAATTGGGATCTTCCAGAGTTTGTCTGGAACTTAATGGTAGCTGTTCCATCTCTGCATGTCTTCTGATTTTCTACAGTAGATCTCATCTACACCCTGTCTGTGAATTACACTCAATACCGCTGTTATTTCTACTGAATCGAAGGGTTTTTCATAACCAATGAACGCCATACACAAAGGTTTCCTAGATTCATTTGTCTTTTCAGTTATTTGACTTATTGTGTGTATGTGGTCGATGGTTGGGATCGAAAACCTGCTTGTTCACTGGTCTGGTTGGAGTCTAGCACGTCTGAAACTCGATTAGTGATGGTCATTGTGAATAATTTGTATAAAACTGACAACAGGCAAATTATTCTTTAGGATTAAAGTTCTTTCAAGTATTTCGTGTGTATTAAGTTCATTACTGCATTTTTCCAGGCTGCCGAATCTTCTTTTCTGAGTCATTTCGGAAAGTTTTGATAGTTTTTCCAAGGCAATCATCTGCATTATTTATTAAATCTCCTGTGATATCGTCTTCTGATGCTCTGCCTCATTTCATACTTTTCAAAGCCAATTTAGTCCCTTCGATAGTTATAGCTAAAATTTCTGTATATATATATATATATATATATATATATATATATATATATATATATATATATATATATATATATATATATATATATATATATATATATATATATTGTTACGGAACAGAGAAAGATAATGTACACTTTAAGTGAGAATACTAATAATCACTACTATCCCGTAAAGGTCCAGGTTCAAAATAAAAGAGTTAGGTAAAATTACAAGTTAAAGTTTAATGCTCAAACTAACAACAAAACATTCAGGACTCATAAGGATAATGTAATGGCAAAAAACAGGTTAAATATATGGTTAACTGCAATAGCCTCTATTAACACGAAATTAGCATGAGTAAATTAATCTAAGTCAGCCCTGATAAAATGAAAATACACTGGGTAATGCTCAGTTAATGCAAAATAAGTTATTACAGATACAAAATATTATTAAAGATGGCTGACAATAAGAACCTTTCATAAATTACAAAAACCTTACTAGGCCTAAGGATTAACCTTATGCTACACAGTACAAGAAAAAATGCAACAACAGTTATACTCAAATTACACACAGCTGGTAGATGGTTGGAGACTTCCTGAGCACTCACAATAATAATAACTGTACAGGGGAGGACAGAGATGTGAGCAAAATGAGGAGTAGATCTAAGTGGCAATAATGCAGAGACTGAGTTCATTATATAGGGGTCAGCAGAGCTTGATACAACTTGTAAGAAGGACGCGCAAATGAAGCCATAGGGGACAAAGAGCTGACAATCCTACTCTGAACAACAGAAAGGACGACTTACTCTACCATAATGGTAGAAGGGGGGGACTGAGGTATGTTACGGAACAGAGAAAGATAATGTACACTTTAAGTGAGAATACTAATAATCACTATTGTCCCGTAAAAGTCCAGGTTCAAAACAAAGAGTTAGGTAAATTTACAAGTAAAAGTTTAATGCACAAACTAACAACAAAACATTTAGGATTCATAAGGATAATGTAATGGCAAAAAACAGGTTAAATATATGGTTAACTGCAATAGCCTCTATTAACACGAAATTAGCAAGAGTAAATTTATCTAAGTCAGCCCTGATAAAATGAAAATATACTGGGTAATGCTCAGTTAATGCAAGATAAATTATTACAGATACAAAATATTATTAATGATGGCTGACAATAAGAACCTTACATGAATTACAAAAACCTTACTAGGCCTAAGAATTAACCTTATGCTACACAGTACAAGAAAAAATGCAACAACAGTTATACTCAAATTACACACAGCTGCTAGATGGTTGGAGACTTCCTGAGCGCTCACAATAATAATAACTGTACAGGGGAGGACAGAGATGTGAGCAAAATGAGGAGTAGATCTAAGTGGCAATGATGCAGAGACTGAGCTCATTATATAGGGGTCAGCAGAGCTTGATACAACTTGTAAGAAGGATGCGCAAATGAAGCCATAGGGGACAAAGAGCTGACAATCCTACTCTGAACAACAGAAAGAACGACTTACTCTACTATAATGGTAGAAGGGGGGAACTGAGGCAGAACACGCTCGTGATCAAACATGCAGCATACTGTGCGTTAAAATTACACAAAGGATGAAATCATAGGCTATGTAACACCTCCCCACAAAGAAAAACAAATTTACAAAGGAAATTTCTTATTACTCTAAAGCAATCTGTCTAAAGTCTAGATAAGCAATCTGCAATAACATTTTCTTTCCCCTTGACATGTTGTATGTCTAATGAATACTCCTGAAGAAGTAGACTCCATCTTGTCAATCTCTGATTTTTATCTTAAAACTTACTAAGGAATTTCAGTGGGTTATGATCGGTATAAATGACTATGGGGTCAAAACCAGAACACAAATAAAATGAAAAATGCTGTAAACCCAAAATCAGGGCCAAAAGCTCTTTCTCAATAGTTGAGTAGTTCTTTTGAGGTGGAGTGAACTTCTTACTGTAATAAGATACAGGGTGTTCAATACCCTGATCATCCTCTTGCAGCAAAACAGCCCCAGCTCCTGTATCACTTGCGTCAACAGCCATCTTAAAAGGCTTAGCAAAATTTGGAGTAGCAAGCACTGGCTGACTTAATAGGATAGCTTTAAGTTTGTAGAAAGAGGATTCACAGTTATCGGTCCAGACAAATTTAACTCCCTTTTTCAGTAGGTCTGTAAGTGGTGATACAAGAATTGAAAAGTTAAGAACAAATCTCCTGTAATAACCTACCATTCCCAAAAATCTTTGTAGCTCTTTCCTACTTTTAGGTCTGGGAAGATCACTTAAAACCTGAACCTTAGCTCCTGGTGGTGCAACATGTCCATCACCAATTACATACCCAAGGTACTGAACTTTAGCTTGACCAAACTCACACTTTGATAAATTAGCTACAAGATTAGCATGAACCAAACGCTCAAGAAATTTACTGACATGGCATAGGTGATCTTTCCACTTGTCACTGAAGATTAATACATCATCAATATAAACAACACACCCTGCCAAACCCTCTGTTACAACATTCATGAGCTTCTGAAATGTGGCTGGTGCATTCTTCATACCATACGGCATTAAAGAACATGCAAAAGTCTTTCCTAGTGTTACAAAACATGAGATCTCCCTAGCACGTTCAGTCATAGGTACTTGCCAGTATCCCTTTAACAAATCAAACTTACTTATGTACCTAGCCTTTCCGATCTTGTCTATGCAATCTTCCATGCGAGGGAGAGGGTAAGTGTCTGTTTTGGTTATCTGATTAACACGTCTGTAGTCAATGCAAAGCCGCTGTGACCCACCTAGCTTAGGGACTAGAGTGACAGGAGAACTCCACTCGCTCTGACAGGGCTCAATCATCTTGTGGTCCAACAGGTAGCCAAGCTCCTTCTGGATGAGAGGAACTTTCACTGGGTTCACACGGTAAGGAGGCAGTTTAATTGGCTTTGCGTCTCCAACATCGACATCATGCATCAACACAGTGGTTCTTCCTGGAGTGGCACGGAACACTTGCGAGTACTCCTGCAGTAATGCCGAAAACTCCTGCCTTTCCTCGGGAGGTTGATGAGAAAGCTTAGTCTGGAGATCATTCATGATATCAGGATTCTTCCCCAAACTATCACTCAGGCTCATACTGCATGGGAGAACTTCACTTGCAGACTCGGGTGGAACAGCTACAGTGCAGACTGGATTATTTTCGTCCCGCCTGTGATATAACTTTAGCATGTTGATGTGACATAGTTGCTTGTTCTTTCTACGATCTCGTGTGGCGATGACATAGTTGACATCACTGAGTTTCTTCTCCACGAAATAAGGACCACCAAACTTGGCTTGAAGAGGTTGCCCATGAACTGGTAGCAGAATCAAAACCTGATCTCCTGGCTGAAAGTGGCGTAACCTGGACTTCTTATCATACTAAGTCTTCATCTTCTCCTGAGCAGCTCCTAAATTCTCTCTCGCCAGCTGTAAAGCAGTGGACAGCCGTTCTTTGAACTGCATCACATACTCCAGCAGGTTGACGTCATCTTCCTCCGACAGCCAGTATTCCTTGAGTAGCTTAAGGGGTCTTCTTACTTCATGGCCAAACAGTAGTTCAAAAGGTGAGAAGCCCAGTGATTCATTTGGAGATTCTCTTGCAGCAAACACAACGAATGGAAGACCTTTATCCCAGTTTTTCTGATGTTCCAAACAGTATTTCTTGAGCATCGATTTGAGTATTTGATGATATCTCTCCAACCCTCCTTGGGTCTGGGGATGGTAAGCTGAAGACGTGATCTGGGTGATGCCCAACTCTTTCAGAGACTGCTTGAAAACGTTTGACATGAAATTACTTCCCCGGTCTGACTGTAACTCCTTGGGCAGACCAAACTTTGTGAAGAACCCTAGCATTTCCTTAACCACGTTCTTTGCTGAGATATTTCTAAGTGGAATGGCTTCAGGATAACGAGTAGCCATATCAATCAGGGTCAACACATAAGAAAATCCTGAAGAAGTCTTAGGAAGAGGGCCCACAATATCCACCAACACACGGGTGAATGGCGCCTCAAAAGGAGGAATGGGAACTAGAGGTGCAACCTTTTCAGTCTGATTACACTTCCCCACAACTTGACAGGTGTGACAAGACTTACAATACCAGGAAACATCCCTGAAGATACCTGGCCACTAGAAGTGTTTCAAAATGCGTGCCACAGTCTTCCTCACTCCAAGGTGTCCTGCCAAACTGGAATCACGAGCCACTCTAATGATATCCTGCCTACAAACACGAGGGATGACAACTTGATGTACAACCTCCCATTCACAGTCGGCTGATGCTGTTGGGGGTCTCCACTTTCTCATAAGTACTCCTGACTTTATATAATAACAAGTAGAAGCACCGGCTGACTCTTCTTCACTGTAAGCAGAGTTAGCTAGACCTTTCAACTCAGGGTCAGCAACCTGCAACTCAACCAACTCTTGACGAGACAAATTATCATCACTACGGCATACTGCCTCATCTGGTGAGTGGTCCAAATTAGAAAGAAAAGTGTCAGCTAGGATAACATCATCATCATCATTATCCTCTAAGTCACCAGGAACTTTAGACTTAGCCCTAGTGACAGCACATGCAGGGAACTCATCAGGGACATCACAATCCTGGGTCGCAGCCACTGGCTCACTAGACAACTGAGGAGCTGGACACACTTGACTTCCACCAATATCATTTCCAAGTAAGAAAGTTACACCTGACATTGGGAGTGTCTCAACCAACCCAACCATAACGGAACCATTAAAAAACCAGACTCTAAATTCACTCTGCACAGAGGGACAGGGAAGTAATTATTCCCTACACCTTGTAAGATTACAATTTCATCAGAGGAATTAACATTAGAGCCTAGAACACTGGTCAGCATAAGGGATTGGCAAGCACCTGTATCACGACATATTTTAACTGATTTCCTGTCATTACTGTCCAGAGTACTGACAAAACCATCAGACAGGAAATTAGCACATGAACTCTTGAGAGTGTCACCCACGTTACTGCTCAAAAGAGGAGCTCCATCATGAGAATTTAAGTTACCCCTCAAAACAGGTTCAGTTAACTCAGTTAAAGAATTCTGGGAACTCTCAAGGGTGGACACTAGACCAATTGACTGAATATTTAAAGACTCCTTTTTGTTCACATCACGCTGTTTCCTGAAACATTTCTCCGTAGTATGACCAAGCTTACTACAATAAGTACATTTACTTTTCTGAAATCTAGAGGTGAAGCTGGTATTTACTTCCTGAGAAACATCATCTTTATTCTCTTTCCTGTTACCTTTACTCTGAGTAGAGGCAACGTACTTACTCTCAGCTTTCCTTCTTTCTCTAGAATATCTCTTGTGAGTGAGAACATATTCATCAGCTAAAACTGCAGCATCAGACAAATTATCTATTCTTTTCTCATCAAGATTTAGGCTTACATCTTTACTAATACACCTTTTGAAGTCCTCCAGCAAAATCATCTGCTTAAATTTACCAAAATCAGAATCCACATTCTTAGAATTTAAACCACTGCTCTAACAGATCTTCTTTGATTTTTGCATACTCAACATGGGATTACTTATCTTGCTTATAAGTTGTCCTAAATTTTACTCTATAGGCTTCAGGAACAAGCTCATAGGCCTTAAGAATCAAGCTCTTAACTACATCATAATTATCAGATTGATCCTGAGGCAAAGATGCATAAGTTACTTGAGCTTTACCGGTGAGAACAGTTTGAAGGAGTACTGGCCAATACTCCTTGGGCCAATTAAAACCTGTAGCTACCCTCTCAAACAACTGAAAATACTTTGTTAAATCAGATTCATTAAAAGGAGGGACAAGTTTAACATTTTTAGCCACATCAAAATCATCAGAGCTAGATGATCCAGTTCCACCTTGTTTCATGCGATACTCATGGTCTGCCTGAATCCTAGCAATTTCAACTTGTGCCTCAGCCTCCTTAGAACGGGCCTGAAATTCAGCCTCCTTAGCACGAGACTCCGCCTCCTTAGCACGAGCCTCCTGCAGGGCTAGCTGTAACTTAGCTAATTCAATCTCCGTTTGCTCATTTGGAGGAGTTACATTAAACAAGCTTTCATTAATCATGTCAACAATTTGATCTTTAGAATGATGAGATCGAACAGCAATTCCCAATTGTTGAGCAACAAGCTTAAGTTCATTCTTTGTTCTGTTTTCTACATCACACACTGTTTGCACATTTGACAAAAAATCTTTGGCTTCATCAAGCGTAGTAATAGTAGACATCATGAATAAATCACAGTCACAAAATATCAAGCAATATCCTTATGATAATATCCTGAATATCCTGATAAGAGGTCGCCAAATTTATGTTACGGAACAGAGAAAGATAATGTACACTTTAAGTGAGAATACTAATAATCACTACTGTCCCGTAAAGGTCCAGGTTCAAAACAAAAGAGTTAGGTAAAATTACAAGTAAAAGTTTAATGCACAAAATAACAACAAAACATTCAGGACTCATAAGGATAATGTAATGGCAAAAAACAGGTTAAATATATGGTTAACTGCAATAGCCTCTATTAACACGAAATTAGCAAGAGTAAATTTATCTAAGTCAGCCCTTATAAAATGAAAATATACTGGGTAATGCTCAGTTAATGCAAGATAAATTATTACAGATACAAAATATTATTAATGATGGCTGACGGATGCATGGTCGTGGAGTGTGCAGACGTGTTTCTCTGGCTCTCCTCTAGCTGCAGGGTTGCCTCACCGGCTTTAGCTTTGTTTCCTCCGCCACTAGGGCGTTTTTCAATAAAGTTAGGTTAGCTAGTACTAATTCTCCTCCCAGCCCTTTAGAGATATAGTAAGTGTCTATATCTGTTTCCTGAGATTGCCTTTACTTACTCACCTCTGGAGTGTACCCCCCACTGATCGCTCTGGGGTATGAGTTACACACGGGCGTGTCCTCCCGAGAGTGGTTTGAGAGGGTAATCTCAGATTAGGTGTGTGTTCCCCGGGCAATTCTCCCTTGGTCGTTTTTCTCTTTCTTCCCACTTCCCCCTCACGGGGGAAGTGGTAACTATGGCGGACGCCACTGCTGCCTCCCTCCCCTTCAGGGGGGGAGGTAGTCCTGACCGACCCCCGACTGTCTCACGGACTGACTACCCCCAGACTGAACGGCCCCAGACATGTACCCGCCTTGACATTAATGTACATAACGCCGAGTTTGTTTTAATTCATGCGGTTGGTTCCACTCCCCTGTCCAGCCTCAATCCCTTCATTATCAAGAAGGTGATTGATGGATGTGCAGGAGAGGTGGAACAGGTCAAAAAACTTGCTAGCGGAGATCTCCTAGAGATGAGCAAATTCCATTGCTATGATGTTGTGCCAACGATCCCTCACTCCATGAATTCCTGCAAGGGAGTCATCACTTGCAGGGACCTCATGGCCGTGGAAGAGGACGACATCGTACATGAACTTGCTCATGAAGATGTAATTGAAGCCCGTTTCATCACGAGATTTTCCGAGGGCAGGAGGACGAAAACGGCAACGGTTATATTGACTTTCGGTAAAGTGACTCTCCCAACCCATATCAAAGTGGGGTATGAAATTGTTAACGTAAGGACATACATCCCTAACCCACTTCGTTGTTTACGATGTCAGTTATATGGACACCATGAAAAGTCTTGTCGGGCTTCTCAATCAGTCTGTGGCAAGTGCGCAACACAAGGACATGATGCTGACCATTGCACATCAGAGGGTGTCAGCTGCTTTCACTGCAAGAGTGCTCACTTCACTTCCTCTAGGGATTGTCCCAAGTGGAAGGAGGAGAAAGAGGTCTGTGCGGTGAAGGCGACTGAGGGCATCTCTTTCTACGAAGGAAGGAAAAAGGTGAAGGAGTTGCATGCAACTCCCACACCGAATAGGTCCTATGCTTCGGCAGTGATGTCCCGCCCTGTGATGTGCACTGTGGAGACGCAGACTGATCTCGTGCTTGTTAATCAAGTCACTCACTCTACCTCCACCTCCACCTCTAAACCTCCTGTACGATCCAACTCTCTAACTGACCTCCCTAAAGCTTCATCATACTCACAGGCCGCTGCTGCTTCTCAGTCAGTCAAGCCTAAATCGAAGCCTGACAAGACTGTAAAACATAACTTCACCACCCTTTCAAAGCCACGTCCTCATGTCCTCCCTGCTCCTAGCCCAGCGAGGGAGAGGAAGAATAGCTCTTCCTCGGTGGAATCTGGGAGCCTTGTTATTGACCAAAATATGGAGGTTTCCGTCAGCAAGCACCGGGAAAGGTCCCCCGGTAGCCACTCGCCTGGTCGCGGGGGGCATAAAAAAACTAAACACACTGGCCCCCTTCGTAAATCTTAAACCGCCGCATTCACTATACTACAGTGGAATTGTAGAAGTATTGGGAATAAGTTACACAATATAGCAATCTTGCTTTCTATACACAGGCCAGACGTTGTTTGTTTACAGGAGACGCGCCTGGAGGATCACCCTGATCCTCCACAGTTGAAACACTACCACTCGTATAGAAGATATGAAGGTCACGGAGTAGCCATATACACACATAAATCACACCCACAAACGGAAGTGATTCTAAATTCTACTCTGGAAGCTGTCGCGTGCAGAGTAAAATTTAATAACACGTATCTGTCTATTTGCTCTCTATACTGTCCTCCACATGGCCCCATTGATAGTGATGCTTTAAATTCACTAGTTGAACATCTCCCTGGGAATAAGTTAGTGTTGGGCGATTTTAACGCCCATCACTATCAATGGGGTAGCTTGAGGATCGATGGTCGTGGGGAGCAAGTAGCTGACCTAATACTACAGTCCAGCCTCTGTCTTCTGAACGATGGTAGAGCGACTCGTGTAGATGATCGTACTGGTAACTTTTCGGCCATTGACTTATCTTTGGCCTCCCCTGGTATACATCAAGATCTCTCATGGGACCCTTATGACGACTCCTTGGGAAGTGATCATTTACCCATCTGTCTTTCTTATACACGCGACATCATTTCGGACCCTCCACCTCCAAAATTTAACTATAAGAAAGCAGATTGGGGATCCTTCTCAAGGATCGCCAATTTAGATATATCTGGGGAGACCATAGATGTTAAGGTCGAAAATATAACTACTTCCATATTACACGCAGCTGAGGCTGCTATTCCCAAGACTTCTACAGTTCAGGCGAAGCATAGAGCACATTGGTGGACGCCGGATTGCCGACAAGCATTAAGAAAACGCAATAGGAGATACAGGATTTTTGATAGTCAGCCCACTGAGAAAAATTTTATTGCATACAAACAGGCACGGGCTGAGGCAAGGAGAATAATAAGAAGGGCCAAACGTGACTCCTGGCGGTCCTTTGTGTCCACGGTGTCTCGTACAACACCATTACGTAAAGTCTGGCCCACCATAAGAATATTAAATAATAAAGGCCCATATTTCCCCATTACCACCTTGCAAGTAAATAATAACATCTATGACGAGCCCGTGGACGTTGCTAACATCCTCGCCAGGAGTTTTTCTCATGTAAGTAGCTCAGCCAATTATGACCCGCGTTTCCAACATCATAAATGCACGGCTGAGCTACAGATATTAGACTTTGCCACAGAAGACGTAAACTCCCCGTACAACCAAGAGTTTACGCTAGATGAACTGCTCCTTGCCCTTAAATCCTGTAAAGACACCAGCCCTGGACCAGACACCATCACGTACGGTATGATCCAGCATCTTAATCAGGACAACCTGATTAAGATGTTAGCATTGTACAATGAGATTTGGGCGTCTCGAACGTTCCCAAACTCATGGCACTTTGCGCACGTCATACCGATCCCCAAAGAGGCTGGACGTCTTATGAATCCCACTTCATTTCGTCCTATTGTGTTGACTTCTTGTCTATGTAAGGTCATGGAGCGTATGGTTAACAACAGGCTTCTTTTTGTTTTAGAGTCGAAGAATTTGTTAAATGATCAACAATGTGGCTTCCGTAAATACAGAAGTTCACTAAATCATTTAATGAATTTGGAGCATTGTATTGCAGAGGCATTTGCCAATAAAGAATTCATGATAGGGGTTTTCTTGGACATCCATAAAGCCTATGACATGACCTGGCGACACGGTGTACTAATGAAGCTCTATGCTTATGGTTTAAGAGGAAATTTGCCTGTTTTTATTTCAAATTTCTTAAGGGACAGAACTTTCTCTGTCAAATTGCCCCGTAACGTAACATCGGATATATTTATCCAGGAAAACGGGGTGCCGCAGGGAAGTGTGCTTAGTCCTACCTTATTTAGTATTATGAGCAATGATATTCTGTCATCAGCTCCCACCCCGAGGAATCTTAAATACTCACTCTATGCTGACGATTGTGCAATATGGCACTCTTCCCGTAATGCACAATTTTCGGCTGGGCGGATTCAAGCAGCCCTTGACTCCGTCCACCAATGGGCCTTGCAGTGGGGATTTAAGTTTTCCGTACGTAAGTGTGCCGCTATAGTTTTCACTAATCGTAACGTACCTAATTTGTGCTTAACTTTGGATAATCAGGCGGTACCTTTTCAAAATTCTGTAAAATTTTTAGGAATACATTTTGATCATAGAATGAATGTTAAACTTCACGTTAATACTTTGCTTGCTCGTTGTGATAAACTGTTAAATGTCCTCAAGTACCTAGCGGGTACTACCTGGGGTGCCGACAGAAAGTCTTTATTAATGGTGTATAAGTCCCTTATTCGATCGAAGCTAGACTATGGCGCACAGGTGTATGGCTCGGCATCTGATGCCACGCTGAAAGGATTGGATGTGTTACAGAATAAATGCTTGCGAATGTGTCTTGGAGCTGTACGGTGTACCCGTGTGGCTCGTATGGAAGTGGAGGCGAATGTGCCTCCCCTCCGTATTCGCCGTGACCACCTGGCCTTGTCCTACGGCATAAGGACATTAAGAAAAAGTAATATCGGCAATGTGGCCTGTACCCCCCTGCGTCAATACCACCACCTTCTGCGGGGGGTGCGTCGGCCACTTGCCGCTCGCCTCCACTTACTGACTCAGGAGCTTGATGTGGACCCCAGTGACTGTGACAAGTTGGTGCTTAAAAATATAGCGCCTTGGGAGCCACCCGGCTTTACAGTCGATGTTACGTGGCTCCCAGCACCAAAGGCCAAGGCGCCGGAGGCGGAGGTCCACCACTTGTTTCGTAACATCATTGTTCGTCACTTGGGGTCCCATCAATTGTACACCGACGGCTCCAAGTCGAGTGAATGTGTGGGTGCAAGTGTGTGGTCGACTGAATGTGCCCTTAGGTATCGGTTGCCGACTCATACATCTGTGTTTACTTCAGAACTTTTTGCTATTGACAAAGCCATAGACTATGCTCTCAATTCTAGACATGACTCATTTGTCATATTTTCATATTCAAAATCAGCCCTTCAGGCAATTGCATCTTGCACTACAGACTCTCACGAGATCCAGGGCCGCATCGTTAATAAGTTGCATTCATGCAACAAGTCATTCACGTTGATCTGGGTGCCTGGTCATTGTCGTATCTACGGCAATGAGCAGGCTGACTTACTTGCAAAGTCGGCTGTAGAGCTCGAGGAGACTTGGGACGTTCCTCGTGATCTACGGTCGAGTCTATCTCTCGGAAAGAAATCAATAAATCTTCTGTGGCAAGGTCAGTGGACCAGACTAAATATTCCAACTTGTAAGCCGTACCTGGGCGACTGGGACACTGCCAACCGTCCCAGTCGCCTAGAAGAAAAAGTGTTGGCACGGTTACGTCTCAATGCCACCATTTTAACCCACATAAAACCATATATGGAAAGACGCTTCCCACCGCACTGTGACATCTGTAATGCGGTGTTATCTATCAGTCATATCATCCTGCGCTGTCGGCGATTTATTCGTGAACGTGCTTCACTTATTAATTACTGTGGCGCAGCAGACGTCCCCTTCACCCTTTCCACCATCCTGGGTGATGGGGACATTGTTATGACTGATAAATTGATGGCTTTCTTGAGAGAGACCGGACTGATCACAGTGATGTGACTTTTTTACTGCGTGGTTATGGTTTTTATGAAGAGTAAATATGTATATATTGTAATATTAATTAGGGTTGACGGTTGACATATTTTAAATAGTTCCTCCTCCCACCGATCTATTTCTAATATAGATGTCCCCTACATTAAGCCAAGTTCCTCGCCTGACAGTCACCAGCTGATGAGTGCAAGTGTGCAATATAGGAAGGTATTGGGCACTTGCAGTCGATGGTGGTCTGCTGGGCGAGGTTCTTCACTTTTTGTACAAATTATGTAAATACATTATATTATCTTGCTTAAGTTATTCTAATTAGGGACGACAGCTGACGTATATGGAAATGTTCCTGACTCGTCTGGTTCCCTTTCATATATTGATGTCCCCTATATTAGGTTGTGCCTCGACTGACAGTCACCAGGTGATGAGTGCAGGTATGTAATGTAGAAAGGCATTACATATCTGCAGTCGATGGTGTTCTGTTAGTCGAGGTATTTTTACCATAAGTGTAGGTCTAGCTATTTGTCTCTGTAGGATTTAGTATAGGTTAGCGATTTGTCTGTTAGGTGATTAGTTTTAGGGTCTTTAGATTAGTGTTCCTTTATAATATAAGGTATAAAAAATAAAAAACCAAGAAAAAATTTAAAAAAAAATAAAAATACAAAAAAAAATAAATAAATAAATAAATAAGATTAAAATTATTATATATATATGTACGTTTGCATGAAAGTGTGTCTGTATGTATGCATGGAAGTGTGTGTGTGTGTGTGTGTGTGTGTGTATGTGTATGTATGTATATATATATGTTTGTATATATATGTATATATGTTTAAATGTATATACATATATATATACTGTATATACACGGCCTTAATAACCAGGGGCTTCGGCCCCAATGGTTGATAGGCCGGGAAAAAAAAAAAAAAAAAAAAAAAAATGGCTGACAATAAGAACCTTTCATGAATTACAAAAACCTTACTAGGCCTAAGAATTAACCTTATGCTACACAGTACAAGAAAAAATGCAACAACAGTTATACTCAAATTACACACAGCTGCTAGAAGGTTGGAGACTTCCTGAGCACTCACAGTAATAATAACTGTACAGGGGAGGACAGAGATGTGAGCAAAATGAGGAGTAGATCTAAGTGGCAATGATGCAGAGACTGAGCTCATTATATACGGGTCAGCAGAGCTTGATACAACTTGTAAGAAGGACGCGCAAATGAAGCCATAGGGGACAAAGAGCTGACAATCCTAATCTGAACAACAGAAAGGACGACTTACTCTACTATAACGGTAGAAGGGGGAGACTGAGGCAGAACACGCTCGTGATCAAACATGCAGCATACTGTGCGTTAAAATTACACAAAGGATGATGAAATCATAAGCTATGTAACAATATATATACATATATATATATATATATATATATATATATATATATATATATATATATATATATATATATATATATATATATATATATATATATATATATATATATATATATATATATTTTTTCGACATGTCTGTTGTTTGAGTTGTATAAATGACCATAGAATCCTTCCACCACTTTGATCATTTTTTTTTTTATTATGTATTATCCCATCGTTTGCTTTCTTTAAAGCATACATATGCCTTTTTCCAATTCCTGGATTCCTTTTTGCTGAATATACGCTGGATCTTGAGGTTGAGGATTCGTTTATTTACTGCAAATTAAATATCCGCACAGTCTTTCCTCAGGCAGGGGTATAATATGCATTATTTCCCCTTGTTCAATCGTATAACCCATCTTGCCACTATATGACCATCATCAAATACCATCCAGTCAGAATCACCATGAAAACTTCGCTTCTTATCACAAGCACAGCAGTACATCATTCACCACGCCGCACCCTCACAGTCACGCCTCTTCATGCTGTTAATATATCCTCTGTTACATAGCCTATGATTTCATCATCCTTTGTGTGATTCTAACGTGCAGTGTGCTGCATGTTTGATCACGAGCGTGTTCTACCTCTCTCCCCCCCTCCTCCCTTATAGTAGAGTAAGTCGTTCTTTCTGTTGTTCAGAGCAGGATTGTCAACTCTTTGTCCCCTCTGGCTTCATTTGCGCGTCCTTCTTACAAGTTGTATCAAGCTCTGCCGGCCCCTATATAATGAGCTCAGTCTCTACATTAATTGCCACTTAGATCTACTCCTCATTTTGTTCACATCTCTGTCCTCCCCTGTAAAGTTGTTATTATTGTGAGTGCTCAGGAAGTCTCCAGCCATCTAACTGCTGTGTAATTTGAGTATGAGTGTTATTACATTTTGTTCTTGTACTGTATAGCATAAGGTGTTAATTTGTAGGCCTAGTGAGGTTTTTGTGATTAATGTAAAGTTTGGATGTCAGTCATTGTTAATAATATCTTGTATCTGTAATAATTTACCTTGCATTAACTGAGCATTATCCAGTGTATTCTCATTTTATCAGGGCTAACTTAGATAAATTTACTCTTGCTAATTTCGTGTTAATAGAGGCTATTGCAGTTAACCATATATTTAACCTGTTTTTTGCCATTACATTATCCTTATGAGTCCTGAATGTTTTGTTGTTAGTTTGAGCATTAAACTTAACTTGTAATTTTACCTAACTCTTTGTTTTGAACCTGGAACTTTGCGGGACAGTTTTCTCTGTTCCGTAACATAAATTTGGCGATCTCTTATCAGGATATTCAGGATATTATCATAAGGATATTGCTTGATATTTTGTGACTGTGATTTATTCATGATGTCTACTATTACTACGCTTGATGAAGCCAAAGATTTTTTGTCAAATGTGCAAACAGTGTGTGATGTAGAAAACAGAACAAAGAATGAACTTAAGCTTGTTGCTCAACAATTGGGAATTGCTGTCCGCTCTCATCATTCTAAAGATCAAATTGTTGACATGATTAATGAAAGCTTGTTTAATGTAACTCCTCCAAATGAGCAAACGCAGATTGAATTAGCTAAGTTACAGCTAGCCCTGCAGGAGGCTCGTGTTAAGGAGGCTGAATTTCAGGCAAATGCTAAGGAGGCTGAGTTTCAGGCACGTGCTAAGCAGGCTGAATTTCAGGCAAATGCTAAGGAGGCTGAGTTTCAGGCACGTGCTAAGGAGGCTGAATTTCAGGCAAATGCTAAGGAGGCTGAGTTTCAGGCACGTGCTAAGGAGGCTGAGTCTCAGGCTCGTATTCAGGAGGCACAAATTGAAATTGCTAGGATTCAGGCAGACCATGAGTATCGCATGAAACAAGGTGGAACTGGATCAACTAGCTCTGATGATTCTGATGTGGCTAAAAATGTTAAACTTGTCCCTCCTTTTAATGAATCTGATTTAACAAAGTATTTTCAGTTGTTTGAGAGGGTAGCTACAGGTTTTAATTGGCCAAAAAAGTATTGGCCAGTACTCCTTCAAACTGTTCTCACCGGTAAGGTTCAAGTAACTTATGCATCTTTGCCTCAGGATCAATGTGATAATTATGATGTAGTTAAGAGCTTGATTCTTAAGGCCTATGAGCTTGTTCCTGAAGCCTATAGAGTAAAATTTAGAACAACTTATAAACAAGATAAGCAATCCCATGCTGAGTATGCAAAAATCAAAGAAGATCTATTAGAGCAGTGGTTAAATTCTAAGAATGTGGATTCTGATTTTGACAAATTTAAGCAGATGATTTTGCTGGAGGACTTCAAAAGGTGTATTAGTAAAGATGTAAGCCTATATCTTGATGAGAGAAGAATAAATAATTTGTCTGATGCTGCAGTTTTAGCTGATGAATATGTTCTCACTCACAAGAGATATTCTAAAGAAAAAGGGAAAGCTGAGAGTAAGTACGTTGCCTCTACTCAGAGTACAGGTAACAGGAAAGAGAATAAAGATGATGTTTCTCAGGAAGTAAATACCAGCTTCACCTCTAGATTTCAGAAAAGTAAATGTACTTATTGTAGTAAGCTTGGTCATACTACGAAGAAATGTTTCAGGAGACAGCGTGATGTGAACAAAAAGGAGTCTTTAAATATTCAGTCAATTGGTCTAGTGTCCACCCTTGAGAGTTCCTAGAATTCTTTAACTGAGTTAACTAAACCTGCTTTGAGGGGTAACTTAAATTCTCATGATGGAGCTCCTCTTTTGAGCAGTAACGTGGGTGACACTCTCAAGAGTTCATGTGCTAATTTCCTGTCTGATGGTTTTGTCAGTCCTCTGGACAGTAATGACAGGAAATCAGTTAAAATATATCGTGATACAGGTGCTTGCCAATCCCTTATGCTGACCAGTGTTCTAGGCTCTAATGTTAATTCCTCTGATGAAACTCTAATCTTACAAGGTGTAGGGAATAATTACTTCTCTCTCCCTCTGTGCAGAGTGAATTTAGAGTCTGGTTTTGTTAATCGTTCCGTTATGGTTGGGTTGGTTGAGACACTCCCAATGTCAGGTGTAACTTTCTTACTTGGAAATGATATTGGTGGAAGTCAAGTGTGTCCAGCTCCTCAGTTGTCTGGTGAGCCAGTGGCTGCGTCCCAGGATTGTGATGTCCCTGATGTGTTCCCTGCATGTGCTGTCACTAAGGCTAAGTCTAAAGTTACTGGTGACTTAGAGGATAATGATGATGATGATGTTATCCTAGCTGACACTTTTCTTGCTAATTTGGACCACTCACCAGATGAGGCAGTACCCCGAAGTGTTGATAATTTGTCTCGTCAAGAGTTGGTTGAGTTGCAGGTTGCTGACCCTGAGTTGAAAGGTCTAGCTAACTCTGCTTGCAGTGAGGAAGAGTCAGCTGGCGCTTCTACTTGATATTGTATAAAGTCAGGAGTACTTATGAGGAAGTGGAGACCCCCAACAGCATCAGCCGACTGTGAATGGGAGGTTGTACGTCAGGTTGTCATCCCTCGTGTTTGTAGGCAGCATATCATTAGAGTGGCTCATGATTCCATTTTGGCAGGAAACCTTGGAGTGAGGAAGACTGTGGCACGCATTTTGAAACACTTCTACTGGCCAGGTATCTTCAGGGATGTTTCCTGGTATTGTAAGTCTTGTCACACCTGTCAATTTGTGGGGAAGTGTAATCAGACCGAAAAGGTTGCACCTCTAGTTCCCATTCCTCCTTTTGAGGTGCCTTTCACCCGTGTGTTGGTGGATATTGTGGGCCCTCTTCCTAAGACTTCTTCAGGATTTTCTTATGTGTTGACCCTGATTGATATGGCTACTCGTTATCCTGAAGCCATTCCACTTAGAAATATCTCAGCAAAGAACGTGGTTAAGGAAATGCTAGGGTTCTTCACCAAGTTTGGTCTGCCCAAGGAAGTACAGTCCGACCAGGGAAGTAATTTCATGTCAAATGTTTTCAAGCAGTCTCTGAAAGAGTTGGGTATCACCCAGATCACGTCTTCAGCTTACCATCCCCAGACCCAAGGAGCGTTGGAGAGATATCATCAAACACTCAAATCGATGCTCAAGAAAAACTGTTTGAAACATCAGAAAGACTGGGATAAAGGTCTTCCATTCGTTGTGTTTGCCGCAAGAGAATCTTCAAATGAATCACTGGGCTTCTCACCTTTTGAACTACTGTTTGGCCATGAAGTAAGAGGACCCCTTAAGTTACTCAAGGAATGCTGGCTGTCGGAGGAAGATGACGTCAACCTGCTGGAGTATGTGATGAAGTTCAAAGAACGGCTGTCCACTGCTTTACAGCTGGCAAGAGAGAATTTAGGAGCTGCTCAGGAGAAGATGAAGACTTGGTATGATAAGAAGTCCAGGTTACGCCACTTTCAGCCAGGAGATCAGGTTTTGATTCTGCTACCGATGCATGGGCAACCTCTTCAAGCCAAGTTTAGTGGTCCTTATTTCATGGAGAAGAAACTCAGTGATGTCAAGTATGTCATCGCCACACCAGATCGTAGAAAGAACAAGCAACTATGTCACATCAACATGCTAAAGTTATATCACAGGCGGGACGAAAATAACCCAGTCTGCACTGTAGCTGTTCCACCCGAGTCTGCAAGTGAAGTTCTCCCATGCAGCATGAGCCTGAGTGATAGTTTGGGGAAGAATCCTGATATCATGAATGATCTCCAGACTAAGCTTTCTCATCTACCTCCCGAGGAAAGGCAGGAGTTTTCGGCATTACTGCAGGAGTACCCGCAAGTGTTCCGTGCCACTCCAGGAAGAACCACTGTGTTGATGCATGATGTCGATGTTGGAGACGCAAAGCCAATTAAACTGCCTCCTTACCGTGTGAACCCAGTGAAAGTTCCTCTCATCCAGAAGGAGCTTGGCTACCTGTTGGACCACAAGATGATTGAGCCCTGTCAGAGTGAGTGGAGTTCTCCTGTCACTCTAGTCCCTAAGCTAGGTGGGTCACAGCGGCTTTGCATTGACTACAGACATGTTAATCAGATAACCAAAACAGACACTTACCCTCTCCCTCATGTGGAAGATTGCATAGACAAGATTGGAAAGGCTAGGTACATAAGTAAGTTTGATTTGTTAAAGGGATACTGGCAAGTACCTATGACTGAACGTGCTAGGGAGATCTCATGTTTTGTAACACTAGGAAAGACTTTTGCAAGTAACTACAAAGTCATAAAGACTTTGTAGTTACTTGTAGAGAAGTATATTTTAGACTTGTGGTCGAGCGGCTTTTATATCTTGTAGTAGTTTCCCCACCAGATGTCATGTAGTGACGGGAGAGGTAAAGAATAGTATGGGACTATTTTTATTTGTCTTGGAAATATTAAACAGGTATAAGAGTATAAGTCCCGGGTAGCTACCTTCCTGTCTCGCTATCTCTCTCTCTTTCTGTTCTGAGGCTAATCTCCGTCTCGACCTCTCTCTAGGGTCGCTTGTCTCCTTCTACTCTCTCTTTCCTAAAATCTGGTGTAGCAGGGGTGTGTCACGTGTGTTCCTCGTGGGTCTTTGTTCACGAGAGGACTGCTGACAGCTAACTGCATCATCTCCTTACTGGCCGCTGTCGTCAGCTTTCCTCAGTGTAAGCATGTTTAGCATTGCTCAATTCTCGCAGACACAACACCTTCTCATCATCTGACTCCCTGCTTCTATCTGTCTCTCTATCTATCTATTTATCTATCTCTCTATTATGTAGTCCTATATTTGCTCGGCCGCGCGAAAATGGCGTACCATCGACATTTATTAGTTATAATATATTAATACATACTACATACACATTATAATGAACTTATAAGCTAATTAAGTGAAATACATAATATTGTAAAGTAACATAATTGTATGAATATTGTATACATATATTATTCATAGTAAATAGTGATTATTCAGTAATATTACATTTTAAATAAGTTGAATACATATTGGAATAAATGCATTAAAGTAAATTATTTAACTGTAATACAGTATGTACTTGGGATATTATAGTGAAATGCATACATGCAAGAATAAAAATAGTTTAAAATTAAGATTATGGTAAGAGTTATTAATATTTCATTCAAAGATAATGGTACTGGTTTGTCATATATGGGTCATTCTTCTTTGTGTTATTATTATTATTTTTTTTTTTATATATATATAATTAATACTATATACAAAATATATACACTTCATTCAGGGTGGTTAACTGTGATGTTAACTCTCCCCCCACTAAACAATGACTCCAAATTAGCAATTCTTGCATGCATTCTGTGCATTGCCAACAGCAATACTGCAACTACAATGCAGATGATTATAAAGACAGAAGGTGCTTGGCTATACACATAATATGGGTTGAACATACTCAAACTCAAATCTTCCCAGGGCTTCATTGTTTCATTGATCAGCTGCATAGTTTCAAACTTAGGTGAAGGCAGCTTAATACTTGTGCTCATGTTTAAGTTCATATCAGGCAGTGGGTGGAAATGTTTGTGTGTATGGTTGATAATGGCGTAGTGATTGATGGTGGAAAAAGTAGACATGGATGGTGTAAATACCGCACAGTAGTCTGGTGCTATGTATAATCCTGAGGCTGATGTATGAGATGGTGGTATATCTGGACAGACTATGTAAACTGATGTGTTATGAGGGAAATAAAAAAAACTGCGAGTGTCCAATGCGTTGATGGTGTACAAGTTTATCTGGAGCAAAAGTGAAGTTGCAATGATGAAGAATATTGTTATTGCTGATGATAGCCATTTCACAAGGGACCGTATCAGTAGGCTGAAACGTGAAAATGTACGCAGGACAAAGATGAACAGCATGTAAGGATGTGCGGCACTTTCGCTCAATCGTTGACTCACTTGCGAAAGTGACAGTGTCTCGTCTCTTGGAGACCATGATGAGTTCGGTGTCTGTGTTGATGTTGATGATGACCAAAGTGTTGTTGTTTCTATAGGGGAAGGGGTGTATTTGGTATACTGTGAACAGGTCTTCCGTGATGAATGGTACATGAACTATCACTGATGTTGGTGTTAGTGTTGCTTCTAAGTATGGGTAATATTGCATAAATTCCCTACTGCGGAACAATGGCTTCAATTTATGTTTATGTATGCCTTGACTAACTATCTGACGTAGCTCATGAACTGGGAGTAAGTCATTTGTGATCTTGCCATCACCAGCATTCGAAATTCCTCGCATAAGTACCCTGAAATGATCTCTAGTGTTCTCTAATTGTAGTAGAATCGTGTCAATATGTTCTGTGATGATGGAGAAGTGCTGGAAAAGAGTAACGTTGCCCTCTAAGTCATTTATTTTATCTATACTCTCGAGAGCTACGTTTTCTGCTTGTTTCAGATTTTTCACAATTGTCTTCATTGCCGAGTTCTGTCCTGTGATGAATTTATCCTGGTATGTTAGTACCTGAGCTATCTTATTAAATTTGTTGTTTATTTCTTTAAGGTCATCCTCTGTAGCCAATCCAAAGATGTTCCCAAGAATTGCGCCGCCCAGATCGAACAAACCACGCTTTTGGCGAGTACGTGTGATATTGTTCCTGTCACTCAGTACCTCCGTTCCATAAGATGGGAGATCTTGGATCATAACGAGCATAGTTGACTTCGCCTGTTCTAGTTTCCATTTCGCTAACTTCACCATTTCATCCACTTCCTTGGTGTTATGTGCTTATGAAACATAATTCCCTATCTTGAAGTCCAGAGTTCGCATCGGCGTCGCAAGTCTTTCTACATAAGTAGGTAAGTCATACAAGTAATCTAGACTTATTTCAGTACTCATGACGTCCTTGACGATTGTAGTCGTGGCCGTTGGAGCTATGAGGCATCCTTGTCGTACTATATGCTTGGGGTCTAGGTGCGCATATACTCTTACTATGTATAGGAGAATCCATAGCATAAGTCCCTTCATCGTAACCTACCGAGAAAAAAAAAAAATCTATTAATTTCCTATAAAGCTGTGGTTGATGATAGTGATGATGTGCGTTACGGTTGGCTGTTATTTCATTTATAGAAGGAGTTTAAATCGATATTTAATTCTCGTAAATGATGTACCGTAGATTTCATTGGAATAGTTGCACCTATGTTCGATTGTTTGGTATATGACCTTAATTTCTTTTTGTAATCATTGTTGTGTTCTTGCTTGGTTTCTTGAGGTACGTTCACCTGTTCGGTTGTATCCGAGGCTGAATAATTATGTGATAATTCCCTTGAAACTCGTTTTAAATGGTCAATATGAACTTGTTTTTCCTCGCCACTTGAAAGTGACCTAATTAAAACTTTGTTTGCTTTTATGTTAAATACTCTGTATGGGCCCTCAAATTTAGGGGATAATTTATTGTCTCTCGTATGAATGACTCCGTAAACAATGTCTCCTAAGCTGATAGGTGAATCTTTTGCCTTCTTGTTAAATGCCTCCGTCATTTCTTCCTTGGACATCGTTAATTGTTTTTGCACTCTTTTGTGAATGTCCTGGAATTCACGTAAACGGAGTTTAGAGTAATCATCGTAATTGTATATAGGCATGCTGTCACCTTCTAGGAGCTCATATGGTAATTTTTTATCTGTGCCATATATAATGAAATGTGGTGTGTCACCAATGGATTTATTTATAGACCCATTAATGGAGGCCTCTACTCTGGGAATCCAATCATCCCAGCTTGCATAATTTTCACTGAGAATGTGTCGTAGCACATCTAATACCTTTTTATTTTGTCTCTCTGCCAACCCATTCGATGCTGGGTGATAGGCCAAAACGTTAAGCTTTTTAATGTTGTATTGTTTACATATTTCTTGTAAGATCTCAGAATTAAATTCTCCTCCATTATCACTTATTAATACCTTTGGGGTAGTAAAGCGACATATTACATTATCCGTTATTGCCTTTGCTACTGTCTCTGCTGTCTTATCTTTAATTGGAGCTAAAATGACATAACGGGAAAAATGATCCGTTGCTACGAATAAGTATAGGTTATTATTGTATGATAATGGCATCTTGAGTAAATCAACAGCGACAACGTCCCATGGTTGATGTGGTACTGGGTAATTACCCATCGGTGCAGGTGTGATTGGGTATCCTTTGTGTTTCGCACATGATTCGCATCTGTCTATATGATTGTTTATATCTCTTCGTAATGAAGGCCAGTAATATAATAGCTGGGCTTGGTTGAATGTCTTATCCTTTCCAGGGTGTCCTGCATGTGGGCTGTCGTGTATCATTCGTAATACTTGGGGTATCATGTCATTAGGTACTACCAACTGGTTAGTATTTCTTTGGCGTTTTGGTTGTTTAGAGTTAATTTTGTATAATGTATTATTGACCATTGTGAATTGTTCAAGTGGGACATGAAGTTTGGGTAATTGTATGTCATCTCCACTTTCTAACTTGTATATTACTTTTGACCATACTGGGTCAAGTCTTTGTGCCTTTGCGATATCCTCGTGGTTTGGGATATTTCCTTTGAGATCTAACGCCGCAACCTGAATTGTGTTCGGGTTCCTAGATAATGCGTCAGCTACTATATTCATTTTACCTTGTATATAATGTATTTGTACATTGTAGTTTTCAACTGTACATTTCCATCTTGCTCTCCTCCCAGAAAGGAGTTTTTCTTTAAACATACCCACCAGTGGTTTATGGTCGGTGAATAAGTGGATTTCGTAACCATATACCAAATCTCGAAACTTTTGTAATGCAAAAATCACTGCAAGTGCCTCTAAGTCTGTAGTGCTATAATTTTTCTCCGCACCTCTTGTCTGTCTGCTGGCAAATGCAATTGGTTGATTCTTTCCTCTTTTATCTTCCTGCATCAGTACAGCCCCTAATCCTTTAACTGATGCGTCTGTACAAATAAGAAATGATTTCGTGTAATTCGGATATGCTAAACAAGGTGCATTTGTTAGTTTAATTTTTAGATTGTTAAATGCCCTTTTTGTTCTTCTTCCCATTGGAATACAGCATCTTTTTTGAGTAGTTGGAATAGAGGGAAGGCTATATGAGAGAACTGTGGTACGAAGGACCTATAGTACCCAGCCAGACCTAAAAATTGTCTAACTTCGTCAGTCGTAGTGGGTTCAGGAAAATCTCTCACTGCCTGTATTTTGTCATCAGTGGTGTGAATACCATCAGAACTTAATTTGTGGCCTAAGAAATTTATTTCCTTAAAGCAAAATTTGCATTTAGAAAGTTTAATTTTTAATCCAGCATCACTAAGCTTTTGTAAGAGTAAGTCTAATTTCCTGAGATGATCCTTAATATTCTTCGTTGCGATAATAATATCGTCAAGATAAACAAATATGCCTTGTCCTAAAATTCCGGACAATACGTAATTCATAAGACGCTGGAACGTACCGGGGGCTGTCCTCAGTCCCATTGGCATTCTTGTATATTGATAATGGCCTCTGTTTGTTGAAAAGGCAGTGTATTTACGTGACTCCTGAGATACTGGAATCTGATAGTATCCGTTTAGGAGATCGATGGTCGAGAATATATTTTTCTCAGGACCAATATTCTGTAGAACATCACTTAGCAATGGCATGGGAAATCTGTCTGGGATTGTGTGATTATTTAGTTTACGGTAATCTACTACCGCACGCATTTCTCCATTTCTCTTGGGCACAAAGAAAAGGGGGGCGTTCCACGGAGAAACTGAAGGCTCAATAATTCCAAGCTTTAACATTTCATCGACATACTGATTTGCAAGTGTACGTTGGGAGTGTGGTATGCGATAAGCTGGTACGAAAATTGGTGGTTTCTGGGTGCACATTAATCATGTGATTAATCAAGTTAGTACACCCTAATTGTTCTCCGGGCAATGCCACGGTGTCCCTGTGTTTTTCCAGCAGGGTTAACAAATCATTTTCTTCGTCAAATTCACCTGAGTGAATTAAATTCTCTTTTATTCTTTCTCTATCCGTAGATTTTATCTCACTTGTTACTCCACCAATATTTATTTCCTTCACAGGGGCGAAACATTTTTCAATATTAACTATGCAAGTTCCTTCTTCAACTGAACTTCCCCATTCATGTGATTAATAATGAATATCTGAGTTAGCCCTTCGTCGTTCGTATGACATAATGCGTTTTCTACTGACAATCCCTTTACTTTACATAATTCTTCTAAGACAAGAACAGTACTATTCCGTAATTTGCTCTTTATGGTAACCTTCATGTATGAATTAGGTGGTATAACCAAATCATTATTGAGATGGGCTGGAAAAATTGATAAATCAGTACTGTTATCTGGGTCACTAATTCTGGAGGATGGGGTTGCTGGTGTAAGTGGATCTATACACTCATCTGTTTGTGTATGTTTGTTAAAGCCTTTAATATTACCAATTCTTTTTGGCTCTCTTCTACCAATCGGTGAGGGCTCTGAAAGTATTTCCTCTATGAATTCATTATCAAAGTCTATTCCATTCATTTGTGGGAGTATAGTTATGTTCTCAGTTCTCATGGATCTTAAGCCCAGTAACATATGAGCTTTAATTGCTAAGTTTTCAACGATATAGAACAATGCAGAGAATGGTCTTGTAGTTTCTGTGAAACTGAGATTTAATCTTATCATACCTTTTACTGTAATCTCTTGACCATCTACTGTGTATAATTCTAAATCAGCTTCATCCAGAAAAGTTACTTTCTTTTTATTTTTAAGAATTCTATTTAGTTCTTCATGTGTTATTAAGTTCGCTGGAGAGCCTGTATCTAAAAATAAGGAAACGTTTTGATCCTCACATACAGCTGGTATCAAGATACACTCATTTCCCAACGTGCCTCCTATGTGAAGTTTAGCCTTGTTCTTCTTTACGTTTGTTCGTTTTTTGTCATGACTTGGTCTTCCCCCGATTTGAACATAGACACAATTTTTTCTACTGTTTTGCAATCACTAGTCCAGTGCCCTTGGTATCTATGATGCCTACAGTAAGGACCAAATCCTTGTGTCTTTTGATTATCCTCGTTTGCCTTGATAAAGCATTCATACCTTGTGTGTCCTGGTTTTGCACAATAATGACACAGAATGGACCTATCCCTTGACTGTGACCTACGAGGTGATTTCCCATAGGAAGTGTTGTTTATGGCGCGAGACCTGCTCGGGCTGCGCGAAAACTTATGAAACTGCCTGTAGGAAGGCGTGTGGGAACGAGGTCTAGGCGTCTTTGTTTGTTTGGGCTGCCTCATTTCTGGTCGCGATCGATTTTGTTCTCTGTTTGGGGTCGGTGTTGATGTTTTCACAGCTGATACTGTCTCAGGTACCCTGATTCTACCAGAATGTGCATGTGTGTCGACCACACCTGCTTTACTGCACTGCATCTCTACCTCGTTCATTAAGTCTAGTAAGCACATCCCAGGGGTGTACGCGATTGTTTTGGCGATCTTAAGGGTTCTATCAGGTAATTTACACAAGGCAGCTACATAACCAATGATGTCCACGACGAGGTCTGGGGACATCTTTCCATCATCTGTTATCCACTTAGAATTCTCCAGAGTAGCTAATAGGGTTCTCTTGATTGTGGAGACATCAGCAGTTATTTCACTGAGCACATGGTTTGTAGTGTGCTCCCTTACAAGATCTACAATTTTATGTAATTCTGGAATTATACCTGGCAAGAAGTTCATACCTCCAGAAAATTTCTTCAGAAATTCAGTTTTAAATTCATCATATGTCCTAGCACGATGTAGCTTATCGGAGCGCAATAAATTGCTTGCTGGACATCTTTCCTGGCTTATGCAAGATGAAAAAATAGCAATTTTCTCTTGTTCATCTAGTATGTGGCGCTTGATGAACATTTGTTCGCACTGACTGATTAATGAAATGACATCAATGCGATCCTTGTCTGTGCCAGAGAATTTTGGGGCAGTCTTATCCTCGTGATACACAAAAACGTGAGGTGTGGTTTTTAGATCAGCAGTATTTGGTTCTTGATTCATATTTAATGATTGCCCTGTTAATTCAACTTGTACGAGTTTATCGTTATGTGAGGGAATGGTAGAATATGTATGACCGGACTGGTGAACCCTGTTAAGTATATTGGCATACGTATTCAAGGCAGCTGCAAAGTCGATACTCTCTATGTCTGAAGGGGTTTCCCACTCATCATCCGAAACTCCCGTATTTGTTTCCTTATCTATAACGTGTGGTGTGGGTTGTACAATGGGTGGGCTGTCTCTTAATTGTGAGTCTGATGTTGTGGCAATTTGTGTGTCATCTGGTATTAACGTGGGTGGTGGCGAAAATATTCCTGTCATTAAGATATGATGTTATGAAATACGCCTCTTGTTTATTTATGTCCTAGCAAACTAGATGAGTAAATAAGTTGAATATAGCTAATTTTAGCACTGAGAAGAAATGAGCAAGTATAATTTTTCCCACTTGATACAGATCGTAGAGGTGTGTCGATACAAAAGTCGATCTCGGAAGAAAATACAGGTTTGATTGAAGATCTCTTGATAATTCTAGTGGTGTGTTGATGGACGATATTACTCAGGAAACTCCATGGCCTGGTATTTGTAGTGGTTAACGGCTGTTCCAGGCAAACCTCAGCATAGAACGTCGAATTTCCAACTTAACTGTGAAAATAAGTGAATATGAGTAGGAGCTATGTGAATAATGAGTAATGAGTAGTGGGTGAGAAGTGCCTGGTGTCAGTCACACGTTGCTTGGCATGGCAGACTCGCGTTGTGATGTCATCTCAGCACATGGTGACGTCGGCTTCCCACACTGGTAGCTGTGGTGAGTGAATGAGTAGCGATGAGTAACTTGAGTGAAGACGAGTGAGTAAGATGAGTTGTGAGTCGTGTCTCACTCTTCGTTTGTTTGTTCCCTTTATTCTATGTGGAAGTTTTCTCGGTCCTTTTCTCTAGTGATTTATTCGTTATTCGTTGTGGGATGAAGACTGCCGCTACTTGTAGGTGCGTGTAGAAGATTATACAGACGACGTAGAGTTGTTAATTGTAGTTGATTGTAGATGGCTGTAGTTGATTGTAGATGGCTGTAGACTTTGTAGAACTGAAGCTAATCTTGTAGTCTCGGTTGCTTTTGTAGAAATTTGCTTTTAATTCGGAGACGATGTCCGCAGATTTGCTGGTTTGTCGTTAAGCTACGTGCAAGGCGTCGAGTGATCTCTTGACCTCTGCATCAGCGTAATGATCTGGGAGACGGAGGGGGCAGGATGGAGAGAATACTGTGAGGAGCTGATATTATTGGTTGTTTTCAATCTTGATATTTTGTAGGAATTTAATGTTGATTCGTAGACGAGGTTCGTATACGTTCGCTGCTACCAAATGTCATAAAGACTTTGTAGTTACTTGTAGAGAAGTATATTTTAGACTTGTGGTCGAGCGGCTTTTATATCTTGTAGTAGTTTCCCCACCAGATGTCATGTAGTGACGGGAGAGGTAAAGAATAGTATGGGACTATTTTTATTTGTCTTGGAAATATTAAACAGGTATAAGAGTATAAGTCCCGGGTAGCTATGTTCCTGTCTCGCTATCTCTCTCTCTTTCTGTTCTAAGGCTAATCTCCGTCTCGACCTCTCTCGAGGGTCGCTTGTCTCCTTCTACTCTCTCTTTCCTAAAATCTGGTGTAGCAGGGGTGTGTCACGTGTGTTCCTCGTGGGTCTTTGTTCACGAGAGGACTGCTGACAGCTAACTGCATCATCTCCTTACTGGCCGCTGTCGTCAGCTTTCCTCAGTGTAAGCATGTTTAGCATTGCTCAATTCTCGCAGACACAACACCTTCTCATCATCTGACTCCCTGCTTCTATCTGTCTCTCTATCTATCTATTTATCTATCTCTCTATTATGTAGTCCTATACCATATGGTATGAAGAATGCACCAGCCACATTTCAGAAGCTCATGAATGTTGTAACAGAGGGTTTGGCAGGGTGTGTTGTTCATATTGATGATGTATTAATCTTCAGTGACAACTGGAAAGATCACCTATGCCATGTCAGTAAATTTCTTGAGCGTTTGGTTCGGGCTAATCTTGTAGCTAATTTATCAAAGTGTGAGTTTGGTCAAGCTAAAGTTCAGTACCTTTGGTACGTAATTGGTGATGGACATGTTGCACCACCAGGAGCTAAGGTTCAGGTTATAAGTGATCTTCCCAGACCTTAAAGTAGGAAAGAGCTACAAAGATTTTTGGGAATGGTAGGTTATTACAGGAGATTTGTTCTTAAATTTTCAATTCTTGTATCACCACTTACAGACCTACTGAAAAAGGGAGTTAAATTTGTCTGGACCGATAACTGTGAATCCTCTTTCTACAAACTTAAAGCTATCCTATTAAGTCAGCCAGTGCTCGCTACTCCAAATTTTGCTAAGCCTTTTAAGATGGCTGTTGACGCAAGTGATACAGGAGCTGGGGCTGTTTTGCTGCAAGAGGATGATCAGGATATGGAACACCCTGTATCTTATTACAGTAAGAAGTTCACTCCACCTCAAAAGAACTACTCAACTATTGAGAAAGAGCTTTTGGCCTTGATTTTGGGTTTACAGCATTTTTCATTTTATTTGTGTTCTGGTTTTGACCCCATAGTCATTTATACCGATCATAACCCACTGAAATTCCTTAGCAAGTTTAAAGATAAAAATCAGAGATTGACAAGATGGAGTCTACTTCTTCAGGAGTATTCATTAGACATACAACATGTCAAGGGGAAAGAAAATGTTATTGCAGATTGCTTATCTAGACTTTAGACAGATTGTTTTAGAGTAATAAGAAATTTCCTTTGTAAATTTATTTTTTCTTTGTGGGGAGGTGTTACATAGCTTATGATTTCATCATCCTTTGTGTAATTCTAACGTGCAATGTGCTGCATGTTTGATCGCGAGCGTGTTCTACCTCACTCCCACCCTCCTCCCTTATAGTAGAGTAAGTCGTTCTTTCTGTTGTTCAGAGCAGGATTGTCAACTCTTTGTCCCCTCTGGCTTCATTTGCGCGTCCTTCTTACAAGTTGTATCAAGCTCTGCCGGCCCCTATATAATGAGCTCAGTCTCTACATTAATTGCCACTTAGATCTACTCCTCATTTTGTTCACATCTCTGTCCTCCCCTGTACAGTTGTTATTATTGTGAGTGCTCAGGAAGTCTCCAGCAATCTAACTGCTGTGTAATTTGAGTATGAGTGTTATTACATTTTGTTCTTGTACTGTATAGCATAAGGTGTTAATTTGTAGGCCTAGTGAGGTTTTTGTAATTAATGTAAAGTTTGGATGTCAGTCATTGTTAATAATATTTTGTCTATCTGTCTATCTATAGCCCGACGCCCTAATCCCGCAAAGGGTGGCCGCAGACAAAACGCCTCCAAGTCACTCTGTCACCCACCATTTGACTCCCCTCCCCCCAACTCACCCCCCCCCTCCCTCATCTACCTCTCAACTCCATCCCTCCACCTCATCCTCGGTCTACCCCTCCCTCTCCCTCCCTCCACCTCACCTACATACACCCTCTTAGTCAGTCTTTCATTCTCCATTCTCTCCACATGTCCAAACCACCTCAGTGTATTTCTCCTAATCTTTTCAACCACATCCACATCTACCCCACAACGTTCCTTCACTTCTTCATTCGTCAACCTGTCCCTCCACGTCACTCCACATGCTCCTCTCAAGTAACTCATTTCCACTGCTCTCACTCTTGACTTGTTCCCCTCTTGCAAGGTCCATGCCTCGCTTCCATACGTCAGGGTAGGGATCACAATACCATCATGCAGTGACTTCTTAACTTCCATACTCACCTCCCTATTTCTCATCACTGCTTTCAGTGTACCAACAACCTTTCTTCCCTGCTGTACCCTTTCACGTACTTCATCCCCCAAAGTTCCATCCTTACTCATCACACTGCCCAAGTACTTGAATGCACTCACATTCTCCATATCCTCACCATCCAACCTCACTGCACACTCTGTGACTTCATTCCTCTCAAACACCATAACTTTACTTTTGTTTACATTAACTTCAGCTTCCTCCTCCTACACACTGTCCCAAATTCATTCA
The DNA here is from genome assembly GCF_032717465.1 of Coenobita brevimanus. Taxonomy (NCBI): domain Eukaryota; kingdom Metazoa; phylum Arthropoda; class Malacostraca; order Decapoda; family Coenobitidae; genus Coenobita; species Coenobita brevimanus. The sequence goes on along the minus strand of NC_136959.1, from coordinate 24,277,269 downwards.
CCAAACCTTGCAACTCCCATTCATCTTCACTCAACAATACTGTATCATCAGCAAACAGCAACACCGGAAGCTTCCAAATCTCACCCTCATTCATTAGGGCCACCCCCACATCCACTGCCCTACCTTGCACCTCCTTTACAACCCCATCCATATATATATATTAAACAGCCATGGAGACATCACACACCCCTGTTTCAGTCCCACATTGAGATCAAAGAACTCACTCAGCTCACCATCCACTCGCACCGTAGCCCTAGCTCTCCCGTACATACTCTTCACAGCACTCAACAATTTCCCCTCCACCCCATATATTCTTAATACCTTCCACATACCTTGCCTATCTATTCTGTCATAAGCTTTCTCCAAGTCCATGAAGGCAGCATACACTTTCCTTCCCTTCTCTAGATACTTCTCCACTAAACACCTTAGAACAAATATCTGATCTACACACCCTTTTCCCTTCCTAAATCCCCCTAGTTCTTCTCCAACTAGCTCCTCTGTCATATGCCTAACCCTATCAATGAGTATTCTACCATATATTTTACCAGTCACACTAAGTAGGCAAATACCCCTATGGTTACCACATACTTCTGTCTCCCCTTTTCCTTTGTACAGAGGAACAATTATACCTGATTTCCAGTCCTCTGGAACCCTTCCCTCTTCCCAAGCCAATCTACACAACTTCCATATCCACTCCACAACAATCTCACCCCCATACCTAAGCATTTCACCACACACTCCATCAATTCCTGGGGCCTTTCCCAGCTTAATCTTCTTCATCGCTTCCACTACTTCCGACCTACTGATCTCTTCCTCCCTCCTCTCATCTCTTCTTCTCCCAGCCATTCCCCAACCACATATACTCACACTGCTCTCACTCTCTACATTCAACAAATCCTCAAAGTGCTCCTTCCATCTCCTCAATTTCTCTCTCTTCTCCACTAACAATCTATTATTCCTATCTTTCACTCCCCTACTATTTCCCCTTTCACACTGCCTTACTTTCTTTACCTCCTTCCAAAACAATTTCTTACTCTCCCTCCATTTCACACTCAGATTCCTCCCAAACTCTTCATCCACTTTCTTCTTACTCTCCTACACCAGTCTCTTAACCTCCCTTCTCCTGCTCACATATACCTCTCTCTTCTCTCTCTCATCTTCTCCCCTACCTCTACTCGCCAACCATTCACCATATGCCTTCTTCTTTTGTTCCACAGCTCGTTTCACCTCATCATTCCACCATGCTGTCCCTTGCACACCCTTGCATCTCCTCCTCACTCCACAAACCGCCTCACACGCTGCGCTTATCTCTTCCGTGAATATCTTACATACGTCTGTAATAATTGTATCTGTAATAATTTACCTTGCATTAACTGAGCATTATCCAGTGTATTCTCATTTTATCAGGGCTGACTTAGATAAATTTACTCTTGCTAATTTCGTGTTAATAGAGGCTATTGCAGTTAACCATATATTTAACCTGTGTTTTGCCATTACATTAACCTTATGAGTCCTGAATGTTTTGTTGTTAGTTTGAGCATTAAACTTGACTTGTAATTTTACCTAACTCTTTGTTTTGAACCTGGAACTTTGCGGGACAGTTTTCTCTGTTCCGTAACACCTCATAATGATGAGCTCTCTTTATTAACACCACCAAAGCATCTTCAACACAACGACATAAGCGAAGTCGGTCACAACACCCGTTATACTCCACCACTAACCATCACTCACCACACAACCACACATTTGTTACACCCTCATTCAGGTGCGTTCCATTACTACATCATCCCACCATCACTACACTTTATCCACTATCACAATATACCCGCTACCTCACCACAGTAACCCCTCCCACCCTCGTCATCACAGTACAGCACCATAATACCACTCCTGCATCATATTCTCCCTCCCCCACCACGTCCTTAATCTCACCACCATATCCTCACATTCGGTCTCCCAACAGGCCCGGAACATGAACGTAAGATAGGACCACTCATGCCAGCAAACCTTAAAGGAAATTTATTGTATTACTAAAAACTCACAGACCCAGGATACCTTTCTCACGCCCCCTGCATTGCTGCACTGTATATTGTGCTTACTGCCAAGGTCTTTGTATTTTCACTAAACCTTGCAGCTGGCTGCTTGCTCGGATAAATTATGGTCATGCTATTTTTCCCAAAGTATTTCAGCTGGCTGCCTGGAGAGCACTGTTTCCACTTATTATTAAATGAAAGAAGCCATAGGAGGAACTCTGGAAGACCCGACTCTGAAGAAGGATGCATAGAAGGACTAACATCAACAGCATGATATGGAGACATACTCGTATAAGGAAATAATAGGTAATACGTGAAGAAAGAAAAATTTAGACAAGGCAGTTCTTACAAAATAATGGGCGAGACTGAAGGATAGGTGAGATAGGGGACACGAGATTTGGAAGAGCATCTTCCGAACGGAGATGGAAGTGTGTGGCGGTAACTGTAAACAGACGATGACTGGATAAACGTGGGAGAAATATTTATGCCTTGAATGTCAACGAAATATCAAACCCGAATCTTTCTTACAATTAATCTCCAAATATTTTCCCAAGCCAACATTTTTCAGGCCTCCAGCTTCTGTGTATTTATATAATTACATATACTGTATACATATAAATCTATCTACCTATCTATCTGTCTATCATCTATCAGTCTATCTATCCATCTATCTCTCTATCTATCTGTCTATATACTATCATAGATTGTCTTCAAGCTTGAGACCAGAGGATGGAAAGAAATATGATACATCGACAGAGAGAGAGAGAGAGAGAGAGAGAGAGAGAGAGAGAGAGAGAGAGAGAGAGAATGGTTTTTGACAGTGGAGGTGTGTGTGTGTGTGTGTGTGTGTGTGCTTCTCTTCTTTGATCCTTTTTTTATGCAAGGAAAAAGGAACCAAAGGGCTGAAGCCCGCAAGATTGTTCCCTCCACATAAAAAAAAAAAAAAAAAAGATAACTGAGAGTCTAATTCAAGATCCGTTCATTTCAAGATGCCTGGACCGTCTGCGTTTCAAAGACTAGAGGCTATACTTAGTAGGAAATACAGACAGAGGGAGACAGTTCTAGAGCTGACCTGCTGCATACATGAAGGACTGGAAGTAGCGGTTAACTCTTGCATTAAATAGTTGGAGATAAAAGGGATGAGAGTTTGTTGCTTGACGGGTGCTACACGCCAGCAATAGTGGTGAAGGGATGCAAGCAGGCAGTTCAGAAGAGCAGTGACCAATGAAGCAGCGATAGTAGAGGTAATAAAGATGCAACAGTGCGGCGTAGAGATAGAGGTTGAAGGGAACCAGTAAGAGGAGGAATGTAAATCGTCGGATAGAAAGCTCCTGGTACGCATCATTAGACGATTTATTCTCCGTGTTTCTTTTTTGTTTTGTTTTTTAAGAAATTTATGTTTACCTTTATTTTTGACCGCGTCTTAATGCCAGTGGGTCTCTTTCCCCTTTCCAAGTTGGCCACAATTCTTCAGATATTCGCTGGACAAGATATGACTGCTGTTAGTGTTTGAGCTATAAGGAAGAAGTATATCCACGAGGAAAACTATATCCGTTTGAAAAGTAGGTCTATAGGGGAAAATGGGTCTGTGAATAAGTGCCTAGGAGAAAATTGGTCAAAACTGGAACAGGTCACTGGGGGAAAGAAGTGAGTAGGGGTACGAATAGTTTTCATTTTAATTTTATATAATGTTGCTTCTTGAAATGTCAACTCGACTTGTATTACAAGTTTCAGAGAGACTGTATTCCACTCGTTACAACCTGTAAACCTATCTGTTAATGTAAATATAAAGGATTAAAGTTTCAAAAATTTTAAACTGATAAGTCGGCCATCTTCGAGTTTTATCAAAATTTCGAAAAGACGGGCATCAACCTTCTACTGTATATGGCCCTGCAATCAAGTAAAACATGAGAAAATTCAAAAAATGGTTTCTGAGACAGGGAGTGGAACGGACAAACAAACCGACGTGAACTAACCTAGGATTCCACTTCGTGAGAGACAAAGTGGAATAACAACACAGTGTGAAAGAATAGGATGTACAGTATGTCACGTCTTCCTGTAAGTAATGAACACTTACAGCAGCTGGAGAGAAGTAATTGGATAAGATTATTTCCCTGATAATGACCTTGTTTAATGCTGTTTTATGAAAAGAAAAAAAAAGTTTGGCGAAGAATTAGCATGTTGAGTGGACATAATATCAGTGAGCACTGCTGATTAATACCCACTAATCTACTGGTAGCTATCGACACACTTTAACTCAGTGGTTTTCTGTCTTTTTTTATAAGATATATATATATATATATATATATATATATATATATATATATATATATATATATATATATATATATATATATATATATATATATATATACATACAGTTTGAGAATCACTGCCTTGATTCCCACTTCTACTCACTGCCCCCTACCCTACGCCAGACATGTCTTTTATTACATCCTTCGCAGTTTCCCATTTTACGGTAATTTTCTGTATACTCTCTCTCTCTCTCTCTCTCTCTGAAAGACAACGTATACCTGTTTACACTCTTTTTCCGTGCATCGTGCATCATTAAGGCCCGGGCTAAGTTTTCCCGTCTCCATCTTTCATCCCAGAGTAAACATGGCTGCCACCTTCATTTTATCTCTCAGAACCAGGGAAAGAAAATGTGGGTCCTTAATCTCTCTCTCTCTCTCTCTCTCTCTCAAGAACCATCCAATCACTAAGTTCTTAATCCTCACGTAGGTTCTTGAAAACTTAGATGCTTCCACCAAAGTCGTCCTTGTTTACTGGCTCACAAAACACTGGCTGAGGATTACTGATGTTATTTACCGACCCACACCTACTTTGGGGATTTTGTGCAGAAGTAGGTGTTGTAGAAGTTTATTTGCCTCGCTACGTTATCCTCAGTACTCTCTCTCTCTCTCTCTCTCTCTCTCTCTCTCTCTTTCCTGCTGGATTCACCATAGTTTTCTCGATATTTGGCGATTGGAGTTATGTAAATTGATAAGTGTATATATCGAAGCCTTCTTAGCTGAAATTAAGCCGGAGACAAATACAGATTTAAAAGTGCTTCATTATTAAGAGCAATGCTAAGAAGGAGGCAACAACGTCCAAGGCATCCCCAGCCATACGTTTTTCAAATGTTCAAGGGTTTCATCGTCTCGGGTGTGGCAGTTTTTGCATCTTAACTGCGTCTGGTTTTGTTCTCAAGGGTCAAGGAAGATGGAGAGAGAGAGAGAGAGAGAGAGAGAGAGAGAGAGAGAGAGAGTCTTTTTCTGGACAGTCACAAATCTTTGTACCAACAGACGCGCAATTTCAACATCTGCAATAGTTGTCCTCCTCTGCCTCCACCGTAACCCATGTAGCCTCTCAGCACATCATCGGTAGTGTGTCCCTCCCTTGTAGCCTCTTACCCTCTCCCTCTGTACCACTAAACCTTGACTTGCTCACCTGTAGCCATTTCCTTTACCTAGTCTCTTGGTCTGGTCATTTTTTACTCTGCAGTTTCCTTTCTTTCATCATCGTCATTTTTATCATCATCATCAAAATTCTCTCTCTCTCTCTCTCTCTCTCTCTCTCTCGAGCAACTTTTCTCAAGACAGGCTACTTCTATTCCTCCTCAGTCCCCCATTTTTTGTTTGAAACCAGTCAGGTGAGGGAACCTCTGATGCCCTTTTCCACGAACCCCCACAAATGAACTCACACTTGCACACATCCACGCCCATACCCATACATATTTTCAACCAAATTAACGACAGTTCAAGGTGATTCTATCAAATTCACTCTGTTACCCTTTCTCCAGTACCCTGCCACATCACAGGCATTGACTTATGTACACACCCACACCTGTTTTTAGTTACACAGTTTACTACTCACATCTGGAGTAAATTTTTCGCACATAGTTTACATTCCTATTAGTTATATCCACAATCAGAAGTCATGCATACTTCATTTTAGATATAAGCATACCAGGATCATTACACCTAGACTACACCCTCCCGCAAATACACAAACAGCATTCAATCTCCGCTTCTCATATTCCGATGTATCTTCAGTATTCACTTTTTACTGAATCATACTCTCATTCAAACGAGTTATGTTTTACGGCCACACTAGATCGCCAGCCACACTCAGTCATAACCACAACTGCAACACACCAAAAGCCACACCACACCACAGCAACACCACACCACGCTCGCAGCCACACCACTTCACACCCACAGCCCCACCACACCACACCCACAGCCACACCACATCACACCCACAGCTACACCACATCAAACCCACAACCTCACCACACCCACAGCCACACCACACCACACTCACAGCCACACCACATCACACCCACAGCCACACCACACCACGCCCACAGCCACACCTACTATACCCCGCACCACAGCCACACTAACACACCACACCACAGATACACCACATCACACCACACAACACACACCTTAATACACTACACCACAGTCACAGCACACTACACTTCACCACACCACACCACAGTCACACCACGCCACACTACACCACACCTACTACACCTCGCACAACAGCACACAAACACACCACACTACCGACAAACAACAGCAAGAAAGGAAGGAAAGAGTGAGTTTAACAAAACTCTTTCAACGACTAGAATATGTGACTTTGAACCTCAGTTTCCTTTATATTTCCTTCTCCTTTCCTTTCCTGGCGCTGTTTTCTCCACACCTATCATCACTCGTCCTGTGTCTTTCCTTCATCTGTCCTTGTTCCCTTCTTAATTCCCTCAGCTCAACTGCGTTTACATTGTTCTGGCTATGCCAGGCGATTTCTTCAAGTTTATGAATGAGCTTTGGCTGAAGGAAAAACAGCTCCCTTAAATTATTTCAGCCGTATATATATATATATATATATATATATATATATATATATATATATATATACACACAAAGTAAGACATCTACAGGCGATCATGGACATCGCAACTTCCAAAGAACTAATGAAAAGAATGTGATAAACACTCCCCCAGACATAATCAGTCACGAATTTTCGTCCCTTCTCAGCTCATTATCAGGTACTATACATATATATATATATATATATATATATATATATATATATATATATATATATATATATATATATATATATATATATATATATATATATATGTGTGTGTGTGTGTGTGTGTGTGTGTGTGTGTGTGTGTGTGTGTGTGTGTTCTGAATTAGCTTGTTTTACGGATTCCATAGTATTCACATCAGTAACCCAGACCACTGGACACAGTAGAATTTATCATTACTTAATAGCGTCTAGAGCACTGGTTCCCAAACTGGGATCCATGGTTCCCAAAGGGACCACTGCAGGATTTTAGGGAGCCATGGCTGGCTAGTGTAAATAGTATATCAGAATGTGCCTGTGTAAATCGCTTTAAAGAGACCTCTTGCTACTTCCCACATGTTTATGTGAATCTGATTTCTCTACCCTTCTATACTGTACATAAGAAGTAAAAGCCGAAACCAGTTGGATGTGACCCGAGGTATGAGATGTGCGTTCCAGTTAACCTCGAATCAGTCGACTAACTGCAAGTAAACAGTGTCAACCATCCTAGTGACATATAACAAAATATGCATTCTGATTGATAATGTATGCATTAAAATAAATGGAGAGCACCAAAACATTTTTTCCCATCATTATCTGTGAGGGGCTTGAAAGACAAAAGAAGGGGGGCCACGAGGATATTAGATCCCCACAATTTGGGAATGAAGTGAAAAGATTTGAGAAACACTGGTCTAGAGTCTCAGTAATCGGATTTACCATTCTCTCTCTCTCTCTCTCTCTCTTCCCTGGATCCCACAAATTCTGCGTACATTTACTGTTTTCTCCGTTGTGACGAGTTTCCCTTACAACACCCAACCTTAACAGTATTTCTTCCTTCCATCCAAGTTTAGGTTTGATTCATGCACTCCAAAGACTTAGGCTACGCTTACCACAAACCAGTCGAATTTAGTCGACTCATTGGAGTCATTTGACTCCAGTCAACATGACTCATTCTCGTTTTCACCAAGAGTGGCAAAACGAGTCAGAAATTAGTTGTGTGAGTACTCAGCCTGATTTCCATCAATATGCACGCATATTCTCTCGTTGAATTATATGTTTTATTGTGTGAGTCCCGGAGGATTGGAAGTCAGGTATAATTATTCCCTTGTACAAAGGAAAAGGGTAAAAAGAAGTGTGTGGTAATCATAGGGGCATTTGTTTTCTTAGTATAATAGGAAAAGTGTATGGTAGGATACTTATTGACAGAGTTAGAGAAAGAACAGAGAAATTAGTTGGAGAAGAACAGGGAGGCTTTAGGAAGAGAAGAGGTTGTGTAGATCAGATATTCATTCTTAGATCTTTAGTGGAAAAGTTTCTAGAGAAGGGAAAGAAGTTGTATGCGGCTTTCATGGATTTGGAGAAAGCATATGACAGGGTGGATAGACAAGGATTCTGGAAAGTGTTAAGAATATATGGAGTAGATGGGAAGTTGTTGAATGCTGTGAAGAGTATGTACGATGGTGCGAAGGCTGCAGTGCGTGTGGATGGTGAACTAAGTGAATTTTTCTCTTTGAAAGTTGGGTTGAAACAGGGATGTGTCATGTCTCCATGGTTGTTTAATCTGTACAGAGATGGGGTAATAAAAGAGGTACAAGGTAGGGTAGTGGATGTTAGAGTGGCCCTAGTGAGAGAGGATAGTGTTTGGAAACTCCCTGTCCTGTTGTTTGCAGATGATACTGTGTAGTTGAGTGAAGAGGAAGGGGAGCTGCAAGGCTTGGTGGATGAGTTTGGGAGACTGTGTAAGAAACGGAATCTAAAGGTGAATGTAGGGAAGAGTAAAGTGATGGCCTTTGAGAGAGGTGAAGTCAGTGAATGTACAGCGAGGTTGGATGGTGAGGAATTGGAAAATGTGAGTACGTTTAAGTACTTGGGTAGTGTGATAAGTAAGGATGGAGGTTTGGAGGGTGAAGTGCTTGAAAGGGTACAGCAGGGAAGAAAAGTTGCTGGTTCTTTGAAAGCTGTGATAAGAAACAGGGAAGTGAGCATGGAAGTGAAAAAGTTACTACATGACAGTAATGTCATACCAACTCTAACGTATGGAAGTGAAGCTTGGACGTTGTTGGAAGGACACAAGTCAAGAGTGAGAGCAGTGGAAATGAGTTATTTAAGAGGAGCCTGTGGAGTCACATGGAGAGACAGGCTGACGAATGAGGATATAAAGGAGCGTTGTGGTGTGGTTGTGGATGTGATAGGAAGTGTTATGAGGAACACACTGAGGTGGTTTGGCCATGTGGAGAGGATGGAGGGTGAAAGACTGACGAAGAGAGTGTATGTGAGTGAGGTGGAGGGGGGAAGAGGGAGGGGGAGGCCGAGGATGAGATGGAGGGATTGGGTGGAGAGGTATATGAGAGAGGGGGGTATGAGTTGGGAGCAGGGCAGTGAAATCGCTGGGGACAGGGCGACGATTTGTTTGTGACCACCCCAAACGGGATTGAGGCGTCTGGCAAGAGATAGATAGATAGATTGTGGGTTAAACGTAGGAAAAATGGAATATGGATTCATACAGTCAACACTAAATAAGCAGATATGGTGGCATTAGTCTTTTGTTACCGGACCTATTGAACCTTCCAGATAATTTCTATAATTTCTGTTGGTGGTAAATGGTGGCGACCGTTATCCACTCACTTTATATAGTGCTGTCTACTTCTTCCTTCACTTTTATCATTGTTTTTCTGTATCTGCTCTACCACTCCGTTTTTCTTTGATCTCTTCTGTCCCTTTGTATTACTCTTCGTTCCTCTTCAGGTGAAGTTACTCGGAGTGACAAGCTAAATGGTTTCCTTTAAGCCAGGAAACTGTTTACAACGCTGGGTGGCAATCATATACCCAACTCATACGTGTTCCCTGCGTGCCGACAAGTGGGTTGGAGAAGCAAACTCTCATCCCTTTTCTGTCCAACTCTCTAATGCAAGAGTTAACCGTTACTCCCAGTCCTTCATTTATGCAATAGGTCAACTCTGGAACTGTCTCCCTCTGTCTGCATTTCGAGCTGCCTATGATCTCCAGCCTTTCAAACGCTGTGTGTCCAGGCATCTCGAAATGAATGGATCTTGAATTTGGCTATCTCTTGTATTTTGTTTTTCTCTTGGAGGGAACTGTTATTGCGGGCTCATGGCTTTGGTTCCTTCTTCCTCGCATAAAAAAAAAAAAAAAATCCGTCTTAAGCCTGTTCCATCATTCTATTCACTACTACATCTGAGAAAATTTTGAAAGCCTACGTAAATGTAAAGCAGTGAAGTGATTAAAATAAGCCTTTCGCAACACAACAGCATTGCAAAAATAGTTTTTTCATCCGAATATGTATGACACTTTTATTGGCGAGTTTTATGGCCTTAAAAAATAATTCTGCTAAACCCAGCAAACAATTTCGGGGTTGCACGGGATACAGAAGCCACTAAATTCTCATGTTTGACGGGTCATGTGGAGGAAATTCTGTTCCAGGATAACAAAGTAACCGTTGTTCAGACATCAACTCAGTGGAGTAGACTGTAGCACCAGTCGAACAGGGCAGTACTCCCGAGGTTGATGGCAAGCTGGTGATAGGGAGAGCTGTAGCTCCCGTTTCACCAGCCCTCAGGACTTGATCCTGACCATCTCCCTTTGCTGACCATTTTCAGTGCATTCATTTACACAGAGAGTAGGCCAGCATGCTCTCATAATACCTCTACCTTCAACTGTCTACACCACACTACATGCAGATAACATATCACACCTTCTATTCACGTCTTTAGTAATGGGCGCTGCAATCTTACTATCAAATGAGATGGTACCTCGGATTGCCACCACCGGTAGGGTAGGGCCGGCGGCACAGGGTCCTCCCGGTCGCCATCAAGCGACTGTGCCGGCAGCGACTGTTATTTCCGGGAATGCTCGTCGGCGAAGAGGTGACAGTGCGGCCTTATGCTTTACCAACATCCGCGGCCTTACCACAAATTTAAACTCAGTACATTTTTTCCTTCAGTTCATATCCCCTTTGGCCCTTTTCCTCACAGAATCACAAATCTCACCCTCTACCAATATATCTCCATTATGTTTTCCCGGTTACCATCTCCTTACAAACTTCCGTAACAAGGGCGGCACCTGTTGTTATATCAAATCCCATTATGCAGTTGACACTATTTTAAACTTCACTTCATCCAGTTTTGATTACTCATTATCTATCTATCTATTGCCGGGCGCCTCAATCCCGTTTGGGGTGGCCACAAACAAATCGCCTCCACGTCGTCCTGTCCCCTGCCATTTCACTGCCCTGCTCCCAACCCACACCCCCATCTCTAATATACCTCTCCACCCAATCCCTCCATCTCATCCTCGGCCTCCCCCTCCCTCTTCCCCCCTCCACCTCACTCACATACACTCTCTTCGTCAGTCTCTCACCCTCCATCCTCTCCACATGGCCAAACCACCTCAGTGTGTTCCTCATAACACTTCCTATCACATCCACATCCACACCACAACGCTCCTTTATATCCTCATTCGTGAGCCTGTCTCTCCATGTGACTCCACAGGCTCCTCTTAAATAACTCATTTCCACTGCTCTCACTCTTTACTTGTGTCCTTCCAACAATGTCCAAGCTTCACTTCCATACGTTAGAGTTGGTATGACAATACTGTCATGTAGTAACTTTTTCACTTCCATGCTCACTTCCCTGTTTCTTATCACTACTTTCAAAGAACCAGGAACCTTTCTTCCCTGCTGTACCCTTTCAAGCACTTCACCCTCCAAACCTCCATCCTTACTCATCACGCTACCCAAGTACTTAAACGAGCCCACATTTTCCAATTCCTCACCATCCAACCTCGCTGTACATTCACTGACTTCACCTCTCTCAAAGACCATCACTTTACTCTTCCCTACATTCACCTTTAGATTCCGTTTCTTACACACTCTCCCAAACTCATCCACCAAGCCTTGCAGCTCCCCTTCGTCTTCACTCAACTACACAGTATCATCTGCAAACAACAGGACAGGGAGTTTCCAAACACTATCCTCTCTCACCAGGGCCACTCCAACATCCACTACCCTACCTTGTACCTCTTTTATTACCCAATCTATGAACAGATTGAACAACCATGGAGACATGACACATCCCTGTTTCAACCCAACCTCCAAAGAGAAAAATTCACTTAGTTCACCATCCACACGCACTGCAGCCTTAGCACCATCATACATACTCTTCACAGCATTCAACATCTTTCCATCTACTCCATATATTCTTAATACTTTCCACAATCCTTGTCTATCCACCCTGTCATATGCTTTCTCCAAATCCATGAAAGCCGCATACAACTTCTTTCCCTTCTCTAGAAACTTTTCCACTAAAGATCTAAGAATGAATATCTGATCTACACAACCTCTTCCCTTCCTAAAGCCTCCCTGTTCTTCTCCAACTAATTTCTCTGTTCTTTCTCTAACTCTGTCAATAAGTATCCTACCATACACTTTTCCTATTATACTAAGAAGACAAATGCCCCTATGATTACCACACACTTCTTTTTCCCCTTTTCCTTTGTACAAGGGAATAATTATACCTGACTTCCAATCCTCCGGGACTCTACCTTCCTCCTATTGTCAAAACATTACAAGTATATTTGTGTAGCTTATAGTTCCCCCAATGCTTCTTCGGAACCCAGTGTATTTGATTCCATATCCACTCAGTTAAGTAACCTTGACCTTGCCCTTGGCACCGAAATTACCATTTTGGGTGATTTTAACATACACATGGTTGAATGGTTATTGCATTCTGCCCGGGCTGACGACGCTGGTCTAGAGTGCGAGCTGTTTGCGGAATCGTTTAATCTCACCCAGTTGGTAAAGCAACCAACCAGAAAACCTGATAATCCTGACCATAATGCCCATCTCTTGGATTTATTCTTGACAAATAATCCAGATCAATACAGGATAGAGGTACTGTCACCACTTGGATCCTCTGACCACAATCTCATCAAAGCCTCATTAGTTAACCCTCCCACACCTCCCCGTTCTGAACGTGTCAGGGTGACCCGATGGCACTTTGACAGGGCAGACTGGGATGGATTTAGAAATTATCTTGCTGATGTTCCATGGCAGTCTTTCTTCTCTAGTGATCCCAATTCTATCCAGTCCCACATTTGCGACTTAATACTAACTGGTATGGATTTATTCATACCAAGTCAACAGTTCACTAAAAGATCGAACTCTCCAAAATGGTTTGATGGCAATTGTGCCAGAGCAACAGCCCAAAAGTCATTAGCACATAACTCTTACTTCAAATCAAAAACATCTGAATCACTCTCCCAATTTAAAATTGCTAGAAATCATGCAAAAGCTGTATTAAATCTATCTAAATCAAACTTTCTTCAAAAGCAAGCATCAAAATTACTTAACAACCCTAATGACAATAGAATATTCTGGTCAACTCTTAATTCTTTCAATAATAACTTTAACAAGTCATCTTCCATTCCCCCACTAAAATCTTCAGATGGCAACATTACAAATGACCCACGTGGGAAAGTAGATATCTTTGCCAGTAACTTGCCAGAAACTCTACCATAGACGATACCAGCCAAAATGTCCCAGTACTGGAACTTCATTCTCCCGAAATTGCCCCACTTAAAATACAGACAAGACACGTAAAATCCATCCTAGACAATTTACTTACCAACAAAGCTCCAGGCCCAGACGGAATTCCGCCAATTGTTTTGAAAAAGTGTTCCCCTGAACTTGCCTCTGTCCTAGCTAAATTATTCAGACTATGCATACGTACATCTTTATTACCAAATGCATGGAAAGAAGCCAATACCCACCCAGTTCCGAAGAAAGGAAGTTCGTTTGACCCCTCCCATTACAGACCAATAGCTGTCACATCTTCTCTTGGTAAGGTATTTGAAACTATAATTAATAAGCACATTGTTAAACATCTTGAATCCAACAACTTTATTAGTGATAGACAATACGATTTTCGCCACGAAAGATCCACCATTGACATACTCAATCTCTTAACTCATACCATCCATCAATCAAATGATCTTTTTGGAGAAACTCATGCAGTAGCTCTTGATATCTCTAAAGCTTTCGACAGAGTATGGCACCGTTCCCTGCTGTTCAAACTCCCTTGCTATGGACTAACGTCTTTTGTTCCTTTGATTTCTTCATATCTTAGTGACAGGAAAGTAAGAGTAAAAGTAGATGATGTATATTCGAATTTCCACTCAATTATCGCCGGCGTGCCTATTTCTGGTTCATATTAATGATCTCTTATCTGTCACCCAAAATCCCATTCACTCATATGCACATGACTCAACACTACATAGTTCATTCACACTCAGACATCCATTTACAAAGTCTAATATCTCTACTTCTCAACTCAGTACAGCCATCTCCATAAATCAAGATCTATCTACAATCAGTGAATGGGGACAAAACTACCTTGTCTCTTTTAATGCTAGGAAAACTAAATATATACAGTTTACTAATAGACAGATATTGCCAGATTTGTACATTACCTTCAGTGCTACTAATATTCCCATCTCCAAAAGTATTGAAATTCTTGGTGTCTCACTTAACAGTGCCCTCAGCTGGACCTCTCATGTCAGATCACTTGCTAAAACCGCCTCAAAGAAACTTGGATTATTGTACAGAATCCGTAACTTCTTCGCCGATGAGCAGTTAGCTATAATTTAAAACAGTCATGTGCACTCTCAGCTTGAATATTGCTCACTCTTGTGGAATGGTTGTGGAGAGGTTGCATTAACCCATCACGTCCTGAGGTTTTCCGCAATTATGACATCCCCCAGTCCCGAGCCTTTTTAGAAAAAAATTTTTTTTGCTAAAACTTCCGCTTAGGTCGAGAAACGAAGGAAAATCACAAAGAAAGTGGTTCCCGCGGTCTATAAGTGGTCCGTACAGGTGCGGTTCCCCCCGGTAGGTATGGTGTTCTGTAATGGGCTGGATATGCGTTTACGTTTTCTATGGTAAGGAATAATGGGAGAAACAACACACAACACCTCTATATTTATTGAATTTGAACTAATAAACAATAACAGTAACAATATAATGGATTTCAGACACATATATATGAAAAATAAGCATTGTACCATCGCACGAGCATAGCGAGTTTGGTCCGAGTCGTAACATGCTATGTGCTATGTGTCTGGTATGAGTCAACCTATCATTTTTTCTACTTGTATACTTCTGTTTCAATGACATTTTACCAATTACAACTGTTTGTAAGTGTTTTCAGATGTTTTCATTCATTATGATGACATGCAGCATAAGTATAGCGCACATCAGCTTAGTAAGCGCACTCGCTATGACTCGTATTTCAACATACCAAATTGTTTTATCACTTTCCAATTATTTTCCCCTTTACATAGAACCTTTCCTCCACCACTGTAAAGGTTTTCAATTATTTTCATTCATTATGAGGGCATTTAGCGATATGCTAGCGCATATTCACGTAGCAACCACGATCTCAAACACTCGTGTTTCATCATCTACTTTATTTATTCACTCCACTTATAATTTCCCACTTACATTACACACGTTTACACCCCTATAATGCACTGTACATACTTACTGCCATTATTTATTAATGTGAGCGTGAGAATATCGCATGAAAATACCCTCGCAAGGAATGTTTCGACAAACATAATACTCACACGCTTATATACTAATTCACTCACACACTTATATACTAATTATTCACTTTATCACTTGCTGACTTTTATTTTCACTAATACGTGCCTTATTCATTCAACTGAGCGTCAGGAAATCGCATCTCTATACACACGCTATGAATATTTGACTTAGAATATATATCAGCACTTACAATAATTTGAACTTATATTATACTCGTAAGAATTTCCAATAATAATAATTATATAATTACGGGCAGTATTTATTGCACGAGCGACAGAATATCGCATCATAAAACCCTCGCTATGTAAGTTTCAACTTAGGGCAGATTTATATACTTACATACAATGTTTTCACTTATGTTCTACCCGTATGCACTTTATACTAATATTTGGAGATCAACATGACTGATAATTTCACTGAGCGTCTGTCTGTCGCATTTACCTCATAATTTCTGCGTCCTTTCGCATTCACACCATACTAAAATTGCATCAACGTGTGATATTCACTAAAACATGGGTGAATACAGAGACCCACGTCACACTGCACGCACTCATAGCGGGTGTCCTTCCTCTGTGTCGTGAGTCTCACCTGGGAATTACTGCAGACGTGACACCTGCGTTGGGGCCTAGGTCTGTTTGGCTGGGGAGGGATAGGAGTGGGGAAATGGCAGCCGGATATTCTCAGAGGAGTTTGGGCAATAGGGGCAGTGCGGGTGCGATGTTGGGGCCTTTCAACAGCATACTTTGCGAAGATTTCTCTTGTGAGCTCCCTCACAAACCCTTCAAATGTTTCCTGAACTCCTGTTGTCATGGCGTGAAGGTGGTGGCAATTCAGAGTAGTGATATCTAGCAAGTGAAAGAACAGTTTTTTATACCACTTCATCGTGGTCCTGGCACACTCTACCGTCGATATCATGGAGTCTGACTGGTCCACGAGGCGCATGTTTAAATTGTAATCCATAACACACTCAGGTTTCCAAACACGACGCCTGTTCTCGCTACGGTAATCTACGGAATCAGTACGGTGCATCAAGGGGCGGTGAACCGTGGACAAGAGGCTTACTTCTCTGTTGTGGTTCCACAATGTTGCAAGGATGTTGTTGGCTTTGAAGAAGACAACCTCATTCCTTGCAAGTTTCCGCCCTACCTTGGCCATGTGACGCCGGTTCACCTTTACGGTTCCACAGACTCCCGTTTCATGCATGTGAAGATAACGAGCGAGAAGAGGGCTAGTGTACCAATTGTCCAGGTAGAGAACGTGACCACGATAAAGGTAGTCTTCTATCATCGTCTTTACCACTGCTCCCGACAGTCCAATACTTCGATCTTCTATTATGTCTGTCTGTGCACCGGTGTACAAGACTATGTCTTGCACGTATCCAGTCCTACAGTCGCACATAACAAAGATCTTGAACCCAAAACGGTGCCTTTTGCTGGGTATGTACTGTCTGAATGAAATATTGCCTCTCCACAACACGAGACTCTCGTCTATGACGAGGTCTCTATAGGGATAGAATGAGGAACGAAAGGTTTGCCTGAGGTGATCAAAGACCAACCTAATTCGCCTCATTTTATCAGTGTTGTTTGCATTTGCAGGGTTATGAGCATCATAGAAATGGAGGCGACTTAGAATTTGTTGAAACCGATTACGGCTTATCACTTGACCAAATATTGGGATAAACATAACAGGGTCCCTAGTCCAGTAAGCAGGAATTCTATTCTTTCTTATAATACCCATCAAAAGGACCAGGGCAAAAAATAAGAACATTTCTGGAAGGGAGACAGGGTAATCATAGATGATAGAATGCCTACTCCTTGTTCCCAATCTTTCACCCTCTAGGTGCTGGGCGCTTGCAAACAGGTTGGTTTGGTATACAATCTGATCAACAAATGCCTCACTGAAAAACAGGTGGAAAAAATCCAACCTGGTGGAATTACGGTGAATTCCTGGAGCAATGCAGCCAGATCGTCCCTGCTCAGTGAAGGGGTGAATGAGGGGAGAAAAATCACTCCCATCTTCCTAATCCCACGACACAAATCCCTCGTCCCCATCATCCCCATCACCGCCTTCGTCTGGGTGGGGAGGAGATCCTGGTTGGGGAGGTGGGGGAGAAGGAGTGCAGAGGGCTTCCCCACTGTCACTCCTCTTCCCTCTGCCTTTACCCTTTCCCTTTCCCTTACCCTTACGGCCTTGAGGAACATTAGGGGTCTGTGGGGATGAAATCGGGGAATATTGGGGAGCAGAAGACATGCTGGGGAGTGGTTCCTCCCCACCTTCCCCCTCCATGACAACACCACGTGCTTTCTCACGCACCTTAGCTCGACCACGTGTTAGGGGATATTGGGGAGCATAAGACGTGCTGGGGAGTGGTTCCTCCCCACCTTCCCCCTCCATTACAACACCACGTACTCTCTCACTCACCCTAGCTCGACCACGTGTTAGGGGATATCGGGGAGCATAAGACGTGCTTTGGAGTGGTTCCTCCCCACCTTCCCCCTCCCTCACAACCCCACGTGATAAGGAACGCACCCGCACTGGCCCACGTGATCCACTACGCCGCCTCACACTACGTAGGGAGAGCAACGACTCACTCACGTCACTCTCACTTTCCCTAATCCTCCCTGGACTTTCCCTTTCACTCCCCACTCCCTCCACTTGACTTCCTAGCTCCCCAAACAAAATGCTAGGCCCATACCTGCTCATACGACGTGGTGTGCGCTCTGGGCCACGATGTGTTATTACCTCACGTCCATACCACGTGGCAGCACCTCCCACGGCTCCGTCATCGTCCTCATCCTCATCCTCGTCCTCGATTTCTGGTTCCAAATCATGCTGGGGATAGGGATAGGATATTGCACGTGCCTTCTTTGCCTGCTGCCCCTCTCTAGCAGCACGGTAAGTCACGTACTGCCGCTTCCTGGGAGACGGAACTTCCTCGTCACTGCTGGTGGTTTCTTCCTCCTCTGGCTGCACATAATCCTTGTCCATATCCTCATCATCCAGTGGGGAATCACTGTCGCCGGTAAAGGTGTCCAGGGCGACTTGAATTTCGCTGTCTGAGAGACCTCTCTTAGCCATGTCTGAGCAGGACCGTGGCTACCAGGTGAGTGGACGAGTGGTGGACTAGCGCGGGTCACGTGGGGTCACCGAGTGTCCCCGCCTGGTGGCAGGTAGGGGAAGGTCATGCGAGGGTACGTACCACAAATCAAGCGCAAATTTTGAAAATTGTTGAAATTATGCACATTGCAATTGCACAACGTACCGGTACGTCGCCGGGACTGGCAAATGCAAATCGTTGCAACGTACCCATACGTCGACGGGACGGGGAGTGTTAAGACAACTAGACAAAATTCAGAATAAAGCTGTTATAATTATTAACAACCCTGCCATTACATATAAACTACCTCCCCTGGAAGAAAGAAGGAATGTTGCCTCCCTTGCATTATTTTTCAGATATTTTTTCGGCAAATGCTCAGACGAAGTTGCCTTCATGGTGCCACCTCTCCATGCCTTCCCTTGTGCTACACGGGCATCTGGTAGCGCTCATGACTGGAATGTCACTCAGCCATAGTGCAGAACTTCTGCCTATCAGAATTGTTTCATTCCCCGAACTGCATCTCTCTGGAACTCGCTTCCCCAGAGTTGTTTTCCTCTAAATTTCAACCCACAACTGTTCAAGTCTAACTGTTACAGATATTTTATGAACAGAGGACACCAGTAATCTGGTGTATGAATTATTTTTTTTTACTCATTTGTTTTTCCTTCCTCCGTTCTGTTATTTATATATATATAAAGGTCACGTCAGAGCAAGAGGATGGGAATTACTGTGTCAGGTCAGTCTATGAAAGATGGCTAATCCCTGCCCATACCACACACTTGTCATGGGTGTACAAGAAATGCACTAGAAGAACAGCACCATGTATTGCATCATTAAAATGTGTTTTCACTTATGCCAGTTTACAAAGTCATAATTTCAATGAAAAATTTATTGTAAGAAATAAGCGCTCTGCCCTGATATAGTTTCTGTCGCTGAAACATTCTTACATGCTCAAAACTGTAATATATAAAGTGAGTACCAGTTATAAGGACAAATTTCTAAAAACCTTGGCTGACTCTCTCGCTGAGGTGGTGTGTGTATTTATGTAGAGTTACCTTCACTACAACCTTGCATCAAACACAAAATACTGTAACACGAAAACGAAACATCTCAGTGCAAATATCAGGGCTAACTCTAGTATTCTCAATAACAATGTAGTATCGGCCAAACTAGCATTTTACAACGAAACAGATGTATAATTTCTCTAACTGAAGCCATATGTAATGGTCGGAGACTTCAACTTCTATTTACTGGAATTATCTTGCAGAAGTAGAAAATGAATCTGACATACAGCTTAACTTTGTAGAACATATTTTTTTTTTATTATCAACAAGTGCGTGAACCTACTTGCGGTGATGTTGTCCACCCCCCCCTGTGTGTGTTCTTACCTACCTAATTGTTCTTACCTAATTGTATCTTTACAGGAATGAGTCAAGCTCGTGCTGTCCCGTGTCTTAAACCATATTTATCGTACATATCCTTAAATTTGTGAATTGTTTTGGCACACACTATTTCATTCGGTAGTGCATTCCATTGATCAATTGCTCTGTTTGGGAAACTGAATTTCCTTACGTCTTTATCACCTCTCTTCTTATGCAGTTTTTTGCAGTGTCCTCTTGCTGATGCTTCTCCATATGTTAAGTAATCATTTATGTCTATTTTCTCTTTTCCTGATATGCATTTATATAGCATTATCATGTCACCTCTTTTCCTTCTCTCCTGTAGTGTTGGTAGATTCAGTTTATTTAGTCTTTCTTCGTAGCTTAGGTCCCTTAAGCTTGGTATCCATCTTGTAGCGGCCCTTTGAACTTTTTCAATCTTGTCTATGTGCTTTTTGAGATGAGGACTCCAGACTACTGATGCATATTCCAGGGTTGGTCTAATGAATGATGTTATTATCCTTCTTAGCATGTCTTCATTTATGTATGTGAATGCTATTCTCATATTTGCAAGCAGTGTACACATGTTCCGTACCTTCTCGCTGATGTGGTCAGCCGGAGATAGTCTGTTATTGATAATCACACCTAGGTCTTTCTCTCTTTCTGATGTATATAGGGTTTTATTTCCTAACTTATAATCCCAATCAGGTCTTTTTCCACTTTTACCAAACTTGATTACATGACACTTGTCCACATTGAATTCCATTTGCCATGTACTACTCCATTCATGAAGTTTATTTAATTCTTCTTGTAGCTCTTTACAAGAGTCTGTGTTAGTAATTCTCCTTTGTATTTTTGCATCATCTGCAAACATATTCAGATAGCTCTCATTTCCAGTGTTACTGTTTATATCATTTATATACACTAAAAACATGATTGGTGCCAGCACTGAACCCTGTGGTACTCCACTAGTCACTTCTTTCCATGATGAGTAGTTTCCTCTTAGTACTGTCCTCATTTCTCTTTTTATGAGAAAGTCTTGCATCCAACAAAACAGTTTGCCTCGAATTCCTCCTTGATGGTACAGTTTCCATAAAAGTCTTTGGTGTGGTACTGTGTCAAAAGCTTTCTTGAAATCTAAATAGATACTGTCCACCCATCCTTCCCTTTCCTGTATTGTGTTTGTTACTCTGTCATAGTAGCTTAACAGATTAGTAACACATGATTTTCCTTTTCTGAAACCAAACTGTCTTTCTGTTATCATACTGTGTTCTTCTAGATGATTTACCCAAGCTTTTCTTATAAGTTTTTCTAATACCTTGCTTACAACACTGGTCAGTGATACTGGTCGGTAGTTGAGTGGATTTTGTCTATTTCCTTTCTTGAATAAGGGGACAATATTTGCTTTTTTCCAAATATCTGGTAGTTTACCTTGACTCAAGGATTTCTTGAAAATTAAAAATAATGGTTTACATAACTCCTTTGCACATTCTCGTAATACCCAACATGAAATTTCATCAGGACCACTTGCTTTTCCTCTGTCTAATCTACTTAACTCCTCCTGTATTACTTTTTCTGCTATTTGTATATCTGGTAGTATGTGTGGACATGCGTGTTCCACATAGTCCCTCTCAAAATTTTTTCTTCTGTAAAAACTGATTGGAAATTCTTATTTAGTGCTTCACAAATATCTTTCTCTTGTGTATAAGTGATTCCCTCGTCCGTAATGGATTGTATTATATCTTTTACTTTAGTTTTGCTTCTGATATAGCTGTAAAACAGCTTTGGTTGATCACTACTTTTATTTATTATATCCTCCTCAAACTGTTTTTGGGCTTCCCTCCTTATTCTTGTATAGTCGTTTCTTGCCTGTTTGTAATTATTGTACGCCCTTTCACTATTGTGTCTTCTGTATCTATTCCACAACAAATCTCTTCTTTCTTTTGATTTTTTACATTCTGTATTGAACCATTTCTGTATTTTCTTATCTGCTTCTTTGTGCTGTGGGATGTACTTCTGGACTCCTATTTCATAAAATTCACAAAATTTTTTATATACAGCATTTAAATCTTGTCCTCTAAGCTCATTTTCCCAATCAACTTCTAAGAAATACTTCTTTATGTCTTGATAATTTCCCTTTTTATAGTTTAGGCTCATTTTGTAACTATCATTTCTGTTTACTATGTCATATGCTATCCTGAAGTTATAGTTTAGTACTGCATGATCGCTTTTGCCGAGTGGAGGGTAATATATTAATCTGTCAATATCATTTTCTTGCCTTGTAAATATTAGATCTAGCACTGAAGGTACATCAAGTCCTCTTTTTCTGGTGGTTTCCCTCACATGTTGCGTTAAGAAAAACTCTTGTACGAGATCCAGGAGCTTTTGGTCCCAACAGCTTTCTTGGCTATTTATATCTAGAGTATTCCAATTTATATTTGTATTGAAGTCCCCAGTTAGTATAATTTTTTCCGATTTCTCTTCCATTTTATGTAGCAATGATCTTACACTCTGAACTGTACTCTCTGCTAGGTCCTCATATTCGTCTCTTTCCCATGTGTTTGATCTGGGTGGCATGTACAAATTTGCTACAATTACTTTACCTTCAGATGTGTCGATCTCTACTGCAATCAGTTCTACTTGTGATGGTATATCTAGTTTTATTTCCTTGACTTTTAGATTTTTCTTAGTTAATATTATAATTCCTCCTCCTTTTTTTAAATATCTGTCTCTTTTCCATATATTGTATTCCTCTAAGTTTAGTATGTCATTTGATATCCTTGGTATTAATTTTGTTTCAGTTAGGCATGTTACTTGTGGTTCATTTTCTCTGACATAATCATTCATCTCTAGTAATTTAGATACCATTCCATCCACATTTGAGTACATCGACTTTATCATCTTGTTTATATACTTGTCCTGACATGGTTCTACTACCTTCCTCCTTTTTCTTCCATCCTGTTTGTGTACCACTTTCGTACCTGCAATCCTATTACTTTGTAAAAAAATTTCTTCTCTTCTGATCTTCCCTCATTTTTTGTTTTTGCTTCCTCCCTTTTCTCTTTCAGTAATTCCAGTTCCTCTTGTGTTAGACATCTTTTTATCCATACATTTTTGAACTCCTCTTTTTCCTTAAGATTCTTTGCATTTTTTAGTATCTCTTCCACAGTGTTTACACTCTGGAAAGTCACCTTTAGAGGTCTTGTCTTGCTTTTCTCGTATTTCTCTAACCTTTTGTGTTCCTCTATGTCTTTACAACAGATTTCTTCTGATACTTCTTTCAGTAAGCTCATTACATTTGCCATCTCCTTTTTGTCTCTTGTGATCTTGTTTTTAAATTCATCCTCTTCTATACCAGTGATTACTATTGATTTGTTTATCTCTACTGAATCTCTGACTAACTTTGGATTGTTTTGGATTATTCTTTTCACCTCCTTTTTAATGCTTTTTTCCTCCACCCTTGTTTCTAAGTCTTTCTTTACTTTCACCATTCCTGCATACGTGGTTTCTACATCATTTTTGTAGCTTTGCACAGCTTCATTTACTTGTGTTATCTTCTCCTCAATATCACTGCTCTGGTCAATAAGACTGCTAACTTGCCTAATTGTCTCTGTGTCATTTTTGAACTCTTCTATAACACTCTCGTGATTGACTACTGTACTTGCCATTTCACTAATTTTCTTCCTAAGTGTACTCAATTCCACGGTTAGTTCACTGATGGTTGTGTCTTTCTTATTGGCCTCCCTTCCTAGTTTTTCTATTTCTTCCTTTTGCAAGTGCATCTGCTTCTTTATTTCATCAATTTCATTTTTGAAAGCCATTTCTAGTTTGTTTACACGTTCAACCAGTCTATTGTGGGTCTCTACTTCAACCAGTTCTTGGTAGAAATCATCATTTTGCTTTTTACCTTTATCCCTTTTCTTTTCCAAATTTGTTTTACTGAAGTATGTATCCTTTTTGCAATACTTAAAGTGCAAAGCATATACTTACAATCTCCGTCTTGTTGTAAACAAACCTCAGAGATGACTCAGCGTATTCTTTCGTCTTGGTTCTATTTCCTGTTTTTACAAGTCTTGTTGAAACTTATTATTTTTTTCCTTTTTATAATGAACAATCATTTAGTCTAACCTGGTACTGAGCTTGACTCATACAAAGATACTATTTAGGTAATGCCACTGGCCGTGATTGGTACGGAGCGCCGGTGTCACACATCCACCTAGCTTGAATCCCTCTGTGTGTGTGCGTGTGTGTTCAGATATAAATGACTGCGAGGAGGAAAGCATGATTTCTTTCGTTTGAAGGCCAGGGGCAAGATTAATGTATACAAATGATTAGATTTTTATGAAAAGTTTACATAACCTACACCTTCAGCCAGTTATCCTAATGTTTCATTTCATTTATATAATGGACAAACTCGAAAGTCATAAATTTACTTTGATAGTATCTGTGTCCATCATGGACAGTATCTATCTATCTATCTATTGCCAGACGCCCCAATCCCGTTCGGGGTGGCCACAAACAAATCGCCTCCACGTCGCCCTGTCCCCCGCCATTTCACTGCCCCGCTTCCAACCCACACCCCCCTCTCTCATATACCTCTCCACCCCATCCCTCCATCTCATCCTCGGCCTCCCCCTCCCTCTTCCCCCCTCCACCTCACTCACATACACTCTCTTCGTCAGTCTCTCACCCTCCATCCTCTCCACATGGCCAAACCACCTCAGTGTGTTCCTCCTAACGCTTCCTATCATATCCACATCCACACCACAACGCTCCTTTATATCCTCATTTGTCAGCCTGTCTCTTCATGTGACTCCACAGGTTCCTCTTAAATAACTCATTTCCACTGCTCTCACTCTTGACTTGTGTCCTTCCAGCAGCGTCCAAGCTTCACTTGCATACGTTAGAGTTGGTATCACAATACTGTCATGTAGTAACTTTTTCACTTCCATGCTCACTTTCCTGCTTCTTATATATATATATATATATATATATATATATATATATATATATATATATATATATATATATATATATATATATATATATATATATACAGTATTCCATTAGCACCCAGTGTCCTCAATATTGGACGGAATTGGGCATTTTCAAAATCTAACAAAGAAAGGAACCCCTTGGAAGGGGCCTATGAGCTTCGCGACTATGAGCCGACAGGCGGAGGGCGGTACACCTAGCACCCTTCCAGCAAAATCCCTCGCACAGGAATTCTGGGAGCCAACAGGATATATCCTCTGTTGTTAATGGACTCCATATAAAGAACTGGGAACCAAAAGCACCATCCTTTTCTTGCAGATGCTTCAACAAACTACGCCCATCCCTTCGGTCCAGTGACATACTTGATATATATTGTTCCTCCTGTAACCAGGTAATTATATACAGCTGAGGCAAGACCTTCTGAATCTGAGGGGTCACATATAGTCTTTAGTATACCTTTCAGTACAACAGATAGTTGCTTTCCGAAGGCCTGTGTAATCGTTTGTAGATAACAAGAATAAGCTTATTCAATACTTCGTCGTAATGAAGTGATTCGGATGTTTGAGACTATTATAGAGGACAGAGTGAAGAGGAACTTTGGAGTCGATCAAGTATGTATATGAAAGACTGACAATACTATTTGTCTCCTAGATATATTAAAAGGCAAGATCATGCACGAATTACCAGAACCAATATTTCGTATTGCCAGGGAGACAGCAATCCCAATAACTTCCCAAGTTAATAATGACTCTCATTTTATCAGGTAAGTCTTTGGCTGGTTTGCCAGAAATGTTGGCACCTATGTTAGTTCCCTTAAGTGTCTTAATTACAAGTTCTATCAAAGTTACCCAATTCCAGGGGGAGTGGGACGAGTTGCAGGATTAAAAGAAAGAAAGAGAGAAAAAATGGCACTCAGAGAGTGCAATACAGGCACCCTGCAAATAGTGTAGGGGCAGAATGTTTAACGTTGCCCAATGATCTTCCTGTTCGACCGATTTTTCTGAGAATCGAATTGCTTGTTGCCTGAGACAACGCTTCCACTAAGTTTGGTCCAAGTGCGTCAGAATTAAATATGTTGACCTCGCCTTATATACGCAACCTTCGACCTCTTGCTATGAATCAGTTCTTCCTTGGTTTACCCTCAGTATTTCCATTTGGACTGGTACAAACCAAATCAAGTGTTTAAGTTATAGCGTCCAGCATTTGAACTTGTCCTGTGACACCCGCCTTTGACAGAGTTTTCTCCTAACAAGGCTCCTTCATTTTTGCTTTACGCTGAACTTATAAAATTTAGTCATAAGGAGACACAAACCGTTATAACTGACCTTCCTATGTGACTTTGACTTTTTATTTATAGTTCTGAAAACGGGTCAGCTCTTTGGCTAATAATTCTTTCTACCACGTTTAGCTGAAGTTATGTAAAAAACCGTTTTGGTTATTTTCTTCACACCAATACGTCTACTGGTTGATCTTTAAAACTGCTCTTTAACCTTGACTTTTTACTCAGTGTTCATAATATAGAATTCTTTCGTTCTTACCTTATCCTTAATACTTCCACCAAGTTCCATAAAAATCGAACCAAAGCTGTTTACCTTGCCACGTTACTTTAATATTTGTTCTTTCCCTCAAACCTTCACCATAAACTGACTGGTCTCAAAACTGAATCTCTTAATCTTTGCCGTGCCCTGAATCCTATCACAGAGCTTGGTCATAATCGTAAATAAATTACTTAAGTTTACCTTCCCATGTGTCCTTGACCTTTGACTTACCGTTCTCAAATACAATAGGTTAACTTCTTGGCTGACCTTTAATATTCCCACAAAGTTTGGTCCAAATCAGAACAAAACTTTTTCTGGTATTTTGTTCACACACAGACAAATATGAACTGAAATTTGACCTTGACCTTGACTTTTGGCTGACTTTTCTCACAACTGAGTGTCTGTTCTTTCCTTTCCCATACCTCTGCTCTTTAGTTCAGTTTGGATTAGATCAAAACATATTAGGGTGACCTTATCATGTATCCTTGACTCTGGACCCAGTATTGTTAAAAACAAGTCACCCTTTAGGATACCTCTCATTCCTTCTACCAAAAGTGGTTAAACCAGATAAAATCATTGTATTTTGTTCACACACACACACACACACACACACACCCACACACCCACACACATTTGCATCTACGCCCCAAGCAAATCACACCTTTTTTTGCTTTCGGCCTGAAAGGTGAAAAAAAAAAAAAAAATGTGAAAAATCTTGCTGTCAGGCTGGAGGGGACTGACCACGGATCCACCATTAGCATCATTTTTTAAACTCCTTTCAAACAATTACCAGCTAGCAACTCCTAACACTGTGAGAATCTCTGCCACAAGTGGCCGAATAAATGTTAGTGAAGGGTTAAGGTGACAAGTAATGCTATTAAATGGATGCAAGAGATTTTCACCACATTCCCTGCCCACAGCTGCATCACAACGTGTGCCATCTTATCCTTAACTTCAGAGAATACGATTGTGACTTTTGCCTTTCCTCCACTGCTGACATTCCGATATTTACATTTAGAAGTGCAGATGACATGGAATCGTTATATAAAATTAATATGTTCTATACGAAGACTGATGCACGCGAGATACGACAGGATCATACAGGGAAGATCAGAGCTACAGTGTTTATACTACTTTACACTATTTCGTAGCTTATAACTGAAATGAGGAAAAGATGTGCAAGTCTATGGTGTATAGCAATTTTCCCTGAAAGAGAGAGAGAGAGAGAGAGAGAGAGAGAGAGAGAGAGAAAGAGAGAGAGAATCAGCACTGACAAAGGACTTGAAGAACGAGAGAAAATCGTTGTTACTGATAAAACCGTAGGAGGGGGAGAGATGGAAGAGGGGGAAGAGAGAGAATAAACAACAGAGGAGACGTACTATGGAGACGAGAGAGTGTGGAAAAGTGAGTGAAAGCGTCGTAGAGAGAGAGAGAGAGAGAGTGTCACGTAGTCTTAAGTCAGCATTAAAAAAATAAAAAAAAAACTCTGTCTAACCTCCTCTAAATGTCAACAGTATGGCCAGGGAGAAGCCGTTCAGGTATATTCGGCAGCACTGGAGTATCAAATCCATAATTCCCGCACGTCCATCCTGGAATTCGTTAATTATGCTGACTTGGCTACTGCGTTCCGGGTTCCACCGAGGCTGAAATTTCAGAGTGATGAGTATCTACCTATCTGTCCACAGGTATCTACCTATTTATATAACTACCTGCGAACATACTTACCTACTTATCTATCTGTCCGTCTACCTACCTACCTTCCTACGTATCTATCTACCTTCCTTACCTAACTTTGTATCTATCTATCTACCTATCTATCTATAACTAACTTCCTTCCTCTGTGTGTGTGTGTATATATATATATATATATATATATATATATATATATATATATATATATATATATATATATATATATATATAAACGACATTTGTCGCTGGAATAGGCTGTGGGAATAACCTAATCTGCGTCCGAAACAGTGTTAATCGCTATTTAAGAGGAGGAGAGTTAATCAGGCTGCCATATACGCTTACTATGGTTGTGCTAGTCTAGCTCTTAATGTCACATCGCACGTCATTTTAAGTGTCACACCGTAGACGTTTTCTCATATCAGGCGACATGTTATTCACTCCATTTATCCCATCCCCCAATTGTTGTGTCTCTCAGCTCTAAGCTATTTTATACTTCATTTCCTTGTTGTTTCTCGTAGCATTACTCACAGGATTTCGCGTATTCCATTTTGACACTCCTTGGTTTAATTACCCTACGCTTGGCATTTTTTGGTGGTAAATTAATGACAATACTCAAGGGAATAATTCTAAGCCAGTTTATATTTCCAGTTGTGTGTGGTATTTTCCTTCCCTTTTTATTTTCTGTATAGAGAAGCTTTGAACAGTATTTTCAGAAGTACCACATACCATGGGTAGATTATCATTGGCACAGCTACCTCTTATCTTCACAGTAATGTCTTCCTAAAAACAAAACTCTTCGCTTGATATTTTGGTGGCAGTTGTGTCCGTTAGCTGGAAAAATCGTCTGGGGTGAGTCAGAATGATTTCCTGTGTGTAGTATCTCTCAAGTAAATTATTACACGATGCCAAAGGACAAAACCTAAAACCATGGAACAGAAGAACAACAACCCACCATCTTCAAGTAGATTTAAAAAAGACCAGCAGTATACCATCGCGGGAAAGACGACAAAATACGATGAATCTGTGAGGGATGACAAAGCTCTACAACCAGCATAGAGTAAGAGTCCTCTCATTCACCATCTGGTCTTAGGGTATTTCCGGTCTTTCGGCGGTTTTCATGATAGTCCCATTAAGAAAGTTCTCTGCTCTTCCGGCACATATGCTGAGCTGATCGGCCAATTTGGCGTTCTTTGAGCTAGGTCTAGCGCTTTTCATAATAAATTAGCACCAATAAATATTAGATTTTCTTCTATATCTAGCGTGTTTTGAAGTCCAATTTAGCGCGAAAGTTTGAACAGTTCTTCTATATCTTAGCACTTTTTAAAGTTGAGCTTAGCACTTTTGAAGATTTCTGCTTGCCAACACTGCATGCACCGTTGGCCATCATGACTCGTGAATGTCTGGCTTTGTGTGCGAGACCTTTGGAAAGTTTGGAAACTATGACGTGCTATTTTACGGTCATCCTCTCGTTCTCGTGTTGCGCTATGGCCTCGACCAGTGGAAAGCCTACTGGTGTGAAAAAACGCACCCATAGGCTCCTGACTGTCACCAAGAAGATTGAGTTATTAAAAAAATAGGAGGCGGCTGTTCCTAGGGAGAAGATAATGGTAGATTTCGGTGTGAGCTCTTCCTCTATATACGACATTAAGAAACAGAAGGTCGATTTAGTGCTTAGAGTTTACCAATAATACATGTTCGACATTGTGATTGCAATGGGGTGACCGGCTGTGATTGCTAGAAACTTTCTGGCAGGTTTTCCTGGTCATCCGGCAGTTTCTGCTCTTTCGGCACCTGCTTGGTCCCGAAGATTCCAAATGAGAGGACTTTTACTATATTTGCTACTGATGGCAAACACTTGCAATCCACAATTCTGGGAATAAGGATAAGAGTCTACGAGTAGGTCGCTTTGTCCTACTTTGGGTCAGCAGTTAAAGTTGCACTTGGTGACAATCTGGTCATTCCTGTTCCAGATACTCTGGAGTCCCATGTATATTTTGCAGATTGTTAAAAGTAAGTCAGAAATCATAAATCACTTTGGTGCAAGCAAGGTCAGAAAAAAAAGTGAAAAAAGTTTGAAAAAACAGCATCAACAAATGTACAAAACAAGACAGAAACCTGCAGTAGTAACACCATATCGATTTTAAACCAATATCAACCATCTCAGTAAAGCACCAACACCTACAAGGTAAACATTGTATGGAAAGGTGGTGGTACGGTGGTTGAAAGAGAAAGGGATCTTCTTTTGGTCCGGTAAAGGATACCATGGTCTGTACATCATTTTTACTAGGAATCTGAACGTTATTTTTGCACCGCTAATCCTGAATGAGATAACCATTATATATATTACAACTAAGCGATAGCGTTATGACCAGTGAGGTGTGTGATGCATGAGAGTGTCATTGTCAACAAGGACAATGTAAGATCATAAGTAGTTCCATTAGAAACGTCTGGGGGACGTAGAGCCTCAGTGGTATATCAGAGATTTGAGCACGTTGACTATAGTAATAACATTAAAATCAACTCAGCATTAACATTCACAACAACATAACTACTTGCTAAGGCACTGTAGCACCAATAAAAGTCCCTTGGGTTAGTGGACTGGCATAAAAGACAAACGGTTTGACGGTTCAGAGTTCAGTGTGTAGGATGGCTGACATATGACAATGTATCATAATAGCTAGTGCCGGCCAGCACAGATGATGCTGACCAACCTGATGAGATTGCTGATACACTACACCATACACAGGTTGAATTTTGACCTTACTCTCTGACCATGACCTTTGGACTAGTCATTTATCCTTGATTTAGCTTCAACTCTTCCAGAGCTATAAACTTTAACTTGACCTTGCCAGGTGACCTTGACCTCTAACATATTGTTTTAAAAAACAATAGGTCAGCTGACTCTTAATATTTCCACCTATTGGAATCAAATTATTTAGTTTTTGTTTTCGTGTTAAACACACACACACACACACACACACACACACACACACACACACACACACACACACACACACACACACACACACACACACACACACACACACACGTAGAACTATGGGCTTGAGTTTGATTAATCTCAAAATTGATAACATTTGTTCTTACCTTACTGTTAACTCTTGCATTAAGTTTGATCTAAATCGGATCAAAAACTGTTTTAAGTTGACCTTGACATGTGGCCTTAACATCAGTACTGCATGACATCAATACTCACACTCACTGCACTATACTACACCTCTATCAAGCCAGCGATAACTACGCTATGTTCGGACTACAGACACAGTACTTAAACTTTGTCCTACCTCTGTCACAGCACCATACACTATATCGCACCACAATATCATCACCCCAGTTTGTCACCGCTCCCCGTCCCACTTACATCATCACACCACACCGTACTACCATCAAATCGACAGCATATGCTGCACTCCCACTGTAACTAAAGGCTCACTAAATCTCCGACGTATCATTACACACTTCATCACACCAGATTTGCCACTTCACTATCAACCACAGTGAATCATCACACACACACACACACACACACACACACACACACACACACACACACACACACACCACGTCTCTCCATCGCCCCCATAATTCCACATAGTCGCCATTGTCACAGCACTAGCAAGAGATCCAATTTTGCAGGGATATTCACACCTCCACAAGAAACACCTTCCCAGTGCAAGATGTTCATGGTGGAAGAATGTACCAGTAGATGGTCCGAGATGCATTCCTCGACCACTTCCTTGCTTATTCCTTTCGTTTCTTCTCGTTATTTTTCCTTGCCTTCTTACTTTTTATTCCTTTCCATCACTCTCTGGTTCCTTGTTAAACCTTTCTTTCCTCATTTCTCCTTTCATTTTTTTCTTTTATTTCTCAATTATTTTTCCTCATCTGTTTTCTTTTTTGTCAGTTTCATACGTTCCTCTTGTCTCTCCATGTACTCTCTCGGTCTAATATTTTAGTAGTTTAGGGATTTCTTTGGCTATTTCTTGTTTCACGAGCTTAGCTCAATTCCTGTATACTACAATTAGGTAAATACACACACACACACACACACACACACACACACACACACACACACACACACACACACACACACACACACACACACACACACACACACACACACACACACACACACACACACACACACACTTGTCTTTCTGCATCATACTGTAGTATATGTATCACTGTTACAGATGAAGTAATGCACTGATACAGCATTTTTGTTCGTGAAATACTGTAACATCTTCAGCTCCAGGACGTAATTTCATTTTATTCATACTGTCTCCTGACGAACTTATCCAGTAGGGCAGATTTTTTGAAATGGTACAATTAAATATATGCCTGTATTGTCCTCGGTTAAGGAAGCTCCCTAACATCTCTTTCAAAGCGAATTATTTTGCTTATTACACTCTGATGTCCTCTTCTAAACTATTTAAATTATTTTCATGTAAATTCTGCATAGATAAGTTTTAAAAGATATTAGGTAGCTTCGTCTAGAAATGAAGCGCTAAGGAATAGATGATAAGGAGCCTCCTCATCCTACGGGCCAGGTAGGTTATAAGTGTGATTATTTCTTCGAGTAGGTCAATTATCGGTATATTTTTTCTTTGGACAGACATCAATCGTGTGGTGAATATTTCCCACATTTCTTCAACGTTATCCACCTGTAGCAACTTAATCCAGTTGATGTTGGCTATTTCGTTCTCACATTATCGAAATTAGATTTTTTTTTTTAAACTACGAATCATGAGGCTTTCTCACTGGTCTTACGATGCATGCCAGTTTCAAGTCGGATGATTATTATATTTGCTGTTACTAAATCTTCGTCCCTCGTCACACTATTTTTTTTTATAGATTCACCGTCTGTTGCCAGGGCAAGGCCAAGTATAATAATACCATACATCGGCGTATTCACTGCCTGACTTAGTAATGCAGCCTCCAGGCCCGTAGCCAGGCAGGGGGAGGGGGAGGGGCCGAGAATGTCGGACAACCCACCCACCTGCCTGAAGGTTTACTTTCTCACTTTTTATTTTTATTTTTTTTTTAATCAGTGCAAAAAGAGTCACTCTCCGTTGCTCATGCGTTTTGTGCTGCTTCCCAACGTCACATGCATGCACACAGACCCCCAATCCAAGCATGCAGTAGACCTTTGACCAGCCGGCTGCTATGCAAATCCAGATTCAGCAGAAAAGACTCTCCCCCCCTTCGAAATGTTTGGCTACGCGCCTTTGGTCTATCAGTTCTAACAACGTGTTCCCTTCAATGTCTTCACACGATTTTTAAAAGTCAATATTCGGATTACAAAAGACCCCCAAATAATTCCTTCTTTGTTTTTTGCAGTAATTTACCATTTTCCTCGTCTTACTTAGGTGTTTTTTTTGCTAAGCCAAAAGAATTGGTTTGTTTCTCTGTGAAAATGTCGACAACAAACAACCATATTTTTTAACATCTAGGTATTGGATTTATCAATTTAAATATATGTTTAAACTCCTCAGCCGGTGTTGTGCATGTAGTCCCATTTATCCAAATATTTTATAGATCTGTAGCGATACTTTTCCACTAAGGTCCTTGTCACGAGGGTTTAAACATGATTCTATAATCATTATTATATGGGACTGTTGGTAGTTGAGTAATTAATTCATCCCTCTTTGGAATAATAATACATGCATTCATTTACATAGAATTCATAGTATGGCGGGATGTAGCAGGGCTGAGACACACTAAAATTAGCCAGGTTTAATCGCGCTAAATCATCAGTTAATGTTGCAATACCCCTACGAGTCACTGACCTGGCATTCCCTCCCTCATGAATCCCATGACTGTCTACCTGCACCTGACGTAAGGTCAGATACACCTGATTTTCTTTCCTAGTGATCTGGTCTCACCTCACCCTACCATCATTGGCCTTAAGAATTGGAATGTTAACAGCTACATCATTAACTGTCCCTCTTTCTACCTCTCTACTGCTGCCTAAAGCATGGCTAATATTGTCATGTAGAACCCTGGCTAACCTCGCTTTTCCTACCCTAATGGGGTGAAAGCCGCCTCTACCATACAAACTCCTGTCATGACTAAATTGTCCCAAACATCAAACAAACATCACGACCTTCTTTCTACGTAGACCTTCTAACCTACTAATAACTATTGTCACTTACTGACAATTACAGGCCCAACGTCATACCCGGGTAAGCAACCACATATAACTAACTTCCTATAATGATCCTTAAACTTTCTAATAACGTCCCTATACATCCTAAGTATTTTCTTTGTCCAGACTAAACTACATTATTAGTCCCTACAACAGTAACCAAGACTGCGTCCTTTGATGTGTTGCTAAGACGTCAACTCTCCCAGTCACGTCATGTATCCTACACCTAGGGGGAGAAAAAAAAAACCTACTCCTAAAACCTTTAGCACAAAACTCCTTATGATGCCTAATGAGCAAGTATGAGGCTAGACTTACCCTACATTTAATTTTCTAACACCATAAACCTATTCCTATTAGCCACAGTCCTATCAAGGTTACTTTCCTTAACCTCGCACTCTCCCTTGACTGACTGGAAGCCATCAGTATCAACTAGCCTTGTCTCACCTCGACTAGCCTAGTTTTTAAGTTATCTACCTTCCCTAACACCTCTGCCTCCACTTCCTTTACATTCACTGTCTTAACACTCACCCTTCCAGCGTCATTCTCCCAACCTTTCAACTTGTTACTTAACACATTAATTGCATCACTTTTTGCCTAATTTCTAGGCTAAGCATACTCGCTAACTCAGAAAACGAAAAACACCTAAAGTTACCTTCCTCTTTCACCATGAAATCTCTTATGAATTCCTTGGAACACACGCAGCAGCGGTTAGGATAAAGCAAAGAAGAACAGTTAAAATATTGGAAACAAAACAGAGTGAAGCAAAAGAACAAAGAATGGGCTTCAGGTCTAGAAGAGCGAAAATTTGCAGTTAATATACAAAGCCACCATAAGCTAAACAACTGTGTCTGAACCTCCTTCACTTAGCCATTCAATAGCCATCTCAAAAACCCTTTTCTATCCGTGGCACTGAGGGAGTCGAGGGACTCCTTCAAATGGAACCAACTGACAACAACAGGAATGTATTCTGGGTGTCAGGCCTAGACCAAGATTATTTTGTACCTGGATCCCTGATAATTATTTATTTATTTATTATTATTGTTATTATTATTATTATTATCATTATTATTATTATTATTATTATTATTATTTTTATTATTATTATTATTATTTATTATTATTATTATTATTATTGTTGTTGTTGTTGTTGTTGCTGCTGCTGTTGTTGTTCTTATTATTGTTGTTGTTGTTGTTGTTGTTGTTGTTGTTATAATAATAATAATAATAATAATAATAATAATAATTATTATTATTATTATTATTATTATTATTATTATTATTATATTAATAATTATTGTTATTATTAGGGCGTCGGGCTATAGATAGATAGATAGATTATTATAGTAATAATAATAATAATAATAATTATTATTATTATTATTATTATTATTATTAT
Source organism: Coenobita brevimanus (assembly GCF_032717465.1). Classification (NCBI taxonomy): domain Eukaryota; kingdom Metazoa; phylum Arthropoda; class Malacostraca; order Decapoda; family Coenobitidae; genus Coenobita; species Coenobita brevimanus. Next base: position 24,241,268 of record NC_136959.1, on the reverse strand, counting down.
TGTCGTTGTTATTATAATTATTATTATTATTATTATTATTATTATTATTATTATTATCATCATCATCATCATCATCATCAGCAGCAGCAGCAGCAGCATCCGGACCTCCTTTGCCGGGTGAGGAGCAGCAATGTCCAGACAGCCCAAATTTGCCCAGTCCAGTGGGCCACGCTTCCCTTCACTCATCTTTCAAGCCCGCTGAATCCTGGCTCTATCGGATACGCCAAAAACATTCACCACGATGTGTAGCTTCACATAAGCGTATCCGACTGAGTCAGTCCGGGCGCTGCCACGTTAAAAAGAGGTGCCAAATCCCTGATCATGCACTTCTCTTCACAACATCCATTATTATTATTATTATTATTATTATTATCATTATTATTGACTCTATCGGATACGTTTATGTGAAATTACAGCATGTGGTGAAAGTTTTTTGGCGTATCAGATAGTCAGGATTCAGGGGGCTTGAATGATGAGTGAATGGACGCGTGGCCCATTGGACTGGGCAAACTTATACTGTCTAGATGTTGCTACTCCTAACCCTGTCCTAAGGTGGGAAAGGGGGTCCGGATGATGATGATGGTGATACTGCTACTACTACTACTACTACTACTACTACTACTACTACTAATAATAATAATAATAATAATAATAATAATGATGATTATGATGATGATGATGATGATGAATATTATTATTATTATTATTATTATTATTATTATTGTTATTATTAGTATTATTAGCAGGGGTACCCGACGTTGCCGGCCTAAAAGGCGAACACTCTAATCCTATTTGTTCTAGTTAAGTCTTTCTTTCTAGCCCAGAAAGACAATGTACAGGCACAGACGCAAGTATCTTCCCACAGTTTGACGAATACATAGCGGAAAAATCGAAGCATCTGAAACACACACTGGTAGAGATAGGGTTTTCACTTTATTTCACCAGTTGTAAATTTTCTGCAGACGGAACCAGGAAGATAATTGTTTCTGTGACTGAACCTCTTATGCCCCTGAAGAGGGATTATAAGAGATCCTCTGGCCCCTCTCCCCACGGTCGCCCTCCATCCTCTAACTTCAAAGTCACCATCTGTCCTCCATCCCTACGGTCACACTTTGACCCCTATAATCACGGTTACCCTTTGTCCCCTATAATCACAGTCACCTTTTGTCCCCTATAATCACGGTCACCCACTGTTCCCTGTTGTTATGGTCAGTCTCTGGTTCTATTCCCACGCTCACCCTCTTCCACCTGTCTCCACGGTCACCCTCTGTCCCATATCCCACGGTCACCCTCTGTCGTTTATCACCACGGTTACCCCTCCTCCCCTATCCCCATGATCACTCTTTGTCCCCCTATTCCCACAGTCACCTGTTGTCTCCTATCCCCGCAGTTACTCTTTGATGCGCACTGTCACTCTCTGTTCCCAGTCCCCACGGTCACCCTCTGACCCTTATCCCCACGGCCATCCTCTGTTCATATCTCCACTGCCACCTTCTGTCTCCTACCCCCACGGTCACCCTCTGTGCTTTATACCTGTGGTCAGTCACTCTGGATCATTTGGCCAACACTGTCCTCTGTTCACACACACACACACACACACACACACACACACACACACACACACACACACACACACACACACACACACACACCTCAGTTCAAAGGGCCCATTGGCTGGTAAAGCGGAAAAGTTAGTGTAGTTTTCCCAGCCAACAAAGAGCTGGGTCTTGTCAACTGGCTGGAGGGGGACAACGCGCGGCGTCCTTTTTCGCTTGTCAGGATGTGGGTCGTGGATGAAAGACGGTGGATTTTGCTGTTCGGTGTTTTTTATTGATGAACACTTAGCACTTTTTATACTGAGTGATGTACAGTATTGAATATTGCAATGGAAGACACAGAAGGTTAAATGATAATTTTACCTACAAATATCTTCAGACGACGAGGGAATAATCCGTTATGATATGTACTGTGATAAAACAAAAGAAAGTAGCACAGTAATATAAAGCATAGCTTCAAATTCATGTTAATACATTAACCAACTGTGATTTAGAAATGGAAAATAATAATTGTTGATCAACCGAAGATGATCGTACAGGTCACTTTGGGAAGATAAGGACACTAAGTTAGATATTCTCGGAACAGACTTGAAAGCTTGGTTTTGCTTCTGTGAGTTATAACGGACAAATCAGTGCCACTTTCAACATCTTGATCGGGAAGATGTTTTGTACACCCACAGATAGATAAAGTAACACTCCATTCTGAACACACCGTCAAAGTAACTATTGTTTATAGAACGTAAGCAAACTGATCAGTTGTGACATGTTTGTGGACTGTCATATTATCACGGTTCTTGACATTTTTGTGTACAGTACTCTAATTACAGCTCCTGTTATCATGCATTTTGAAAAACAATATATATATATATATATATATATATATATATATATATATATATATATATATATATATATATATATATATATATATATATATATATATATATAAAATATGCTCTCCGGAAAGTCTACAAATACTTTCATTTGTGCTAAATTATCTGAACTCACCGGCTCAAATTCTTCCTGCTCCTCTGGGACCTTGTCAAAAACCTAATAACTTTACTTCATCATCCTTCCCTCCTCTTTGCCACTTGATAGTTCTATAGCTGTTTCTTCTACTGAAAAGGCAAAACTCTTTGCTCAGACTTTTCCTCCTTCCACTTTAGACGATTCCGGTACTGTTCCTCCATCACACCCTCTTATGACTTCCTCATGACTGAACTTGTATCAGTCGTTGTACTTTCTCCTCTCACTGACCTCAGTACTGACAAGGAAAATGGACCCGATGGGGACCTCCTGTTGTCCTCAAGAACCGTGCTTTTGTGCTTACACCCTGACTGAGCAACTCTCGCTTTGTCTCTAGACTTGATTTTTTCCTTCTTGTTGGGAGTTTGTTCTCATTCAGCCTCTCCCAAAGAAAGGTGACCAATCCCACCTCTCTAACTATCGCCCAGTTACTTTAATATCCAGTATTTCCGAAGTTTTTTAATCTTCTTAACCAAAAATAAAGAAAGCACCTTTCTTACGGCAGTCTTCTTTCCAATTTACAGTACTGGTTCCGCCAGGAATGCTCCACAGGCTATTTTCTCATTCCTTTCAGACTCCTGCTCACATTCCTTTTGTGACTTTGACGAAAGCTTTACCATTGTACTTGACATCTCAAAGGTTTTCCATCGATTCTGGTATATATCTTTAAGTTCCAAACTGCCTGCATAAGGTTTCTGTCCCTCAATATGTGCCTTCATCTGTAGCTTGTTTTCTGGTCGTTCTCAAGCTTGTACCACTGTTCTACTCCTAAAGCTATCAATAGTGATGTTCCTCAGGGCGTTCTATCGTCAACTCTTCTTTCTATTCACCAGTGACCTTTTATGCTTTACATCTAACCCTGTTCACTCATAAGCTGATGACTCCACCCTTCACCTCTCCGTTCACTTCTCATAGAGTCCATCTCACCATTTCTTTTTTTTTTTCTTTCTTTTTTTTTTTTTAATGCAAGGAAAAAGGAACGAGAGGCCACAAGCCAGCTAGATTGTTCCCTCCAAGAAAATAAAAAGATAACAGACAGCCAAATTCAAGATCCGTTCATTTCGAAATGGCTGGACACACATAGTTTACAAGACGAGGTCATAGGCAGTGGGAAATACATACAGCGGTGGAAAATTCCAGAGTTAACCTGTTGCAGACATGAAGGACTGGGAGTAACAGTTAACTTTTGCATTTAAGAGCTGGACAGAAAAAAAGATGAGAGCTTGTTGCCAGATGGATGTTATGCGTTCGCCGTAGTGGTGGCAGGATGCAAGCAGACAGCTCAAAGGAGCAGTGACCACTGAAGTAGTGATAGAAGAGAAATAAGCATGCAACAGTGCTGCGAAGAGACAGAGGTTGAAGGGAGCCAGGAAGAGTAGGAGAGTTGATGAGACAAGAAGCCTTTGACTCCACCTTGTTGAGAAGAGTTGTATGTGGGGAGCCTCCCCACACATGACCGTTGTACTCTACACAGGGGCTACTAAAATCCGTGTATAAAGTCAACAGCTGTACAGGGGTAAAGAAGGCACGGAGTCGGCTTAGCACACCTGATTTCTTGGAAGTAGATTTTACTAGAGAGGTAATATGATCTTTTCAAGATAAATCACGAAAGAATCAAACCCCAGGTATGTTTAAAGATGATGCAGAGTTGAGTTGGAAATTGTAAAAAAAAATTGAGGGTACTCCTGCGGAAGATATGTCTGACTGAAAGACGAAAGAGCTGAGTTTCTGATGCATTAAAAACAACAATGTTACTTTTACCCCATTTAGAGATATGAGCCAAGTCAGACATTAGGTGGGCCATAGCCTCATCCCTTGTTAGTAGTAGTAGTTGTTGCTGATCTCTAGGCAGTCTGACCGAATAGCCCCGAGTCCCTAAGGAAGGCCACGGCCGAGACTGGGCTTTCCTACAGAGCTCTCAAGGAATGTATGTTGTGTTGTTGGCGCTGGCGATTGTGTGCAATACAGTCTTCCATAATGTGCTTAATAGTATGGGATGCTGTGTTGCATCCTGGACAGACATCAGCGACGGCGTCATCCAGCCTCTTCTGATAACCCAAGAGGGCTTGATGATGCCTTGTTAGCTGAAGTAACTGCTGAGTTGAGCGCTGCTTCAACATGCACGGAATGAGGTTGTGGTACACCTATTTTCTGACTTGGCTCATAGCTCTGACTGGGATAAAAGAAATCTAGCTTTTTTAATGCATGAGTAACTCACTTCTTACATCTTTCCATCCGTCAAAATTTTCCAAAGGAGTAACCATTAATTTTTAATGATATACTACTGAATCTTGCATCCCCGTTAAAACTACTTGAGGTGTCATTCTCTCGGGACTTATCTTGGAAAAACCATATTGCTGATCTTGTAAAGTCTGCTTCCAAGGGATCACGTGTACTAAGCCAACTCTGTGCTATCTCAATCCATGCACAGTTGTTCATTTTAAACAGGTGTGTTATTCGCCCGTGTCGAGTACAGGTTTCTTCTCAAAGGTGGCGTCAAAGGCTTTTCGTCCCATTAACTGTCCTCCTCTTTCTGGTTCCCCTCAACTTCTGTCTCTTCACCACACTGCTGCATCTTTATCTCTATTCTGTCGTTACTTCAATGTTCAATGCTCCTCGGAAGTGTCTACTTGCATCTCTTCACAATTATGGCAGGTGTGTAGAACCCATCTGGTAGCAAACTCTCACCCCTTGTCTGGCCACCTCTCTAATGCAAGAATTAATCATTACTCCCCGTCCTTCATGCATGCCACAGGTCAACGTTGGAAGAGTCATTCCCTGTCTGTATTTCCTACTAACTATGACCTCCAGTCTTTAAAACCCAGTGTGCTGAGGCATCGAGAAAATGAGCGGATCTTGAATTTGGCTCTTGTTATTATTATTATTTTTTTTTTACTTTCCCTAAGAAGTAGCATTCTTTTGGGCCTCTAGCTTTTGATTCCTTCTTCCTTTCATATATATATATATATATATATATATATATATATATATATATATATATATATATATATATATATATATATATATATATATATATATATATATATATATATATATATATATATATATAATGATCGTTAGTAGCCTAGAGACCGGAACTTAAAACAGTATTCGTTATTGCATAATATTAAATGTTTCTATGACAATTCAGATACACTTAAACTCCTTTTGCTTGCTGAAAATTCGGCTCCAGCTCATTGGTTAATTAAGTGCCTAAATATTTTTCTTTGTTTATCATTATTAAAAGCAAATTTCATCTTTCCGTTCTATTAAAAATATTTGTTCACTGTCTTGCGTTACAGCCTTTGGTCTTCTTGTATTCTATTAATTCTCCTTCTCGATTTCTCATTACAGCCTTTACTTTATTCCCACTTCCTGTTCTCTGCTTCCTCCTCGCTGTTACTGATTTGTTCCCTTTTAGAACCACTTACCATACATATATCTGCTCCCCTTTCTCTTCCAGTTACCTTTTCCCATCCTACACATTCTTCACTTCCCCTAATCCCCCAGTCATCCCTCATCCATCTTTTACAGTCACTTGCAGGCTAGTTTTTGCGATGCCTTGTTATTTACCACATGGACCATGGTGCATGGTGGATGAGTTTGAGAGAGTTTGTAAGAAACGGAATCTAAAGGTGAATGTAGGGAAGAGTAAAGTGATGGTCTTTGAGAGAGGTGAAGTTAGTGAATGTACAGCGAGGTTGGATGGTGAGGAATTGGAAAATGTGAGTACGTTTAAGTACTTGAGTAGTGTGATGAGTAAGGATGGAGGTTTGGAGGGTGAAGTGCTTGAAAGGGTACAGCAGGGAAGAAAGGTTGCTGGTTCTTTGAAAGCAGTGATAAGAAACAGGGAAGTGAGCATGGAAGTGAAAAAGTTACTACATGACAGTATTGTGATACCAACTCTAACGTACGGAAGTGAAGCTTGGACATTGTTGGAAGGACACAAGTCAAGAGTGAGAGCAGTGGAAATGAGTTATTTAAGAGGAGCCTGTGGAGTCACGTGGAGAGACAAGCTGACGAATGAGGATATAAAGGAGCGTTGTGGTGTGGATGTGAATGTGATAGGAAGCGTTATGAGGAACACACTGAGGTGGTTTGGCCATGTGGAGAGGATGGAGGGTGAAAGACTGACGAAGAGAGTGTATGTGAGGTGGAGGGGGGAAGAGGGAGGGGGAGGCCGAGGATGAGATGGAGATATGGGGTGGAGAGGTATATGAGAGAGGGGGGTGTGAGTTGGGAGCAGGGCAGTGAAATGGCGCGGGACAGGGCGACTTGGAGGCGATTTGTTTGTGGCCACCCCAAACGGGATTGAGGCGTCTGGCAATAGATAGATAGATAGACCATGTTTTCCGGTTCTTCATATGGAATTAACACACACACACACACACACACACACACACACACACACACACACACACAAAGTAACTGACTAATCTCATTGGGATGGTGCAAGAGAAAAGACTGTCTGAGACTGATATTAGTTCCATGTAGTTAACCCATTGGCTCCCATAGTTCCTGTGTGCGGGATTTTGCTGGATGGGTCCTAGGCATAACGCCTTACGCCTGTCGGCTCATAATCGCGAAGCTGATAGGTCCCTTCCCTGGGGTTCCCTTCTTTATTAAATTTTGAAAATGCCTTGTTCCGTCCTATATTGAGGACACTGGGCGCAACTGGGTTAAAGGTACACATGGAACAGATTGCTGGGTAATGGTGCTCTTTCCTGTGGCAGTGGTAAGGTAGTGCGTGGCTTCTTTTGAGCTACTGAGGTGATGTTTTTCCAGTGGGATGTTGTTGACTTAGTTTAAGGTTTTATCTTGCCGATTGGCTTCATTACTACCATTGTTGGGTGATTTATGTTCTCTCTGGTTACTGGTGTTTAAGTGGCAGATTGTTCTGTTACTGTTGGAGCGGACGAAACGAGCGAGAACACTTTACGTCACCCGAAGTTCAGTGTGTAATATGCAAGCCCCATACGGCTTACAAAATTTCTCTGCACCACGAATATCAGTTTTTAATTTCTTAAAAATTTTTGAACTAAACGTGACATATCATACCATTATTTAATAATTATTATGACCGTCATCCACAGGTACCACACTTTTCCCCTTAAAGCCAAATTTTGCCGAAAACGTTTCCGCCAAGCGGCAACAAACCAGAACTTTTTTTTTTTTTTTTCAGTTTCTATGCCAGTGATGGCATTTGTAACTTTTTAAAGCTGTCATGATAATTGCTTTTCAGAGACTTCAGTGACAAAAAAAAAAAAAAAAAGGTAACCTCCAACAGCCTAAACTACATCACTGCAGCCAAGAACACGCTCCAAACCTGTGGTAGGGATGCCAATTTCTGGGTTATTTAGTCATTGCAACTAGTTTGATGTCGTTTCTGCTAATTCATCTGTTGTTTTTTCTTTTTCTGTATCGTTTGGCTCCTACGTCTGTTACGTAACTTTTCAGGGTAGCGCCTTTGATTTTAAGGGGTAACTATCACATGACTTACATCATTTTATATACTCGCTTAAGGCCGATCAGGGCGGCATATGTTGGTTTGTTCCATCATATTATGTTTATTTTTCGGATCTTTGAAATAAACCCAGTACGTATGAAAGACTTCAAATAAATAAATTAATAAATAAATAAAGTGACTACGCTGGATTCGTTAATTTCACAGCTAAATTATTATTCCGAATACATACTTACATACATAAACACAATTATTATTCCGAATACATACTTACATACATAAACACACACACACACACACACACACACACAAACACATATATATATATATATATATAGATATATATATATATATATATATATATATATATATATATATGCAATCTCTACCAGACAGCCCAAGCCACTTGATAGACATACATCATGCATAGGCTGCATCGTCCCCACGTCAGTCGGGAAAGGCCGGTCCTCCAGTGGATACTCAAAACGGCTGATGATATATATAAATGGTGAAAACACACGAGTGCTCCCATGCATAAAATTAACAACTGTATTTTTTCTTCTCAGCAAACTATAACGTAATTACCATTGTGATAGCTTAAAAATGGCTGAAATTCTTAAATTTGAAGAAATCAGTATCACCAGTTTTACACGCAAACCGTGGCATAACTGCCATCTGCCACCTAGGACTCTGGTTGATTTGGCTACAAAATCAATCCGTCACTAATCGTTCGTCCCTACTAGCTTAATATGATATGACGTACCCTAACCTAACACAACCTAATCTAATTCATCCAAACCTAACATTACCTAACCTAGCTAACCTGAACAATTTGGGGACGAATGAGTTTGGGGTTCGAATCGACCCATTGCCCTCTGTTGGAACTTGAACGCCACCGGCAGTGTCAACAAATCCAACTTCGCGCTCTTGAGTAACATGTTATTTTCGCAGAGTTTGGGTGTCATGAATATCTTATACAGTCTTTAATAACATAATTGACATTTCCGCAGAATCTAAGTGTCATTAATGAATTTACAATTACGAAAGATAATCCCTGTCATATTATTTCCATCATTTGTTAATGGGAGCTCTCTTGCGGTTTGACATAGATAGATAGCTGGATGGATGGTTAGATAGATAGATGCAAAATCTGGGACCTCAGGTAGTGTTTCGGCAAAGTTTCATCAAAATGGGTCCATGCGGTTAGGAGTATCTGGATTAACCATTAGAAAAGACAAAATACTGCCATATAAATAAAATATATATATATATATATATATATATATATATATATATATATATATATATATATATATATATATATATATATATAACCTCATCTCATCAGTCGTTTGTGTGTCCACTGCAGGACCGGCCTATCTCTACCGAAGTGGGGACGATACAGCCAATTTATCTCTACCAAGTGGCTTAGGCTGTCTAGTAGAGATTGTATGTAGTGTGAGAAGTACTTGTAAATGTAATTTTAGTGTTGGAGTGGCTTTGGATGTGTGAGTAGTCTGTGAACCAAGTGTAATCGGCCCGCGCAAGCCGACTGGGTGCAAGCATACTACTGTATATATAGTATGCGACACTGATTCAACCACAGCACCCCTTGTGACCGCCAATGCAGTACGTGGCATGAAGAACGCTCCCGAAGTTTATTACTGTAATGCTATGTTTTTAAGGCGACTTCTCGTCGTAAAAACACTAGCTACTGAAGTGGGGTCCTCTTTCTAGACCGGAAGTAAAGCACTAACAAAGGAACAGGACATAAAAACCAGGCAGTATACCTTAACACATCTATTACCTAGATCCTACTCGTAACAATACACATAGAATGATATTCAAGATACAGGGACACAGAGATACAGAGTTAACACTTGGCTCCACAGAGTAATCATACACACTACAATAATCACACAGGGAGATTGTGAGTTTCCTATAATAGGGTTTACATGTCACTTGGAGGCAGTATACAAAAGGGATTGTTCACTTTAGGAATAAACAAGGTTGGGAGTCTGGTTTGGGAATATTACTATAAAAGAGGTAGGGTGTGGACAGTGACACTCGACTCTGTCACCTTGTCACGGAGACACGTACACTTAGCTTTTGACTCTCCCGCGCCCTTACCTCGATGTTCATAGAAAACTCTCTGATTCTTTTATATGGGGAGGGACTAGGATAATTCACAAAGTTCACTTTCTGCCCTGTTAGCATTGAGTTCTGATGGGCCACTATTGACTATGGTTTCTTGCGGAGTCACTGTCACTGTTTTCCATGTTTCCTGGGTAATAGTCACTTTAAGTTGCACTCGTAGGTGGGGTGCAAGGAGGCTCTCCCGTCTGGGGGCCTCGACCTGGGAGGCGGCCCTTGTACTAGGGCCGCGCTGGTGGGGTGCAGGGAGGCCCTTTGGTCTGGGGGCCTCGACCTGATAGGTGGCCCTTGGGACTGGGGCCAAACAGCCGGAGTATTCGGGCCTGCTTCTTCCGACTCCGGGGAGTGAGGGAGCCTGAATCACCTTCGTTGGGAGTTGGAGAGTCTAGCCTGGGCGTCCTGGGACTGCGGCACCAAGGGGGAGAGGCGCCGTCAGGACTGGACTGCGGCAGCATCTCCTATGGGGCTCGGACAGGAACAAGGAACTCCCGGGTGTGGGCGGTAAGCCCGATATCGGGCCTTGCCACCACTCTAGTGTCTCCTCCGGGGCTATATTCCCGGGTGGTGACGAAGGGCTCCCCGAAGGGAAAGAGGCTGGAGGAGGACTCACATTGCCCATGTCCTCTCGGGTGTGTCTGGAGGCCGGAGCCTGGGGTCGCTTTCCCCTGTCACACACTCTGGCTGTAGTCGTGAACTTGCCCGGCGTACGGGGGACATCTATAGGGTGAACGGGGTCGCCCTTTCGTCGTGGCTTGGGACCGCCGGCGTGGTGTTGCTCCCGTAGTGGGAGACAAGCCGGAGTGAGGGGCACAGTGGCCACACTCTCTCCAATACGGATTGAGTCTACCTTCAGGGGATTCTCTACCCTGGTACGTGCCCCGGCCAGAGCCGAGTGTCTACCCGTACGAAAAACAACTGCCGGACGAACTGGGTCTCCCTCACGCTGCGGCTTGGGACCGTCCACGGGGTGTTGCTTCCGTAATAGGGAAGTGCTACACGTACGGTAGCAGGGGCTCTTTACCCTGATCCATACTCTGGCTGTAGCCGGGAGCCAATCGGCCCCAACAGGAACATCTGCCGGGCAAACGGGGTCGCCCTCACGCTGCGGCTTGGGACCGTCCACGGGATGTTGCTCCTGAAGGGGAGAACAGCTAGAGAGTGATGCACTGGGGCAACTCTTTCTCCCTAGTGTGTTAAGGCCGGAGCCTGGGGTCGCTTTCCCCTTCACACTTTCTATTAGGCCGTAGCCTGGGGTCGCTTTCCCTTTCTTACTTTTTATTAGGCCGTAGCCTTGGGCCTCTTGCCCTTGGGCCTCCTGCCCTAGAGAGTGTAACAAAGCCGTCAATACGGTGTTACCTGGGACTGAATTTGGTTCAGTCCCACCCCTATTCTGTCGATCACTGCTCTGCCTGCAATGTAGTTTACCTCCCCTGATGACCTGGGGTTGGGGCAATTGTGGGGAATAAGGACCTAGGACCGTAATGTCCTGATGACCCTCTTGACTGAGGTCACTAATCCCACCGTTGTGTCCTGGGGTGGTGGTGCGGTGGCGGCCCGGTGGTGGGGTGGGGGGTGGGAGGTCCGGCGGCTGGCACGGCGGGCATTTTAATTACCCTGGTGGGGAGAGAACCCTCGTTCTTCAGTGTACGAAAACGCACACTATACCACTGTACCACACAGGCTCCTATATATATATATATATATATATTTATATATAGCCTACTAATGTAAGCCTGGCTCCTTTCAAATCATAAACTTTCTGTTACAACTACAGAATTTGGATTTAGTCATATCTGGATATTCAATTTCATCATTTGATTTTGTTAAGTAAAACTCAGTGTTTTTTCACTGAAAAGTCAATTAACATTTATTATGCCTAATAGTCTCCGTTGCGTCAGTCTGGTGCCTTGTGCTGTGGGGTTTGTTGGCTTCAGTAATTTACTGTCAAGGTGTCACTATCACGTAGAATACGAATTTCATGATAATGGTTCCACTAATGTTACAGAGTTAAAACTAAGTGGTTCATGCCAGTTTATTCCTTCTTCGTCCTGTCTACCGTATCATATTCCTTTACCTATGTAGCTGTGGGGAGATTCTCGAAGGTGAACAAAATCAATTAACATCAACCAGAATACAATTATTCCAACTTGCTGGCCAAAACATTTCTAGTTGCATTACCTCGTTTTCCGATTTAGATCAAGCAACTCCATTTTGCAGAGGCGATTTTTCCATTCTCGTCCTTAGGGATCGAGTAATTCAGCTTGGAAAATATTTCACTGGCCTGGCATTTGTGCAACTGTTTTACTTTGTAGTGTCAACTGCTGGCCTATGATCACAAAACAGTTTTAGTGGGAATTTTGGAATCCATTGGCAAAAGTAAAGGTTTTTGTGTTTTGGTGAATGGAGTATTTTGTGGGAGTGATATTCTTGGCTAATGATGGAGCAACACAATTATTGTAGCTGTGGTAATACCCGGACACAGGCACTTATATAAATGGGTGTGGTGTACTAAGCTGAAATTTTTCTTAGCAATATATATATATATATATATATATATATATATATATATATATATATATATATATATATATATATATATATATATATATATCCTATTTCTAGGGTAAAATGTCAAAACCATGGATTATGAAACCTGGCATTAAATTTCTTCTTTTGCTGATAATAGCTTTGAAGAAAGATAAAAGCAGTCACAAGGAATCTTAACTTGCCTGTGTTCCTTCACACCATCATAAACCAGCTTTCTACACCTACTTCTAGGATCTACCTCAACTCACAATCCTTCGTGACATCTCGATCTATCTTTGTGTATATTCTTGCCTCAGAAATATTCAGCTATATTCCTGCATGCCATTTCAGCTCTATCTTTATTTCCTACATCTGTTCCTTGACCTTGTACCTCTCTTCTGTTTGTTTGATAATTGTCTTTATCCTGTAGGCTACACTTCACTCGAAGAATGTTACAATTTTTCCGCTTTAAAAATAGTGCACTTGAACAACAACACAGCTTCTTCTGATAGCTTGGGACATCTCTGTATCCCCGACATCTTTTCAGTAAGCCTCCCAGTCCTTCCTCCCTGGCTGTGTAATACGTCATTGTCTTAATGTAATATTAAAGTTGGAAATACTTCCGGCAGTGTGTTGCGAGGGGGTAATTGAACCAATACACCAGTGCTTCCTCAGTCACCCTGGTATAATTTTCGAATGTACTAGAATCCCCCTCCCCAATCATCATACCACATTCCTTATGCTGTCCTGATGCATTTCTGCCATTAGAGTGCCACCAGTTCTCATCATCACCCTGCCATTAGAGTAACACCAGTAATTCTCATCATCACCCTGCCACCATCACCCTGCCATCACAACCCTTCCATTAGAATGCCACCAGTAATTCTCATCACCACCTTGGCATCATCACCCTGTCATCACCACCCTGCCATTAGAGTGCCACCAGTTCTCATCACCACCCTGCCATCACCATCCTGCCAACAAAGTGCCATGATTATTTCTCATCACCACTATGCCATAATTTTCCTACGATCATTAATGCTCATCACCTCTCTGTCATAACATTCTAGCATAAGAGTGTCAATTTAATGCTCCTCATCACTGTACCATCATTAAGCTCATCACCACCCTGCCATCAGTAATGCTCGTCACCACTCTGCCATCAATAATGCTCATCGACACTCTGCCATCAATAATGCTCATCGACACTCTGCCATCAATAATGCTCGTCACCACTCTGCCATCAATAATGCTCATCACCACGCTGCCATTAATAATGCTCATCACCACTCTGCCATCAGTAATGTTCATCACCATTCTGCCATCAGTAATGCTCATCACCACTCTGCCATCAGTAATGCTGATCACCACGCTGCTATCATCAGTTTTCATCACCCCGCCAACACCCTACCGTCTCTACCCCCTGCCGATATCACTATAGACGCAAATTCCCATTATCTGTTTCACAATTCCTCACTCCTTCCTGCCATATTTTGCCATCATTTGGAGACCAGCGCCATCGCTATGTTTTATTTTCAACATTCCGCTTCCACTTACGACCTCACTTCCACAGTCCCACAATCACGCTGCCACTCTATCACTGCCACTACCCAACACAGAACCACCATCCCACCACATGACCATCAATCCACCACAGTTCACTACCACCATCACTCATCCCCCTGCACCATACTACCACCATCGACACATGACACAACACTCCATTACCACCATCCATCATCACCCAGCACCGTACTATCGTCATATAAACCCACACCAACGACACCTGACACCACAATTCTATCACCATCCACCATAACGTCTGTATCGGAACTTTCTTCTCTCCCCCACTATACAAAAATTTTCCTCGCGCTGGAAATATCAATCGTTACGTAGTCACCATCTCCCTAATATTTGCCAAAGTTGCCCACTTATGTATTTTTTTTAATTAAATGAAAACATTACTGTACTGTTTCATAAAGCTTCGAGAGATACTAGCAGATTGAAATTATTAATTCTTCAAAACCATAATATTATAAATAAAAACTGTCAACTCATCACCAACAGTATGACAGTTCGTGATAAGACATAACTAGTTTACTGATGTTAATTGGAACATTCTCTCTCTCTCTCTCTCTCTCTCTCTCTCTCTCAGCCGCAGTGATTTATCTTAATGCATTTTCTGCCTCTTCTTCAATGATCACTGCTGTGTTCAGTTATCTCCTTGCATCCTTCTCCATAATGGTGGCACCACAGCACCTCTCTTCCAGTGCACTGGTGTACTGGTGCATTCTTTAGAAGTCTGACAGTTTCACTCTCACACAGTCGCCCAGGTTAAGGAGTGAACAAGGCTTTGATAGTAACATTGAACTGGGCAGAGATTTATCACAAAGAATGAGGTTTCACCAATAGATCCATTAACTGAGCTGTTGCCAGAAGTGGCAACTTGTGGTATCCACCCAACCCAACAGGTGCTCTGAAAACCTAAGCGAGCGTTCACACGTGTCCCTGAACATGTGTTGACAACACAGCTGGCAACATGCTTGAATACATGTATGCAGCAGTATTTGGACAGATGGATGCAAACATGATTCAGTGCAGCTTCGAACTTAATGGCAGCAGAAGTGATGCGATACGTGGGTCCATACGAGGCAGTTGAGACTTCATCATGATGTTGACAACATGATTTGGACACTGATGTTCCAAGCATGTTTGTAGCTTGTTCGTTATTGTGTTGTTTACGTGTTACCAGCACATGTTCCACCACACGTCTGGACGCGCCCTAAGTTCCTTAAGCTCTCTAAGAATTTACAATTTTGTATTTCAACAATGCCATTAAAGGCAGGAAGCTTGGGTGTAACAACATTACATTTAATGATATTATACTTCTTACAAATCTCAACAAGACGACTGTTGTTGAACTCAGAACGATTATCAGTAATTATGATTGATAGCGTAGTAAATGGACAGATAACGTGATCAACGAAGGCACGTCCAATGCTCTTAGCAGTCTTGTCTTGCAGAGCCACGAGAACACAATAACATGAGAATTGACCAACAATTACAACAAATAGCCTGAACCAGACTTCGTAAAAGGTAACTAAAGATCATTTATAACGGTTTCCCATGAACATGACGGAGCCGGAAATTTTCTTATACATTATATCTATCTATCTATCTATAGCCCGACGCCCTAATCCCGCAAAGGGTGGCCGCAGACAAAACGCCTCCAAGTCGCTCTATCATCTACCATTTGACTACCCTTCCCCCAACTCACTCCCCCCTCCCTCATATATCTCTCAACTCCATCCCTCCATTCTCCTAATCTTCTCAACCACATCCACATCCACCCAACAACGTTCCTTCACTTCTTCATTCGTCAACCTGTCCCTCCATGTCACTTCACATGCTCCTCTCAAGTAACTCATTTCCACTGCTTTCACCCTTGACTTGTTCCCCTCTTGCAAGGTCCACGCCTCCCTTCCATACGTCAGGGTAGGGATCACAATACTATCATGCAGTGACTTCTTAAGTTTCGTACGCACCTCCCTATTTCTCATCACTGCTTTCAGTGAACCAACAACCTTCCTTCCCTGCTATACCTTTTCACGCACCTCATCCCCCAAAGTTCCATCCTTACTCATCACTCTACCCATGTACTTGAATGCACTCACATTCTCCATATCCTCACCATCCAACCTCACTGTGCATTCTGTGACTTCATTCCTCTCAAACACCATAACTTTACTCTTGTTTACATTAACTTTCAGCTTCCTCCTCCTACACTCTGTCCCAGATTCATTCACCAAACCTTGCAACTCCCATTCATCTTCACTCAACAATACTGTATCATCAGCAAACAGCAACACTGGAATCTTCCAAATCTCACCCTCATTCATTAGAGCCACCCCCACATCCACTGCCCTACCTTGCACCTCCTTTACAACCTCATCCATGTATATATTAAACAGCCATGGAGACATCACACAACCCTGTTTCAGTCTCACACTGAGATCAAAGAACTCACTCAGCTCGCCATCCACTCTCACCGTAGCCCTGGCTCCTTCGTACATAATCTTCACAGCACTCAACAATTTCCCCTCCACTCCATATATTCTTAATATCTTCCACATACCTTGCCTGTCTATTCTGTCATAAGCTTTCTCCAAGTCCATGAAGGCAGCATACACTTTCTTTCCCTTCTCTAGATACTTCTCCACTAAACATCTTAGAACAAATATCTGATCTACACACCCTTTTCCCTTCCTAAATCCCCCTTGTTCTTCTCCAACTAGCTCCTCTGTCATATGCCTAACACTATCAATGAGTATTCTACCATATATTTTACCAGTCACACTAAGAAGGCAAATACCCCTATGGTTACCACATACTTCTCTCTCCCCTTTTCCTTTATATAAAGGAACAATTATATCTGATTTCCAGTCCTCTGGAACCCTTCCCTCTTCCCAAGCCAATCTACATAACTTCCATATCTACTCCACAACAATCTCACCCCCATACCTCAGCATTTCACCACACACTCCATCAATTCCTGGGGCCTTCCCCAACTTGATCTTCTTCATTGTTTCCACTACTTCTGCCCTACTGATCTCTTCCTCCCTCCTCTTATCTCTTCTTCTCCCAGCCATTCCCCAACCACTTATATTCGCACTGCTGTCACTCTCTACAGTCAACAAATCCTCAAAGTGCTCCTTCCATCTCCTCAATTTCTCTCTCTTCTCCACCAACAATCTATTATTCCTATCTTTCACTTTCCCTACTATTTCCCCTTTCACATTGCCTTACTTTCTTTACTTCCTTCCAAAACAATTTCTTACTCTCCCTCCATTTCACACTCAGATTCCTCCCAAATTCTTCATCCACTTTCTTCTCACTCTCCTTCACCAGTCTCTTCACCTCCCTTCTCCTGCTCACATATACCTGTCTCTTCTGTCTTTCATCTTCTCCCCTACCTCTACTCGCTAGCCATTCACTATATCCCTTCTTCTTTTGTTCCACAGCTCGTTTCACCTCATCATTCCACCATGCTGTCCCTTGCATACCCCAGCATCTCCTCACTCCACAAACCATCTCACACGCTGTGCCTATCTCTTCCGTGAACATCTTACATACGTCTTCCACCCCTTCCATCTGCTCTAATTCATACCTTCCCAATCTTTCTTCCACTATGCTCTTATTATTTGCCATTTTCTCACTATCTTGCAACTTCTCCACTCATCTCACAGGAGCTGATTCCTCCTGTCTTCCCCTTCGTCTCTTCAACCATTTTCTTTGCAGCTTTACCTTGGCCATCACTAATTGATGGTCCGAGACTCCATTCTCCCACCCTCTCCACACTCTTGCATCCAACACTTGTCTTCTCATTCGCTCATCCACACACACTTAGTCTATCATTGCCTTTCATTCAACAAGTTCACCATCCATCCTCCTCATTACTTTCCATGTATACCTGTGGATCATCTTATGCCAACCTCTTACCAGCACAGATGTCCACCAAAGCACTACCATTCCCATCTACTTCAGCTGGCAGACACCACTGACCAACCACTCCATCCACTCGTACATTCCCAACTTTGCCATTCATGTCTCCAATCAACAGCACTCTCTCGCTCCTCTCAAATTTGTCCATACATGCTTCTACACTCGCCCAAAACTCATCTTTCACTCATGCAAGTCGGTCCTCTGTCGGCGCATACACACATACAGTCGCCCACGCTTGTATACCTACTTTCATCCTTACCCATACAATCCTTGCACCCACTGTTCCATACTCTCTTATATTCTCCTTCCACTTCTTGCATATCATCAGACATACTCCCTCTCTTGCCCTCTCATTCTCATTAACTCCCGCACATATACCTAAACCATATTCCCATTCTCTCACCCTTTCACCTTACCATTTAGTTTCAGTCAATCCACATATATCCACTCTTGCATCCTCAAGCACCTGAACAATCTCTCTCTCTTTCACTTCATCATTCACTCCTCTCACATTCCATGTCCCGACTCTCCGAATGTCCTTTGTCCGTTCCTTAGTCGTCAACGTATGGTCCGTCCTGGTCCGAGGCGCTTTATTTGCGGGGTAGGGCACTAACCCACCACCATACATTAAATATATTATAAATTCTATACATTAAATGTGTATGCTTAGGCAGGTTAGTATGGAAGGAGTTGAGCGATAACAGACACACAAAGGAACTCGGTTTGTAAAATATCTCCAACGACATCTTGATCATAGGTATGTCCAGCACCCTTGGTGTCTGGTTTCTTTCACACTGTTACTGAGTCGTTGGGAGAGACCAAGGTTTGTTCACATACAGCATGTGTCAGGCATGTTACACTGAGTTTGCAAATACTCTGATCTGTACACAAGAGGAACTGTCTCAGCAACTACACTACACATTCGCAACAGGAACTCTCTCAGCAACTGTATCATATAATAGCTATAAACTACGCATGTACATCATCATACACATTAAAATCAGACACTCATACACATTACATGTTTGCTTATGTGGTTACCCACCAACGTAAAAAACGGTTCTCTAGGCTGTTGGAAATAATTTGGCTTACCATTCACTTTGACTCACCTGAAGTATCAGTCTCTACCTCCAGTGGGTGGATGGTAGGGACCTTCACCTACTGCAACCTATATCAGTAATAAGAAGGAGACTCATTTTTACAGCAAAAACGAAAAAAAGAGGCATGGAGAAAGAAAAACCTTCCTCCATCCTTTTCCTTACCCTGCCACCATCATTCAACAAAAAATACTACCGTCCTGCCCTCCAGAAATTGATGGATGCGAAATTAAAAACAAAAATGTAAGTGTAGGAATCAAAAGGAAAATAATAAATCCAGACCCTTCACCTCCTCCCCCGAGCGCCGTCCACTTCCTATAAAATAAAGGGAAGGAACAGATATGTGGAGGGACATGCGAGCAACCTGGCAGCTCCTCCGTGAAACTGGAATTTCTTTTCTTGGTATCAACTTATACCCGTGAAATGTGACCCTCCGTGGCCAACCCACCGACAGGCCTCCACAAAGACTGGTAGATGATCTCACCACATCACACTGTAGGCTACACCAGCCAGCGCGTGAAGCCTATAATTCATTTTTTTTTTTTTTTTATCCAGGCGAAGATGCACTTGATAGGTTGGTGATGATTTGTTGAATGCAACGTTACTTTATAATCTCTTTACTCGTTAGCATTATTAATTGACAACATATATTCTGAGGGGAAAATTTTGGTTAGTAAGTGTTATTCAGATAAGTTGCATTCAGCCAATCATCACCAACTTGTCAAGTGCATCATCGCCTCAATAAACATAACTGAGTATAGTTTTGTCTTCATAATAAACAAGTGGTAGTATAGTGGGTGGAGGCTAGAAGCTCTAGAAAACACAGAATGGCCAATCTTGTCGTCAACCTAGCCGATGTTATCATACATACAGTAGAACTAAACCAACAAACTACAAATGGGCTAATTTTGAAAAAAAAAAAAAAATCCAATAGTAAGTCTTCCAAAAATCATTATTCGTACCCACAGCCACATCCCCACAACCCACACTCACAACTCCACAATCCCCGCACCCATTCTCTAACAACCCTTGCAACCATACCAACCTCTACATAACTCTCACACTCACACCCACTCCTACACAACTCCCGCACTCACACTCACCTCTAAACAACTCTCGTACTCATGACCACTCACTCCTTTTACCAATAACACCTCTACCCTCACATCTCCACAACCCTCACAAACACACCTGCACAACACACACTTATCATTGCACCTACAGAAGACACTCTTACCACCACACCAACACGCCACACACTTACCACCACACCAACACGCCACACACTTTCCACCACACCCACACAACACACACTTAACACCATACTTCCCACCATACTCCCACAAGACGGACCACCACACTCCCGCAACAGACAAAACAACACCCGCACAACACACTTACCACCACACCTCCACAACACACACTTACCATCACACCTCCACAACACACACTTACCACCACACCTCCATAATACGAGTACACACTTACCACCACACCACAACACACACCACCACACTCCCACAACACACACTTACCACAACACCTCCACAACACACACTTACAACCTCATTCACAACGCTCGCACATACATCTTAAATCCACACGTCCTACCCAGAGAAGTTGCACACATTTCCCAAACAGATTTATTCCCACAAAATGAGTTCCTGATGACCCACACCTGCCACTGTCATCTGAGAGTAATTCTGGCTTGAATGACTCGTACACTGCACCAAACGTTGGCTGAACGACCTCCTACTTTACTTATAATGCCGTCGTTAGCCTCAGTTCGAGTATTATCCAATTCCTACCGGACTTTCCGGACAAAGTATTGGTGATTTGCTTCTTCTCTTGCAATACTTCATTTACTGCAGCTCTCTGTCCGCTGTCCTCTTATCCACTTCTTAATATCTTTTGATTTATCCAGGCAAGTTCGTCTTTTTTTTTTTTTTTTAATACCATCCACGCTCATGCTGGACTGTTTGCAGCCATTCATACCACCCCAACAAATTTTGCAGAATATACTTATCTTTATCATGACTCAGGTGCTATCATTAATTTCATCCCAATCAACAGCTTCTTGCATGCTTCTCGGTTCTGTCCCTTCAAGTGATTCGCAGTCCACCGTCCTCTCTCTCTCTCTCTCTCTCACACACACACACACACACACACACACACACACACACACACACACACACACACACACACAGCTCGTTCCTCGCCCCTCTGACAACTAGGGTGCCATCAAGGAGAAGAGGGGCCAGATAGGAGAAGAATTAAAGCCCATTGCCTCATACGGGTCTATATGAAGGAGTCATTTGTGGTTGCCTGGGGGAAGGTTGTATCTGTGGTGGGAACGGGGGGTGGGGATGGTAAGTAATGAAGGAGTGTGGCAGAGGAAAAGTAATGGAGTGCAGGTGAGACGAGATAGGTGAGAGAGAAGTGAAGGAGTTTTAGAGAAAAGAGTTCGCGTTCGAGAGGGAAGAAATGGTGAAGTAGACAGAGGTAGGAGGGTGAAAGAAGGTTGTGGGGAATGGATGACAGACTTCTGTAGGAAATGGGTTAGGGAGAGAGGCAGGGAGGAGAGGGGTGTGAAGGAGACTTGAATGAAGAAAATATTTTGAATACAGCCATACAGTAGAGAATTCGTATTAAAGGAAGCTTGTAGAAGAATGGGAACATTTGCTGCTCATGTGCTTATTCATCAATTCCGCTCTTTGGAGATATTCCTAAAATCCGCATCACTGAACCTCAGCTCTGATAACTTTCATATAATTTTGATATTAATTTCTTTATTTATCCGTGATGTGGAGAATCAAGTAACCAAAACTGTTATTAACTCTACTAGTTTGTGTTATGAATGACAGAATTATCATCATAAATACCGGTATTTATGTAAATTGGCGGAGAGAGAGAGAGAGAGAGAGAGAGAGAAGAAAATTAAATAAATGAGTAAAACACACGTTGAAAGTATGTCAAAGGGAGTGTCGATAAGCTGCCAGCTGATCATCATTAACCAGGGATTATATTGGTCATGATCCTGTCTTCCTCAGTTCTTCTGTGGACCGTTGTTGACAGGCATTGGTAGAAGACTGATATGCAGTTTAAAGACTGACATCAAACCATAAGTTTTGCATTAATATTACACGTCTTTACATGAATATGAAGGTACAAACAAGAATGCTTGCCTGGACATAACTGCTCAAGCCAACAGAAAATTCATTTTGAAAAATGGCTTTATCATTAAAGAGCTGAAGATGTGGCTTTGTAGAACTCCAGAGAATACTTCTAGACGACTCTTGCCTCACAAAAGGAGAAAAAAAAAGTTTTCTGGACTATCTGAAATTAAGGAGGACGAGGCAAAAAGCAACATGTGGCAGCTCATACCAGAATACTCTCTAAAGAAGAAAGACTTGACAACCAAGAGACAGACGAGTCTAGGATGAAGGAGTGTCAGGGAAGATACTATATACCGCACATGTTAAGTCTTGGGCGGTACAAATAGAAAGGACCAGAATCAAACAAAACAGAGGAAAACTGAACAAAGACCAACAGCTTCTCATCCTTGATCTCTCTTAGACTTTCCGGCACCAGAGACAGCCAAACAAAGTAAAACAGAAGTGAACAAAATGATATAATGTCATCAGCAGCAGCCAAACACCAGTGCAGAAGCAGATAGGGTAAAATACGGTACTAAGATTACGTGACTTGAGATACTCTGTGACAATAATGAAACTGCAATATGAGAAGATGAATGGAAAATGAATGGTTTTATTTTATTGCAGAGTTAATCCACATCAAAATGAATAACGTTATATGTGTCAGATCGTTACCACTCGTCCTACAGAGGTGAGATAATACTGCATATACTGTTTTGATGAAGAAATATAGCTTAACATATTTACTGCTACATAAATAACATAATTACACTCTTATGGTTATTCTGCTGTATCGCAAGTTTAATAAGTTAGGGTCTTATAGGTCTCCACATTTTAGTGTAATATGTATTGGTCTTCTGGTTACCAAATTTAGTGAATATGACAATGTTCAAGCACGTGATATATATCAAAGGTCAGATTTACTTTTAAATATTTTTGTAATGCAGTATGACTACTTCGTCTTGTTGGATGGTTTAAGAAATAGGGTATAAATAAAGATAAGTTGTTGATGTTGTTGTTGTTGAGTAGTCACGGTTTGTCTGACCGACCAGACCCATCACCCACAGGCAATCAAAGGCACGGTTCTCCCGAACAGTCAAAGTATGTTCCCCTGCGATGAACAGCAGTTCGCCACAGTGAGGCGCGTGGAGTGTGGAGGTTTGATTTCTGGACTGATGCCACATTTGCGTCTTTCCACCCGGTTAACAGGGACAGTATAGTAGGTTCCACATCACTCCTATATTTGGTTACATGGTTACCACCCAGTGCTGCAAAGGATTTTCTGGGTCACAGGAAACCATTAGGTTTATTGCGCAGTGTAGAGTTACCTGAAGTGAACAGAAGAAAAAAGTGACAAGAATGATGGGAGAAATAGGAAGAGAGGAGGGCAGACACAGACAAAGAATGATAAAGGTGAAGAAACGCGTTGACAAAACTACATCAAGTGAGGGATAAGATGTCAGTGGTTGTGATATCACTGTAAATGTTAGTGTTGGAGTTTCATCCAGTGGATAACCGGGGTCAGGTAGTCCAGTGAAAATGTATGACACCGTTTCTGCATATACTGTACCATAATACTCATATAAAATACATGTTTATGTCATTTATGGGCTGTGTCAAGGAAGATGGGTGATTTATGGCTCCAGTAAAGGTGTCATGTTCTACAAAGCCTTCATTAAACAACACTCAGATCGCATATGCTACACCATAATCTACCATTATCCATCAGCAAGAGTACGTAACTTCTCGTGAATTTAGGCAGACCCTAACCCAACTAAACCTAACCTGTTCTACACAAACAACGTAAAATTACTGGAAATTAGCGATAGCACATACTCCCTTACCTACACCCAGCAGTGTAACTACAGGTGGGCCTGAGGGGGCTGGACCCACCCATTTGAAATTTTGAGTGTACAAAATGAGCTGTGAGGCCGATATAAAAAGGAGTGAATCCAATTACGTAGAGGCCTAGGCCCCCCCCCCCTTCCCCACGAACAGAGCGTGGCCCCACCATCGCTATAAATTATAGTATGTGGATACTTGGAGACGTCACTGCATTTACCTCTATTTCTAATCCTTAAAATGACTTCATTTGCTCAGGTCATTTTGACAGAATCAGATTGTCTGTGCCAAAACATCACCTTGAGAGTGATGTCAGGATCCTTAACATTACCTGAATGAATCACAACACACACCAGCATGGGTTCCTGACAATACTTCCAGTTTATATGGGTATTCTGCCACCATAATAGTGAATAATATTACCAGCTCTTCAGTAACGTGTCAATGAAAATGTAGCACACCGCAAAAATAACTATAACACTCAGTGGATATCCGCATGGCTTCTTTGCTTCTTTAGAGACTAGTCTCCCACTGCCCATTATGGTAGTGGCATGTGTTCCTATCACTTACAGTTCCTTTTCACATTGCACGAATACTGCATGAAGGACAGTAAAAAATAATGATTTTTTTTTTTTTTTTTTAGCATCTTCAATCTGATGTTATACTGGATATTGTAAGGATAATATGCTAAATGATATTGGTGATATTGGAGATGTAAAATTGGATAAAACTATGAGAAATACGGTGTTAAGAGAATGAGATTTTTTTTTTTTTTTTAAGGGGGGGCATACCTCTAACATTGTAAACCAAAAGATAACAATAAACGAAACTGGCACTGAAGCAAAAGATCTATATTTAGCAGTTTATTAAGAGAGATAATTACAAGTCATGCAGAAAGGAAAAGAAAATATGTTAATTAATAACAAAACTGGTAGACAACAGACGGTACGAAGAGTGATAGAAAGAGGTTGTGTGGGAAAAGCAAAACGAAAAACGAGACGAAAGAGAATGGAGTGAGATGCTGGAAAGATGCCTCGAGAAAATTAGCTTTATAACAGAGAGCACTGGTAATATAGACCATATGAGAGAGAGAGAGAGAGAGAGAGAGAGAGAGAGAGAGAGAGAGAGAGAGAGAGAGAGAGAGAGAGAGAGAGAGAGAGAGAGAGAGAGAGAGAGAGAGAGAGAGAGAGAGAGAGAGAGAGAGAGAGAGAGAGAGAGAGAATTTATAAAGCAATGGTTGAGACGGTTCTGGCCCTGCAGTTTTCTTTAAAACGTATACGTTTATAAAGCGCTTGTGCCTCACCGCCGTCCTTCACATAGCCTCACAGCACATAAAAATAACCATCCGCGATTGGAGTAACGCGTGTAAGGAGATATCAACGCGGGTAATATGTACAGTACCTTAGTATGTGTTATCTGTGCAGGATAAACAACGAAGCCCAGCTGCAGGTACTAAGATGAGGGAACTGGTTAAAGTAGACTGCACTGGCGCCTGATTAATATCAAGATCTTTCGAAGCGTTCTATTTATTTATTTATTTTAATGGTTTATTTTGAATTCTTCCCGCCTCTTAGATGATAAATTCGTTGGCGTTAACAACGGAAGTGAGAATGAAAGTGAAAAAGTGCCTAAGAGATCTTTATCGAAATGAAACCAGCAGCTGAAAACTTGTTGACTTTAAATGTACTGATCTCTCATGAATAATAATAATAATGATAATAATAATAATAATAATAATAATAATAATAATAATAATAATATTGATAATGATAATAATAATAATAATAATAATAATAATAATAATAATAATAATAAAAATAATAAAAATAGTAATAATAATAATAATAATATTGATAATGATAATAATAATAATAATAATAATAATAATAATAATAATAATAATAATAAAAACAATGATATTGATAATAATAATAATAATAATAATAATAATAATAATAATAATAACTAGAGCTCTGAATTTTGCCGAAGCAATATTCAAAGAACTCCACAGATGATAATGCCAGATTCCAGATTAGAATGCCCCCCCCCCCCAAAAAAAAAAATAAAATAAAACTCCACACTTGTACATCAGCCATGGTACTGTATACAGTATTTGACGACTACACAGTATTAAGAGTGGTTGTGGTAAATGATGCGTTGTTAATAATACATCATAAATTGAATCTATAGAGATAAGTGTCATGATTTTTGTTCTCACCAAGATCTATATACGTGAGAATCTATAACTTCGTGTAAACCATTATACTGTACTGTATATGCCAAGCTACTAAGTCTTGTTAAATTATGCACACAAATGATTAACATTATTACCATTTTGAGCAACTTTTCATGGTTGGTCCAAAAATCGTCAAAAAGCGTTAAAAAAAAATATTGCTTTGTCATAATTGCTGTTATGAAATATTAATAAGTAGACACTCTTAGGATCCTGAAAATACTTTTATCATTGTAGACCTAATGTTAAGGGACTTTAGCTATGACTCAAAATTCTTTTCAGATTTTGACAAGTGACCTTCAGATCAAAGTCAAGATCATGTTCACTTATGACCCACTACATTCCCACTGAGTTTGGTCAAAATCTGCCAAATACTTACCGATTAGCACTTTCACGCATGCGGCGGCCATTATAATTTTCCTCAATATCTCAAAAATTATTAGCTGGATCTCGGTATTAATACCCAGGTGCACTAGTAGGCTGTATGTTGACGACTACATGCTGGAACACTTGCAAGCAATCAGTGAAGCAGTTTTTTTCTGCGCAGGAGAGCATGAATTGATAAAATGGCAAACGGCGCTAGGAAAAAGAAGTTTTGTGCTAAAGGAAGCTTGCAATCAAAATACATTGCTCCCGACAATTTCAAGTCTCTATCTCGAACGGTCTTGGAATGAGAGCCTTCTAAGCTTTCCCTAACCCCCCCCCCCAAAAAAAAAAAAAAATCTTCAATATCAATAAGAACTCCACAGAATGTCAAGTTCTTAATAATAATGATAATAATGATGATGATGATAATAATAATAATGATGATAATAATAATAATAATAATTATTATTATTATTAATTATTATTAATTATTATTATTATTATTATTATTGCTATTATATATTATTATCATCATTATCATTGTTATTATTATTATTATTATTATTATTATCCATCCATCATCCAATCCTACATTGCCCCATGAAGAGCGTAGGAGCCAGGGGCTAGGCAGTTGGTCCCGACATTTAAGATGAGAGTGACCAGCCTCACTCATCCCTGAGTGGCATTACATGAGCAATCAACCCCAACACCCCCTTGGATATAAACCTTCACCGGCTCAATCCGACTGGAGCGCAATAATTACCCACTAAACCACTAGGGGCCAAAATTTGGTTATATGGTTACCACCCAGCGTAGTAATTGGTTTCCTGGTGCACAGGAAACCATTTGGCTTGTCACTCAGTGTAGAGTCATCCACAGGCTGAAGGAAGTGGAAAGAATGAAGGAAAGAAAGACAGAAGAGGGAGTGTAAAGTCACCCGTAGGCAGAAGGACAAGGAAAGAATAAAGGAAAGAAAGATAGAGAATTGAAGGGAATAAGGATGGAGAGGAAAGGGCAGACACACGAGAGAAGCACTACGTCGAGTGAGTGGATGGTGAGCGCCCCCACCTACCACATTTATTATTATTATTATTATTATTATTACTATTATTATTATTATTATTATTATCATTCTTCTTATTATTATTATTATAATTATTATTATCTATCTATCTATTGCCAGACGCCTCAATCCCGTTTGGGGTGGCCACAAACAAATCGCCTCCAAGTCGCCCTGTCCCCCGCCATTTCACTCCCCTGCTCCCAACTCACACCCCCCTCTCTCATATACCTCTCCACCCCATCTCTCCATCTCATCCTCGGCCTCCCCCTCCCTCTTTCCCCCTCCACCTCACTCACATACACTCTCTTCGTCAGTCTTTGACCCTCCATCCTCTCCACATGGCCAAACCACCTCAGTGTGTTCCTCATAACGCTTCCTATCACATCCACTTCAACACCACAACGCTCCTTTACATCCTCATTCGTCAGCCTGTCTCTCCATGTGACTCCACAGGCTCCTCTTAAATAACTCATTTCCACGGCTCTCACTCTTGACTTGTGTCCTTCCAACAACGTCCAAGCTTCACTTCCGTACGCTAGAGTTGGTATCACAATACTGTCATGTAGTAACTTTTTCACTTCCATACTCACTTCCCTGTTTCTTATCACTGCTTTCAAAGAACCAGCAACCTTTCTTCCCTCCTGTACCCTTTCAAGCACTTTACCCTCCAAACCTCCATCCTTAGTCATCACACTACCCAAGTACTTAAACGTACTCTCATTTTCCAATTCCTCACCATCCAACCTCGCTGTACATTCACTGACTTCACCTCTCTCAAAGACCATCACTTTACTCTTCCCTACATTCACCTTTAGATTCCGTTTCTTACACACTCTCCCAAACTCATCCACCAAGCCTTGCAGCTCCCCTTCGTCTTCACTCAACAACACGGTATCATCTGCAAACAACAGTACAGGGAGTTTCCAAACACTATCCTCTCTCACCAGGGCCACTCCAACATCCACTACCCTACCTTGTACCTCTTTTATTACCCCATCCATGTACAGATTGAACAACCATGGAGACATGACACATCCCTGTTTCAACCCAACTTTCAAAGAGAAAAATTCACTTAGTTCACCATCCACACGCACTGCAGCCTTCGCACCATCGTACATACTCTTCACAGCATTCAACAACTTCCCATCTATTCCATATATTCTTAACACTTTCCACAATCCTAGTCTATCCACCCTGTCATATGCTTTCTCCAAATCCATGAAAGCCGCATACAACTTCTTTCCCTTATTATTATTATTATTATTATTATTATTATTGTGTCCGATTCTGGTTATAGGCTCAACAGCCCTTTCCCTAGGTCCAGCAGCCTTCCTATATTCCACACACCACCTGTCACCACCCCAGCGCTAACAGTTACCGTCCATATTAAATACATGTCTGGGGTGTCTCATAGAGAACTGGTGCACTGGTATTAACGAGGATGTTTCTGACATGTCGGTGCGTCTTATGATATATCAGTAACATCTGTATTAACGAAACTCAAATCCTTAAACTGTTCCCTGCCTCAGCCGGGAATCGAACTCATATCCATTTGGACAGCCAGCCACCTTTCTACCGACTCAGGCACGACCTCCCTTCAGTTTCAGTTCTTTACCCCTTCTCTCTTTCTCGTTGACTCCCACTCCTGGTTTCCTTTATCTATTCTGTTATCCCCTCCTCCATTTCCTCTCCATATATTTCATACCAGACTCAGTCTCCGTCCAACTCCATGCCTCCCTCGCCCACCCCTGCCTCCTCCCAGTGGCCTACAGCCCCTGTCAGTGCTTTTACACAAAGCCTGCTATCCTGATTACTGTGGGGACCCTCTCCCTCCTTCTCTCACACTCTCCGTGCCCAACACTCACACACTTTTCCTGTTTCCTCCCTCAGATTCTCCTAGTCCCTCTCCCTCACACTATTTTTACCTTCCTTCCTCCTTCATGTTCTCCCTGTCTCTCCACTCGCTCACACCTTCCCTGCCAACCCCTCCCTCAAACTGGCATCTTAGGCAGGTTGTAGGGGATGCACCCAGTGCCTGAGGCTATCTGTCCGCTGAACTAACTTCCGTCTTCCGCTGGTGCTCCACGCACCATCAACGTTCATCATACCTCTTCCAGCCAGCCTTTTGAACGTAAAATCTTTGGTAGGTCAGTTGGTGTGCTTACTCTGACAAAAACTGCCTATTAAGATTAATATATTCAGAGATTATCCAAATATAATTCCATGGAAGCGGTATAATTTTAAAACTAAAGCCCATGGCCAAAATTCTCTCTCTCTCTCTCTCTCTCTCTCTCTCTCCTCTGCATCCCAATCCCGCTTCTTACTTCACTCCCTTTGCCTCTCTCCTGCCATTCCTCTACCCCCTTCCTGCCTCCTCCAGTACTGCAGGATTTTAAATCATTTGTAGACTCCCTTATCAACCAGCATTTCATATTGCTGCACCTCAACCAGTTATCTCCTCACCAACAGACTTAATGAATTTCCGGGTCTGTTGTTCAGACAGAGGCCTAGAACTATAGTATTTAATTCTGTGAGGTTAAGATAACGATGATAAAGCAGGGCGAGAACTAAGGGAGATGGTGGTACTGATGAAAGTTCAATAGGAAACGGCAGAGGGTGACGATTAGCTGGAATAGTACGTGATGGAGGGTGGTGTGTTGTGGGAGAATGAATAATTAATGACGGGATAAGAAACGTCTGAAGATTCTGTTGTTGTGGCCACCCTTTACAGGCAACAGACAGGTAAACTGACGGATCGATAGACAGGCAGATATCAGTGTACGAATGTGTGTTGCACTAAGCCGGCAGTTAAAAGGGGATCATATCTTCCTGGTATTGTCGGCACATGAATTTCAATGAGACCTTCAGGGAAGTAATGTTTCACTGACTTTCGTTATCACTCTTTGCAATACAGCCAGTGGTGCACGAATGTGGGTTTAGGTCTACTCTTATTATTTGGCTTTAATGAATGCTTATATGGCTCATTTCCAAGCGTTAAAATAGTATTCGCCAATGTATGCCGAGAGAAGAATGTTGCTTGTGTATACTCGTACCAGCAAGTGAAGTGAAGGATAGGTAAAGAATATATACATATTAGTGGTATATTGATGTAGGTGAGTTACAAAGAAATCATCCACTTGTTTCTCCTTAAAATACTGTAATGTGATGTCACTTCGAATAAAATCCAAACACTAACATGTTGGATAATTGACTGGTGCATGATCTATCATAGCAATGATGATGATGATGATGATGATGATGATGATGATGATGACCATCATCATGAGGACAACAATGTTGATGGTATCAGTGGCTAAGCAGGTAAAAAACACCAACAACACTCGGTCCACCTTTATCCTTTATTTGGGAAAATATTAAGCTCTCTGGCCACCATAAACCTTGGACATGAGAATATCTTTATTTTGTGCGAGATGAAGGGGCGTACCTAGAGATTTGGGGGCCCGGGGGGCTAGGTTCTTTGCGGGGTCCCCTCTGGAGGGGGGCCCCACAAAGAACCTAGCCCCTCTCATTCTCAAAACTTATCTAATATCTCAGCCGGGATTGTCGGGATGATAAATATATATATTTTTAAAAATTAATAAAAAAGCTTATAATTTTTTAAGGCTTTTGGGTTCCCCCCCTCAATCGGGGGCCCGGGGGGCAGTTTCAAACAACCCCCCCCGCCCCCCTCAGCTACGCCACAGGCGAGATGATGGTGAGGAAAGGATGGTGAATGATGGTGCATTTGTCGGTGCTGTGGCGCCTGTGGAAGCAAGATAAGGGAGAGTGAGGGAAGAGTAGTGGTTGTTGATATATTTGGTGACTGGCGCATGTGGAAGAGAAATATGGTAAGATGAGGGAAGAGTAATGAATGTTGATGTACAGTATTTGGTGGTGCTGTGGCACCTGTGGGAGCGAGAAATGGGAGGGTGAGGGAAGGGTGGTGGTTGTTGATGTATTTGGTGGTGTTGTTGCACCTGTGGAAGCGAGATACTGGAGTGAGGGGGAAGGGTGTTGTTGCTGATGTATTTGTTGGTGCTGTGGCGCCTGTGGAAGAGAGATATATGAGTCGGAGGGTTAGTGAGTGGAAGGGGCTGTCAGCTGGGCCAGTCAAGAGCCAGTGTGGTGACGGCTTGTTTAACACAAAAAAACAAGTTGAGCTGTCCAGGCGGAAGTGAGGTGGGATTCCTGTGATAATGTGGGACTTTCAGTCACACCTGGTCCATTGACAGGCATTAATAATATTATAGATTTAAATGAAGGATATTCAAGTTTAGTCCATAAGTCCTCGGGAAGCATATCTATTAAATCCTTGAGATGCACATCTACTAAATCCTTGAAAAGCACCTCTATTTTTCTGTCATCTTAGAGCAACTTCGTTTACGTCACTTGATGTTTGGCAGTTAATGCCTTTCTTTTTCAGTGATATTTTAACCCATAATCAAACGTAACTCCAACCTTTTCCATTACTACCACATAAAAGTGTACAGCTGTTGAGGAGTAGGTATTAATGTTAAAACCACTACCGGTGGTCCATTTAGTCCTGATAATATCAAAGTGATTTCTTGTATGTGTGTATGCCCCGACAGAGGATCGAGTGGCAAGAGTGAAAGATGAGTTTTGGGCGAGTGTAGAAGCATGTATGGACAAGTTTGAGAGGAGCGAGAGAGTGCTGTTGATTGGAGACATGAATGGCAAAGTTGGGAATGTACGAGTGGATGGAGTGGTTGTTCAGTGGGGTGTGCCAGCTGACGTAGATGGGAATGGAAGTGCTGTGCTTGTAAGGGGTTGGCAATAGCCAACACCTACTTTCGGCATAAGATGATCCGCCGGTATACATGGAGAGTAATGAGGAGGATGGATGGTGAACTTGTTGAACGAAAGGCAATGATAGACTACGTGTGTGTGGATGAGCGAATGAGAAGACAAGTGTTGGATGCAAGAGTGTGGAGAGGGTGGGGGAATGGAGTCTCGGACCATCACTTAGTGATGGCCAAGGTAGAGCTGCAAAGAAAGTGGTTGAGGAGACGAAGGGGAAGACAGGAGAAAGCAACTCCTGGAGTGGAGAAATTGCAAGATAGTGAGAAAATGACAGAGTATAAGAGCATAGTGGAAGAAAGACTGGGAAGGTATGAGCTAGAGCAAATGGAAGGGGTGGAAGACGTATGTAAGATATTCACGGAAGAGATAGGCGCAGCGTGTGAGGCGGTTTGTGGAGTGAGGAGGAGATGCAAGGGTGTGCAAGGGACAGCATGGTGGAATGATGAGGTGAAACGAGCTGTGGAACAAAAGAAGAAGGCATATAGTGAATGGTTAGCGAGTAGAGGTAAGGGAGATGAGAGAGAGAAGAGAGAGGTATATGTGAGCAGGAGAAGGGAGGTTAAGAGACTGGTGAAGGAGAGTAAAAAGAAAGTGGATGAAGAGTTTGGGAGGAATCTGAGTGTGAAATGGAGGGAGAGTAAGAAATTGTTTTGGAAGGAGGTAAAGAATGTAAGGCAGTGTGAAAGGGGAAATAGTAGGGGAGTGAAAGATAGGAATGATAGATTGTTGGTGGAGAAGAGAGAGAAACTGAGGAGATGGAAGGAGCACTTTGAGGATTTGTTGAATGTGGAGAGTGAGAGCAGTGCGAGTGTAAGTGGTTGGGGAATGGCTGGGAGAAGAAGAGATAAGAGGAGGGAGGAAGAGATCAGTAGGGCGGAAGTAGTGGAAGCGATGAAGAATGTTAAGTTTGGAAAGGCCTCAGAAATTGATGGAGTGTGTGGTGAAATGCTTAGGTATGGGGGTGAGATTGTTGTGGAGTGGATATGGAAGTTGTGTAGATTGGCTTGGAAAGAGGGAAGGGTTCCAGAGGACTGGAAATCAGGTATAATTGTTCCTTTATACAAAGGAAAAGGAGAGAGAGAAGTATGTGGTAACCATAGGGGTATTTGCCTACTTAGTGTGACTGGTAAAATATATGGTAGAATACTCATTGATAGGGTTAGGCATATGACAGAGGAGCTAGTTGGAGAAGAACAAAGGGGATTTAGGAAGGGAAAAGGGTGTGTAGATTAGATATTTGTTCAAAGATGTTTAGTGGAGAAGTATCTAGAGAAGGGAAGGAAACTGTATGCTGGCTTCATGGACTTGGAGAAAGCTTATGACAGGATAGATAGGCAAGGTATGTGGAAGGTATTAAGAATATATGGAGTGGAGGGGAAATTGTTGAGTGCTGTGAAGAGTATGTACGTGGGAGCTAGGGTTACGGTGCGAGTGGATGGTGAGCTGAGTGAGTTCTTTGATCTCAATGTGGGACTGAAACAGGGTTGTGTGATGTCTCCATGGCTGTTTAATATATACATGGATGGGGTTGTAAAGGAGGTGCAGGGTAGGGCAGTGGATGTGGGGGTGGCTCTAATGAATGAGGGTGAGATTTGGAAGCTTCCGGTGTTGCTGTTTGCTGATGATACAGTACTGTTGAGTGAAGATGAATGGGAGTTGCAAGGTTTGGTGAATGAATTTGGGACAGTGTGTAGGAGGAGGAATCTGAAAGTTAATGTAAACAAAAGTAAAGTTATGGTGTTTGAGAGGAATGAAGTCACAGAGTGTGCAGTGACGTTGGATGGTGAGGATATGGAGAATGTGAGTGCATTCAAGTACTTGGGTAGTGTGATGAGTAAGGATGGAACTTTGGGGGATGAAGTACGTGAAAGGGTACAGCAGGGAAGGAAGGTCGTTGGTACACTGAAAGCAGTGATAAGAAATAGGGAGGTGAGTATGGAAGTTAAGAAGTCACTGCATGATAGTATTGTGATCCCTACCCTGAAATATGGAAGCGAGGTATGGACCTTGCAAGAGGGGCACAAGTCAAGAGTGAGAGCAGTGGAAATGAGTTACTTGAGAGGAGCATGTGGAGTGACGTTGAGGGACAGGTTGACGAATGAAGAAGTGAAGGAACGCTGTGGGGTGGATGTGGATGTGGCTGAGAAGATTAGGAGAAATACACTGAGGTGGTCTGGACATGTGGAGAGAATGGAGAATGAAAGACTGACTAAGAGGGTGTATGTAGGTGAGGTGGAGGGAGGGAGAGGGAGAGGTAGACCGAGGATGAGGTGGAGAGATGGAGTTGAGAGGTATATGAGGGAGGGGGGGGTGAGTTGGGGGGAGGGTAGTCGAATAGTGGGTGACAGAGCGACTTGGAGGCGTTTTGTCTGTGGCCACCCTTTGCGGGATTAGGGCGTCGGGCTATATATAGATAGATAGATAGATTTCTTTAATTACATTTACTGACCTATATTTGCTGGCACTATGGTGCGTGAGGGCAGCGTCCTGTGCCATAAATGTGCACTGCGGCCTGGCCAAAATTTGATGAAATATTCTTACTGCCGCGGGGTCTCATTCTGAATGCTCAGCGCCAGTTTATGGTGCTCTAAACATTCCTGGAAGGAGCACTGTCTACCACCAATTGTCGCTACCAAATTATTCAAGACTATTCAAAGCCAGTTCTTCTCTTCATCCCTCCAGCTTCTCTCTCTCTCTCTCTCTCTCTCTCTCTCTCTCATCCGTTGTGTGTATGTGTATCAAACAACCAAACGGCCTCTTGTGTCCTTACGTCACACAGTACTGCTGGTGTAAAATAGCACATTCCTGCTGACTTTGTGTAAACGGCTAATGTCTGCACAGCATCTGCCCTCCTTAGCAACTTTTTCACATTGTGTCTAGGTATTTTTGCCGCACCCACAAGGGATGCCAAAATGCAGTGTTTCTTTCTGCATCACTCACTCTTTCACTTACCCACTCTCTGATTCACTCATACCGTTATCTATAATTATGACTTTTCAAATAGTGTGATCCAGGCCTTATGGGGTGGGAGGGGTATTAGAAAGACGAAACTTAGCACACTGGTAGACTTCGATCCGAGCCATATTTCAACCGGGTGGGACCCCCACAGGGCATCCCTCATGGGAGGGGGCAACCCCCAAAGGTTCTGCATATAGCAATTATGGTTCCCACATTTTTTGCAGGTGTTTTGGAACACAAAATTCTGCACAGTGGTAGACCTTTACTCGTGCCAGGTTTTAGGAAGAGTATCACCCTCCAGAGTAGAGGGCGACCATCTAGGTCCCCGGCCAAAGCAGTTATGAACGGTCATAACGTGAACTGAGCAACACAAAATTTTTCACCCTTGTAAACCTACACTCAGACCAGGTTTTAGTCAGGGTGGGACCCACGGAGGCTACGGTCCTCGATGGGAAGAGTTCATGTAAGTCCATCATTTTCTTTTTTCTTTTTTTTTACATCTAGGAACACAGTACTGAATAGCTGTATACATCCTCTCGCTCCAGCTGTAAGGCTGAGTGAGGCCCCAAGGGTCACCATCTAGATCGGGGTGGCCCCCGGTGGTACTGAACAAGAACAATATGCTCTGCCAATTTTTTGCGTAGGAACAGAAAGTTTTGCAGAGCGGTAGACCTTAACTCAGACTAGGGATTCGGTAGGTGGGTATGCCCGGGGGTCATCCCTCCCCTATAAATGCTTATTTATTTCCATTTCAAATACTGCAGGCTTGGGTACAGTTTTCATAGGTGTTCTTTGTCTTATCCCATACAGGATTTCACACAGGTCAGCGGCTCTGGGGCAACGTTTCTCGCTTTGTATTTTTTCTGTGACCTCCACCACTCTAAGGCTTGAGTATCCAGACGTGTCAGACAGACCAGACTTTAATACTTATTCATTGATATAGGCAGGCTATAATAGGTCTTGTGCTTATAGCTTCCTTCTAGACATAAAAAAATAGATAGGTAGGTTAGGGAAATGACAATACAGATATTTGGGTGAGTGAAGGAGTGATGGAGAAATTCCTGGGGAAGGAAGGAGGAAAGCTTGGGTGGAGGGGTGATGGAAGGAGGAGATTTAATAGAGACTGAAAGGCGAGAGAAAGTGTGAAGAGTGAGAAAACAGGCACAGTCTTTCATAAAACAGAACACTGATGAAAATTGAAGATGTATTAGCCTGTTACGACAACGTAGAAATGCAACAGACATCATACCATAAAACAGAAGCGTAATTTCTTCCAGTGCATTCTGGAAAAACTTGGAAACCGCATACCCAATCCAGCGATATGGGTCCTGAATTCTTTGAAATCCCTGTGCTCACAATCCCCTATTTCTAATAAGTTTTAATTTGGGGAGAAGTGCTGACCCGCTGAAAATCATCGGAGGGTCAGGCTCTACAAATATTGCATTAAGGATGAGAGTTCTCAACATGTACTAAGATATCAAAACCATATCTTCCCTCCTTTCACTATTTCTGAGAATGTTAAATTTGGTGAAGGGGCCCCCCATAAAAATCAGGGCTGGAAAATTGTACACAGTGGAGGTCTTTCGCAGTAAGCAGACGAACTCCCCTGGGAAGTTTTGTTCAAATCTTCCTATTTCTGATAGTTTATATTTTTGGAAAGGGGTTGACCTCCTAAGAACACCTAGGCCGGGGAATCACGCTCCCCAAACATCACATTGTAGACGGAAGTCTATTGTACAAGATGTACTAAGATATCAAAATCATACCTGCACTCATTTCACAGTCTCTAAGAATTATTAGCTTGGTGAGAGGGACTGACCCTCGAAAAATCTATCTGTCCCTAGCCAAATGCCTTAATTCCATATGGGGTGACCACTAAGTGATCGTCTCCATGTCGTCCCGTCCCCCTTCATTTCGCTGCCCCCCCCCCCCCAGATTTACCTCCCTCTCTCATATACCTCTCAACTTCATCCCTCCATATCATCCTAAATCTCCCCTTTCCACTCCCCCCCCACTCACATACACGCTGCTTGTTAGTTTCTCACTTCATCCACCTCAGTGTATTTCTCATCCACGTCACAATCCTCCTCCATTTTCTGATTTGTCAATCTGTCTCCCCATGTATCTCCACATGCTCCTCTCAAATAACTCATTTCTACTGGTATCACTCTTGACTTGTGTCTTTCCAACAAGGTTCAAATTTTGCTTTCATACGTTAGAGTGAGGATCACAGTACTGTCATGCAGTGACTTTTTTATTTCCATGCTCACTTCCATATTTGTCACTGTTTCCAATGAACCAGCAGCCTTTCGTCCTTGTCGTCCCCCTTCTAGCACTTCATCCTCCAAACTTCCATTCTTACTTACCATACGACCCAAACACTTACATGCACGCACAATTTCCATTTCCTCACTATCCAACCTCACTGTGCATTCAGTGACTTCATTTCTCTTGAAGACCATAACTTTACTCTTCCGTACATTCACTTTTAGATTCCGTTACTTACATACTTTCCCAAACACATTCACCAAGCCTTGCAATTCCCCTTCGTTTTCACTTAACAATACAGTATCATCTGTAAACAACAGAACATGAAGTTTCCAAACGCTGCCTTCTCTCATTAGGGTCGTTCCAACATCCACTTCCCTACCCAGTATCTCTTTCATAATTCCATTCACATGGAAATTGAACAGTTATGGAGACATGACACATCCCCGTTTCGGTCCAACTTGTGGATAGAAAAAATTCACTTAGTTCACCATCCATACACGCTGCAACCTTTGCTCCCTCATATTTGCTCTTCACAGCACTCAACAGTTTCCCCATTTACTATACATAACTTTAATGTTTTCAACATCCCTTTTTCCATATCCATGAATGCCGCATTCAGCTTCATTCCCTTCTCTAGAAACTTTTCCATTGAACACCTTAGCATGGATATCTGATCTACACAACCTCCTCCTTTCCAGAAACTTCCCTGTTCTTCTCTAACTAATTCCTCTATTATTTCCCTAATTCTGTCAGTAAGTATCCTGCCATATACTTCTCCTATTACACTATGAAGACAAATGCCCCTATGATTACCACACACTTCTTTTTTCCCTTTTCTTATGTAAAAGTGAATAATTATATCTGACTTCCAATCCTCCGGGACTCTACCTTCCTCTCAGGCCAATTGACACATCTTCCACATCCATTCTGCTGCTCACCTACGTGCCTCGGCATTTCACAATGCACTCCATCACTTCCTGGGGCTTTCCCCATTTTGACATACTTCACTGCTTCCATACTTCTATCCAACTGATCTCTTCTTCCCTTCTCATCTCTCTCCTTCTTTTAGCCATTCCCCAAGCACTTGTACTGGCGTTGGTTTGTTTCTCTGCGTTAAACAATTCCTTACAGCGTTTTGTCCATCTGCTTACTTTTTCTGACTTCACCAGAAGTCTGCCATTTTTATTTTTCAGTCCCCTACTATCTTCTTAATCTCCCTGTCTTACTCTCTTGACATCCTTCTAGAGGAGTTGCTTACATTCCCTCCACTTTAAACTCAGATTCCCTCCAAACTCTTCATCCACACTCTTCTCAGTCTCTCATAGTAATTTTCTCACCCTTCTCTTCTCTGCATATCACTATTCAGTCTGAACTTCCTCATGTCTCTGCTTCCAGTCCACTCACTGTATGCCTTTTTTTTTTTTTTTTTTTTTTTTTTTTTGGTGCCTCAACTTGTCTAAAAGTCATAGCTGCAAAATCGCATATAGTGCAAAACCTTTCCAGTAACCAGTCGAAGTCATTTGGGAAGTGTCATTGAAATCCAGCAAATAACTTACGAAGTGTTAAAGCACACACACACACACACACACACACACACACACACACACACACACACACACACACACACACACACACACACACACACACACACACACACACACACACACACACACACACAGCCTGAATGCATGTAGGGCAACAGTACAGAGTACGTTGCTAAAAACGATATCATCATGTTTGGCAGGACTGACCAAATTAGTTTTTGTAGGATCCAAGTGAATGACTAGCTTAAGTGAGGGAAAAGAAAAGTATTTCCATTCCTTCGTCTTTGTACACCAAGACCTATGGTGAACTTTAGGAATTACTTCATGAAACAGGCAAATTAACGCATTATTTTGAAATAATACTAATAATGCTTCAAGAGAAGATATTCGTTTTCATGACCCTTAGGGGACAAACAAAATTCTTTTAACTGTAGATTGGTTAATCGAGAACTGAGAATCCTGCAAACAACTGAGAATCATAAACGACGAGCTGTGGTTTAGGATGGAGCAAAGGCCTGCATCTGGGTCATAACATTACGCTGATATTACATTATTCCAGCCACAACAGATTATACACGAAAATATGGCGCCTGATAATGACTGAAAGTAAGCAGTAACAATAACAATGTCATTATCGATGATTATGATTTATAATGGCACAGGATCCGGTAAATTACATCGCTTCTCTCATACATCAAATATATTATAGCAGTAGCCGTGTGTGTGTGTGTATGTGTGTGTGTGTGTGTGTGTGTGTGTGTGTGTGTGTGTGTGTGTGTGTGTGTGTGAGTGTGTATTTTGGGTAGCCGAAACTATACATTCAAATCGCACCAAAATTGACACAAAAATCGCAAAAAATTATCTGATGTGAAAAAACTTGGTCCCATCTCGATTGAGAAACTTTTACTATATTTAATGAGCTATCAAATTTTGACCAATAAACGCCGCTCCCGGCGCCCTGTCAGTTGCCGTGGCCGAGTGGTTAATATCTCGGACTTGCGTGCGGACAACTTGGGTTCCATTCCCAAAGCTGCAAATAACACGATCAACTGGATACCTGCAAAAAATCCAAGTGACAACGTTAGACTAGAACAGCACACAAACGGACCATCATGGGCCCTTCGATGTCGCCTTGACGGCCGATAATGACAAAGTTAGACTAGGACAGCACATAAACGTGACTCGACTTATCTGAAATGATCGCAATGCGCGCGCGAAGCGCGAGGAAACGAATGAGAAGCACGAGGAAACGAGTGCGAAGCACGAGAAAGTGAGCGCGCAGTGTGAGAGCCCTTCGCAGGAGCAAGTGCGACTGGACCCGAAGAGCTCACGAGAAATTGTACAGTAGTTAGAACAGGAATGTGTGTGTGTGTGTGTGTGTGTGTGTGTGTGTGTGTGTGTGTGTGTGTGAATCTTGTCATATTGATTAATAATCCATTCCTCCATATTCTAACCCTATGGCTAAGAACACCAGAGAATGAAAACGTTTCAGTCTCTTGTAATATTCTGTTACTGGAAAAGCGGTTCCATTATGTCGCCTTGCATCATTTTCCACTGTACCACGCCAGTGACATCATGGGTACAGCCAGGTGGGGGAAGCGATGGTCCCCCTCACACTCTTTCTTAGAGTATCTTGATGGAGTGATAGTCATTTACTCATTTATTTATTTTCATTTTTTCACTCAATCATCGATAAATGTTTCCTGGGTTCCTATCTTTAGTATTTAACACAAGATGCATTTTTCTGTAAATCTAGAGTCTGTTATGATACTTTCCAAGAAGCTTTTTCTCAATAATAAGCATCAAAATTTACCCCCTTCGCCTAATTAACAAAATCCTTCCTGCGCCCAGGGATGATAGTAACGTTTAAAGATACAAGTTAAGAAAAAACATTTTCAGTATTTGTTGTGTGGTGTAGGTTGCTGGTTTATGCTCAGATCTAGTAATAATTATGTAATGGGTTTTGATCGCAAACATCATAATGTTATCTCGTAAAAGTTTCTACTTAGTTAATGTTTGATGATATATGAGAGAGAGAGAGAGAGAGAGAGAGAGAGAGAGAGA
Organism: Coenobita brevimanus; assembly: GCF_032717465.1. Lineage (NCBI taxonomy): Eukaryota > Metazoa > Arthropoda > Malacostraca > Decapoda > Coenobitidae > Coenobita > Coenobita brevimanus. Next base: position 24,199,626 of record NC_136959.1, on the reverse strand, counting down.
GAGAGAGAGAGAGAGAGAGAGAGAGAAAGAGAGGGCAGGAAAAATTTAGAAAGTGTCCTAAGTGATGTAGCATGTCCGAGTAGCTCAGGACTGGGGAGGGACAGTAGGAGTGAGGTAAGATACAACAGGACAAAGCAGAGTGAGGGAAGATAGGGCAGGACAGAACAGGATAAGGCAGGGCAGTAGAAGACTGAGTAGAGGAATATAGGAAAGGACAGGAAGGGGCATGACAGTCTTGTGACATAAGTGAGGTCAGAGCTTAAGGATAAGATATGACTGCATAAGTCAGACGGGACATTTTCCACCAAATGACAAATTACTGCCATGGTGCATCAGGGGACTCCACCCATTTGTGCATCATGAATGTATTATTCCACCCGATTTGAAGACCACTCTAAGTATAAACACACACACACACACACACACACACACACACACACACACACACACACACACACACACCTGCCAACATTATCCAGTTCTCATCTCAATACCCAACACCAAGCATCTCATTGATCTAGACTCTACCAGTAGGCTATACCATAACACCAAATGATGCCAACACTTCCATTCCTGTTTACACGGCAGTTCATAACCCATATCACAAACTGCCATAATATCACTTCTTTTTTTACTTTTAATTCAAATACAAGTGCTTTACTACTTTTCAATAAAGCATAATACCAAAGTCAATAAAGAGTTATTCTCCCAGCCCTATGCAACAGTTCGTTTCTCACCTACCTCCTTTTTAATTACATTACACATTACCACACATCTTATTTGCCGACACGACACCATTCCTCCATATTGAATAAAATCGTACTCACACTTTGTTTAATCACAGGCCAATTCACACTATATCTATCCTAATACCAGTCCATCTCCCACTCAGCAACACTATACCAGTACAGCCAAACCCAAATTGCTTTCTGCCAGCATCCAGCACTACAGTTCTTCCCTGTGGACGAAATTAATAATAAGAGTGGAAATAAGACACAGAATCAGAAATCCTTGAGATGATGGGTATTACGACTTGTTCACAACGATAATACGGTGACAGATGAAGGGAGGAACTGGCTGGCAATGCGTGGTGACAGGTGGGGGGAGAGAGAGAGAGAGAGAGAGAGAGAGAGGTGTACAGTGTGTGATGAGAGAGAACCGATGACAGTGAGTTAACATCACTTAGCTTAGTATTCGCCATTCTGTAAAGAATATTGCTATAATACTATCCGTCTCTGTTTGTCTGTCTGTCTGTCTGTCTCTGTCTGTCTGTCTCTCTCTCTCTCTCTCTCTCTCTCTCTCTCTCTCTCTCTCTCTCTCTCTCTCTCTCTCTCTCTCTCGTTAACTATTTCCTAACTGACTGCATTGGGTGTGCTGTTATGTTATAAATATATCATCATTAGGAATATACAAAGACGAAACATTCATGGTTCTCTCTTTCGACGCCTGATATAATTTTGTTTCTTCTTTTTTTCTCTTTCCTTGATTTTTTTCCCCTATTTTTCCCCTAGGTAATGGCTTGTTCACTCACACCTTTAGTGCTTTAATTTCCGCAACTATTAACACTCTCCTCACTCACATTGCCCTTCCCCTCAACCTCATACCTCTCTTATCTACTCCTCTACTCTTCCGTGTGTGTGTGTGTGTGTGTGTGTGTGTGTGTGTGTGTGTGTGTGTGTGTGTGTGTGTGTGTGCGCGCTTGTTAACAACGTAACTTTAACAGCATAACATGTTATGATGCTTCATGTTATGATGCTTCCTTTTGGATACTCACATCCTGATATATTGCAGTGGGTCCAGCAAGGAGGTAGGTTATCGTGACAACAATGGGAAATACATAAAGAGAATGAAGAACACACCCTGACCGCACTGACTGAAAAATGCATAGAGAGAGAAAAAAGAAGGTCTCCATTATCCATAAGATTTCACAAAAGCTTGAAGGGCTTTGAGGAGCACAGAAAATGTGAAATTCAAAGAATCAAATGTGATATGCTTAGACTAAGGAAGGAAAAAAATAAAGAACCACCACCATTACAGTGAGAGCCACAATGGACCTAACCCTGGCATCCTGCAGACTTAATCTAGGTTTACTTGGAGCCTAAACTAAGCACAGTTGTCACAGTGTTATCACATAACATGACAGTGAAATATCGATCAGTATGAGACTATCTCCGATAAGGCACAGCAACAGTTTCATCTACTTTTCTCTTGATGTATCTGTATACTGGAATTTTTTTAGACATCAGTGGATAGATCATAATTATTAAAATCCTTCATCGATCGAGAATGAGGTCTGGATGACGATGATGATGATGATGATGACTAGATTATTTGTATGAAGAACGAAAATGGATGTGAACGTGTGTGCAATATTATTCGTAGATCTTATTGCACGGGTGTCTGTCAGGAAGGTTTGTACACAGTGGCAAAGTTTGTAACTACCATATTTTATACTGTAACATATGCGTGTAAATACGCTAATCTTAATAGACGAAATAAACCTACCACTGAACGACAACTAAGACATGTTGTTAGAACTTAGCGTGCTCGTTTGAAAATAAATCAAAAATCTGTATGAGGCAGGGAATTGACTCTCATATATAACGCTTCCGAGATATTTCTTTCTGTTTTTGCCAACGGGGAAAGAAAAAGAGAAAGTGAGAGGAAAAGCAAGATTTAGTACAGCAATATCAACGTGGACGTTTCTTTCTGCTTTAATATTGGAGAGAGAGAGAGAGAGAGAGAGAGAGAGAGAGAGAGAGAGAGGCTACTCCAAAATTACTGACGCACGAGGAAGGGTATATGACATTGCACAGATTAAAAAAAAAAATAAAGACGTTCGTATCGCCGTTGCCTGATTACACCACGGGCCTTCCCCGTGACTGGGAGACCAAAGGGAGACTTAGATTCCTATTACCTGCTCCATGCAGAGGTCTGCCACTATACAATATTTCATTTCCCGAGGTAATATATATATATATATATATATATATATATATAATAACACCGTCATCACTGCTGATATAATCGCTTCCACAGCCGCTATCACCAATACCACGATCATCGCTACCACTGTTATCAATACCATTACCACCAAACCCACCATTACCATTATCAGTATCATCACTGCCACTGTTATCATTACCAGTACCCTCAGGCAATACTTTTTTTTTTTTTTTTTTAATTTTCCCTGGAACGATTTTTGTTTCCATGGACGAGAGCCAGCTCAGTGTGCCTTGCGGACTGAGGACGTTATTCTCCCGGGCATGGAAGCATGCATTCCACTATCTTGTCCTATAACTGATGCAGAAAAAAATTTGGTCTAATCACGAAAGTTCTAATGCATGAAGGCCTAGATAAGGTATCGGAACCAACCCACTCCCTAATCTCGTCACTTTTACGCCTATGCCCTGAACCGTCCAGTGTTTGTTCTTCACTCTGCTAAGAATAATTTCATTCGTACCAAATGCTCTGGACTCTAGGACTCAAATTCTTCCCGTTCCTTCTGGCACCTTACCAAAAACCTCTCTAACAACTTTACATCGTAATCCTTCCCTCCCCTTTTTCTCTCTGACATCTGAAGCTATTTCTTCTGAAAAAAAAAAAAAAAAAATCTTTGCTCCTGCTTTCTCCTCCAGTTCCACCTCAGACGATTCCGGAGCTGTTCCTCCATCATTCCACCCCGACTTCCTCATGGCTGGTTTTAAAATTTCATTAACTGATGTACGGCACTTTCCACCCTGACTGGCGTCGATGCTAACAAGACATTTGGGCCTGATGGGCTCCCTCCTGTTGTCCACAACAACTGTGCTTCTGAGCTTACACCCTGCCTGAGTAAACTCATTTCGCCTATGTCTGTCAGCTTGTACATTTTCTTCTTGTTGGAGTTTTCTCTAATTCAGCTTCCCCCCTCCCCTCAAAAAGGGTGACCATTTCCAGCCCTCTCACCGCTGCCTAATTGCTTTAACATCCTGTATTTATAAGGCTTTTAAATTCATTCTTAAGAAAAAAATAAATAAATAAAAGCATCATTCCTATCAGAACCTCCAATCGCCAGAATACGTTCTACTCAGGACACTCCACTGGCGATCTTCTCACCTTCCTTTCTGACTCTTGGTCATTCTTGTTTCGGGACTTCGTCGAAAGCTTTGCCATTGCACTTGACATCTCAAAGCTTTCGATTGAGTCGGGCATATATTTTTATATTTCTAAATTTACCCCTTAAGGTTTCTATCTTATCTGTGCCTTCATTTCTAGCTTCCATTTTGGTAGTTCTATAGCTGCTAGTGTAGATGGCCACCGTTCCCCTCCTAGAGCCATCAGTAGTGGTTTTTTCTAAGGACTCTGTCCTATCACGAACTCTGTTCCTTCAATTTATCAATGACCTTCTAAGCTGTCACCTAACCCTATTGTCTCAAACGTTGATGACTTCACTCTTCTCCTATCCATTTGCTTCCTGCAACGTCCATTTCAGCAGTTACGTCAACAGACAAGGAATGGGGCCACGGCACACTTAATGTCTAACTTGGTTCATATCTCTGATTGAGGAAAAATAATCTTGCTGTTTTTAATGGCTCAAAAACTCAATTCTTACATCTTTTGACCTGCCACAGTCTTCCGCAGGTGAATCCTCTAATGTTTTATCAATATCTAACTCAATCCTACGTCATCTTTGAACATCCACGGGGTTTCATTCTCCGGGGATTTGTATCTTGGAAAGATCTTATTAACTTTTTTGTAAAATACGCTTCCAAGAGATTAGGTATGCTAAGCCGACTCTGTGCGTTCTCTACTCCTGCACAGTTGTTGATTTTATACAGGGGTTATATTCGCCTCTGTGTGGAATACAACTCTCATATGTGGGGAGGCTCCCCTCATACAGCTCTTCTCAACAAGGTGGAGTCAAAGGTTTTTCGTCTCATAAACTCTCCTCCTCACACTGGTTTCCTTCAACCTCCGTCTCTTCGCAGCACTGTTGCATCTTTATCTCTTCCATCGCCAATTCAATGGCCACTACTTTTGTGAACTGTCTGTTTGCATCCCCGCTCCACTACGGAGGCCGCGTAGCACGCGTCTAGCAACAAACTCGCATCCCTTTTCTGCCCAAATCTAATGCATGAATTAATTGCTGCTCTCAGCTCTTCGTGGTTTTAACAGGTTAACTCTGGAACTGTCTTCATCTGTCTGTATTCATAATAACGATGATCTCCAGTCTTTTAAACCACAGTGTGTCCAGGTATCTCGAAATGAATAGATCTTGAATTTTGCCCATTGTTATTTTTTTTTTCGTTTTCTTGGCGGGAACAATCTTACGGGCTTCTGGCCTTTGGTGCCTTACTCCTTGCAAAAAATAAAACCACTATTACGAATACCACTATCATCACTGCCACCATTATCACTACCATTATCATCACAACCATTGTCACCAATATCACTACCATCAAATCATTATCACAAGCACTACTACCATCACACTCACCATCACCAACACCACTATCATAACAACCACTGTTGTCACTGCCATTACCATCACAACAACTATCATTATTACCACTACCATCACAACCACCATTACCAATACTACTATCATTATTACCATTACCATCACAACCACCATCGCCAATACCACTATCATCACTGCTAATGTTACCACTACCATTACCATCACAACCACCATCGCCAATACCACTATCATTATTACCATTACCATCACAACCACCATCGCCAATACCAGTATCATCACTGCTAATGTTACCACTACCATTACCATCACAGCCACTATCATCACTACCACTACCATCACAACAACCATCACTAATACCACTATCGTCCTTGCCATCGCTATCACCATGAAGGATATTAATATGAAGGACAAACACATTTTCCATAACAAACGGGTTAATATCAAAGGAGTGTCAAAACAAAGGAGTGACACACCTAACCTAACCTAACCTAACCTCATTCCTTTGATTCAGTATTTTTGTCACTCCTTTGAAGTGTCTGTCCTTTCAAATGTCACTCCATTGAATACAACCGATTACAAACAAATGTATTTCCCAGTTCTTTGCCTTCCCTCCGTCCCTATTATCTCCCAACCCATTTTGAAAATCTATATAGCTATTATTATTAGGTCTCCACATTATGAAGGCGAATTACTCTAACAACATTTATTTTTTTGTCTTTTTTATTTACTTTTTCCAAACATTTATCCAATTGATATTGTTCTTCTATTTCTTCACCAGTTCGTTTCTGACGATAAGGCAATTTCTTCGGCAATTACCCCCAGACATTTCTGCATTCACTTTTTCTATGTCATATAAAGAATTAGCAGTGTTGGTCAAGTACAGTAGATTTGTCAAGTTCATCTACTGTAAATCCTCATATTTAGGCGTATTTGTCATATAAAAGCTTGCTGTACTGCAGTGAAGTGTGAAGAAGGACCGTGAGCAGGAGGCCATGAGTCAGATTTGTTTGGGATACAGTACTAGTTTTTTATATTTTTTCTCTTAAGCACAAGGATTTGAAACGTCTGTAATTTCTTTTTTTCTAACCTACACTATTTTCTTTTTCAGGTGTTGGTGATGGAATTATGCTATTCAACATAAATGAAGTAGAAGTTTCCAGCTGAACTGATTTTCACAACAGAGCAGAAATTCAAAATCGACTAATTCTGATATAAGCCCAATCCTACGTCAAGGTTCGGCATTGGTTCTGCCATGAGGTCAGTGTCCATACACGAACGGCACTTAAGGACAATATCATACTAAGGATTATCAACCACTTTGAAGGAAAGGGCATTGTCCATACACAAACAAGAGCCACAGTGGACATCCAGAATCAGTCACAGAAACGGAAGCCAACAATGATATCATGCGCAACTCAACCACCGGAAGCCTAAAGAAGTTCCAATGCCGTCGCTCCTAAGAATTGGACGATTTAGATTTGCTGCTCTGTTGTGAAAACGAGTTTTGTTGAAAATTTATGCTTCACTAATGTTGAACAGCATATTACTGTCACCAAAATCTGAACAAGAAAAGGGTGCAGGTTAGAAAACAAGGAAATAACGGACGTTTGAAATCCTTCCACTTTTTAAAACACGCCTGTAACAGAGAGAGAGAGAGAGAGAGAGAGAGAGGTTAAGTAACCTGTGTCATAATCTAATCCACATGCCAAGAAATGACACGCACACATAGAGTTAGGTAAATTAATGATAGGGAGAGTTGGAGCTCCCCTTTCACCAGCCATCAGGACTTGATCCTGACCACCTTCCTTTGCTGAACATTTTCAGCGATTCATTTACACAGAGAGTAGGCCAGCATGCCCTCTTAATACCTCTACCTTCAACTGTCTACACTACACTACATGCGCATAACATATCACACCTTCTATTCACTCTCTTTAGCAATGACCGCTGCAGTGTTACTGTCAAATGAGGTGGTACCTCGGACTGTCACCACCAGCAGGGTAGGGCTGGCGGCACAGGGTCCTCCTGCTCCCCAACAAGTGACTGTGCCGGCAGCGACTGTTGCAATTTCCAGTAATGCTCGTCAGCGGAGAAGTGAAAGTGCAGCCTTATTTTTCACCTAATCCGGGGCCTTAGCACAAATTTAAACTCAGTTCATTTTTTCCTTCAGTCCATATCCCCTTTGGCCCTTTTCCTCACAGAACCATAAATCTCACCCTTTACTGATATATCCCCATTTTGTTTTCCCGGTTACCATCTCCTCATAAACTTCCATAACAATTACTCATTGTATAAACTAAATTGTCAAAATATTACCAAATATATCTGTGTAGTCTATTGCTCCCCCAGTGCTTCTTCGGAACCCAGTGTATTTGATTCCATATCCACACAGTTGAATAACCTTAACCTTTCCCTTAGCACCGAAATTACCATTTTGGATGATTTTAACATACATAATGTTGAATGGTTATTGCATTCTGCCAGGACTGACGACCCTGATCTAGAGTGCGAGCTGTTTGCAGAATCGTTTAATCTCACCCAGTTGGTAAAGCAACCAACCAGAATACCTGATAATCCTGACCATAATGCCCATCTCTTGGATTTATTCTTGACAAATAATCCAGATCAATACAGGATAGAGGTACTGTCACCACTTGGATCCTCTGACCACAATCTCATCAAAGCCTCATTAGTTAACCCCCCCCCCCCACACCTCCCCCTTCTGAACCTGTCAGGTTTACCTGATGGCACTTTGATAGGGCAAACTGGGATGGATTTAGAAATTATCTTGGCAGTCTTTCTTCTCTAGTGATCCCAGTTCTACCCAGTCCCACATTTCCTACTTCATACTAGCTGGTATGGATTTATTCATACCAAGTCAACATTTCACTAAGTGATCGAACTGTCCAAATTGGTTTGATGGCAACTGTGCCAGAGCAACAGCCCAAAAGTCATTGGCATATAACTCTTACTTAAGATAAAAAATATCTGAATCACTCTCTCAATTTAAAATTGCTAGAGTTCATGTAAAAGCTGTATTAAATCTATCTAAATCAAACTTTCTTCAAAAGCAAGCATCAAAACTACATAACAACCCTAATGACAATAGAATACTCTGGTCAACTCCTAATTATTTCAGTAATAACTTTAATAAGTCATCATCCATTCCCCCACTAAAATCTTCAGATGGCAACATTACAAATGACCTGCGTGGGAAAGCAGATATTTTTGCCAGTACCTTTGCCACAAACTCTACCATAGACGATACCAGCCAGAATGTCCCAGCACTGGAACTTGACTCTCCCGAAATTGTTCCACTTAAAATACAGACAAGATACGTAAAATCCATCCTAGACAATTTACCTATCAACAAAGCTCCAGGCCCAGATGGAATTCCGCCAATTGTTTTGAAAAAGTGTTTCCCTGAACTTGCCTTTGTTCTAGCTAAATTATTCAGACTATGCATACGTACTTCCACCCAATTCCGAAGAAATGAAGTTCCTCTGACCCCTCTGATGACAGACCAATAGCTGTCACATCTTCTCTTGGTAAGGTATTTGAAACTATAATTAATATGCACATAGTTAAACATCTTGAATTCAACAACTTAATTATCGATAGACAATATGGTTTTCGCCACAAAAGATCCACCATTGACATACTCAATCTCCTAATTCATCCCATCCATCAATCAATTGACCTACATGGAGAAACTCATGCAGTAGCCCTTGACATTTCAAAAGCTTTCGACAGAGTATGGCACCGTTCCCTGCTGTCCAAACTCCCTTGCTATGGACTAACGTCTTTTGTTCCTTTGATTTCCTCATATCTCAGTGACAGGAAAATATGGGTAAAAGTAGATGATGTATATTCCAATTTCCACTCAATTAATGCCGGCGTGCTGCAGGGATCAGTTCTGGTGCCAACCCTGTTCCTGGTTCATGTTAATGATCTCTTATCTGTCACCCACAATCCCATCCACTTATATGCAGATGACTCAACACTACATAGTTCATTCACATTCAGACACACATTTACAAAGTCTAATATCTCTACCTCTCAACTCAGTACAGCCATCTCCATAAATCAAGACCCATCTACGATCAGTGAATGGGGACAAAACAACCTTGTCTCTTTTAATGCTAGTAAAACTAATATATACAATTTACTAATAGACAGATATTGCCAGATTCGTATGTTACCTTCAGTGCTACTAATATTCCCATCTCCAAAAGCACTGACATTCTTGGCGTCTCACTTAACAATGCCCTCAGCTGGACCTGTCATGTCAGATCACTTGCTAAAACCGCCTCAAAGAAATTTTGATTATTGTACAGAGTCAGTAAGTTCTTCACTGACGAGCAGTTAGCTATAATTTATAAGAGTCATATGCACTCTCAGCTTGAATATTGCTCACCCTTGTGGAATGGATGTGGAGAGGTTGCATTAAATCAACTAGACAAAATTCAGAACAAAGCTGTTAAAATTATTAACAACCCTGCCATTGCAAATAAACTACCTCCCCTGCAACTAAGAAGGAATGTTGCCTCCCTTGCATTATTTTACAGATATTTTTATTGCAAATGCTCAGACGAAGTTGCGTCCATGCGTCCATGGTGCCACCTCTCCATGCCTTCCCTCGTGCTACACGGGCATCTGGTAGCGCTCATGACTGGACTGTCACTCAGCCTATTGCAGAACTTCTGCCTATCAGAATTCTATCATTCCCCGAACTGCATCTCTCTGGAACTAGCTTCCCCAGAGTTGTTTCCCTCCAAACTTCAACCTACAGCTGTTCAAGTCTAACTGTTACAGATATTTTATGAACAGAGGGCACCAGTAATCTGGTGAATGGATCTTTTTTTTTATCATTTGTTTTTCCTTCCTCTGTACTGTTAAATTATATATATATATATATATATATATATATATATATATATATATATATATATATATATATATATATATATATATATATATATATATGGTCCTGAAGAAATTTCAGGTCGGGTGATACATGAATGTGCAGAAGAGTTAAGCAGACCTTTATATTTAATATTCAAGGAATCCTTGGGTCAAGGTAAAATACCTGATATATGGAAGAAAGCAAACATTGTTTCCTTATTCAAGAAAGGGAAGAGACAGAATCCACTCAACTACAGATCAGTATCACTGACCAGTGTTGTATGTAAGATACTGGAAAAGCTGATATGAAAAGTTTGGGTAAACCATCTAGAAGAACACAATCTGATGACAGAAAGGCAGTTCGGTTTTCGTAAGGGAAAATCATGTGTCACTAATCTATTAAGCTACTATGATAGAGTTACGGAAACATTACAGAAAAAAGAAGGGTGGGTGGACAGTATCTACCTAGATTTCAAGAATGCATTTGACAGAGTACTGCACCGAGGACTTTTATGAAAACTGTACTGTCAAGGAGGAATGCAAGGCAACCTGTACTATGGGATGCAGGATTTCCTCAGAAAAAGGGAAATGACAACAGTAGTAAGGGGAAATTACTCATCATGGAAGGAAGTGACTAGTGGAGTTCCACAGGGCTTAGTGCTGGCTCCAATTATGTTTTCAGTACTGTATATATAAATGACATAGTAACACTGGAAATGGAAGCTATCTAAATATGTTTGCCGATGATGCAAAAATACAACGGTGAATTACTAACACAGATTCTTGCAGAGAGCTACAAGAAGAAATAAATAAACTTCATGAATGGAGCAATAAATGGCAAATGGAATTTCATGTGGGCAAGTATCATGTAATAAAGTTTGTAAAAGTAAAAAAAAAAAAGACCAGACTGGGATTATAAGTCAGGAAAGTTAATCATACACATATTAAAAAGGAAGAAGGACCTGGGAATGATTATCAATAATAGACTATCTCCGGCTGACCACATAAGTGAGAAGGTACGTAACATGCATACACTGCTTGCCGACATGAGAATGCAGTCACATATATAAATGAAGACATGCTGAGAAAGATAATAACATCATTCATTAGACCAACCTTGTTGTATGCCTTAGTAGTCCGGAATCCTCATGTCAAAAAACACATAGAAAAGATTGATTGAGTGTAAAGGGCCGCTACAAGATGGGTACCATGCTAAAGGGATCTGAGCTACGAAGGAAGACTAGAAAAATTGAATCTAGCAACATTACAGGAGAGAAGGAAAAAAGGAGACATGATTATGCTATTTAAGACATCTCAGGGAAAGAGAAAATAAACATAAATGAATATATAACCTATGGGGAAGCATCAGCAAGAGGACACTGCTAAATACTACATGAAAAGAGAGACGATAAAGACGTAAGGAAATTCAATTTCCCAAATAGGGCAATTGATCAATGAAATGTTCTACCGAATGAAGTTGTGTGTGCCAAAACTATTTAAAAAAAAATTAAGGATATGTATGATAAAAATGGTTTAAAACACGGGGCAATACAAGCTCGACTCATTCCTGTAAAGATACAATTAGGTAAGGAGAATTAGGTAAGGTAAGAACACACACACACACACACACACACACACACACACACACACACACACACACACACACACACACACACTATACTGTGAGCAACAATTCAAACTGTCTCTTGTTAAATACTGGGGTTATCTTCTTGCCGGAGTGGTCATTGGCTCTGATGTGGGTGTTATAACGATGTGTTGTTCGACCTTGTAGAAAGCAGAGGAAAATTGATGCACTATTTCAGACAAATCATGCGTTTGAACGTGGACCACCTGATAACTAGTTCACTTGAATTCACTCACGCACCACCTCATATAATGCGCCTCGTTTGTTTGTTCTGAGTGGGTAAGAATTATTGCTAGGTTGTTTGCTATTCAGAGGATTGCACTCATCCTCATCATAGTCATCACCTTAACCTCATACATACAATATGGTTGGGAGTCATCACAGACTAAGTACAGGATAGAACAAACGTTAGAAGTATCAACAGACTGACCTGGATGATTAGTCTATTACAAGATCACCTCAACGCCATCTGTCAGCTAGTCATCCGTAACATAATGCCAAGCTGGTATATTCTCTTGGTTCATTCTTGGGAACTTTGAATTTAGTATTTCGTCCAGTTTTGAGAACCAGAAAGATACTCCATCGAGACTCAAACCAAAGGATATAATGTGACCATGAAACAATATAACTGTGACCGTTCCCCTACTCAAACCGAACAACGACCTTTTCGAAACGGACGTTTAGCAGAAGAATAAATTTTCTCACACTTTGGAGGACCCACAGATCTCCATTTTCTTTCGCAGAGAGATGACGGCCATATGCATTCACAGGTTACAGTAACAGAAAGGAAGGAGAACAGGTCATGGATGAACAAGGTGAATGATCGTGAGATGACCAAATCTTGTGAAAACACCTTTGAATGTTGTTTCTTGGTTGAAAACCTACGATTGTCAACATGATAGAAAGTAAGCTGGACACTTGTAATGGTAGATGAATGTTACTGTATTCAACAGTTTGATAATGAGGGAGTGACGTGTTGAAGTGTGTGCATTGCACCGGCGATGGCATAAAATACGTAGACGTTATATGGCAAACTGACAGCCTGAAAAAGTCCGTGTTCTGCCCAGTAATGTATGTCATCCATTTGTACATCACACTCAGTCTTCCCATACATTAAGTCTTACACGTCTGTGAGAGGACTGAAGAATACGGGCAAACACAAGCACTCGCCCCAGTGCACACTGCGCGTTTCTCTCTCTCTCTCTCTCTCTCTCTCTCTCTCTCTCTCTCTCTCTCTCTCTCTCTCTCTCTCTCTCTCTCTCTCTCTCTCTCTCAGTGTGTGTGTGTGTGTGCTGTTTAATTCTTTCTGCCATTAAAACCCACGCTTGACATCTCTCGTGTTTATCACTGTCTCCTCTCTTATTCTTCCACCAATTACCACGCTTCACTGTCTCATCATCATCATCACGTTCTCCCTCCTTTCTCTTTTTATTATTTATTTATTTATTTATTCATTCTGTGTGTGTGTGAGGCCAAAATTCGAGGTGTGAGTTTTGTCAATTTGAATTTCGTTTTGTATTTTTTTTTTTTTTTTTTTTTGGTCGAAGGGAGACTTAATGAGTTATACATACTTTTTCTAAACTAAACTGAAACGAATTTTTAGTCGATTCTGAACGTATATAAAAGATTGACGGATCTTTTTGATCGTTATTGGGAATTGGTCTGGACAGAAACTGGTAAGAACGTTAATAGCAAGAACAGGAAGAAATAAAGACACAAAGTAATATGGAAGACTAAGCAAAAATACAAAAGAAGATGGAAAGCGATGTGTGAAAAAAAAAAAAAAAAATCCGGGAAAGAGAAAATATCAGAAAGACCAAAAAAAAAAAAAAAAAATAGCAGGAGCGACTGATCAAGAGGAAAGAGGTAAATGCTTGAGGCAGGGGAGACGAAATGGCAGGTAGGATTATGGAACATGTCAGAGAAGGTGAAACACGAAAAGGAAAAGACAAGAATACCAAGAGAAACTACACCAAACATTACTTCACGTTTTTTTTTTTTTTTTTGTCTGTCTACAAGTCCAGGAGATTTCCAGCTCAGCATACAGACTCTCTCTCTCTCTCTCTCTCTCTCTCTCTCTCTCTCTCTCATATACATATATACATAGCTATCTATATCTCTATCCCTTACGTGTATATATATATATATATATATATATATATATGTAGACAGATAGATGGATAGATATAATGAGAGAGAGAGAGAGAGAGAGAGCTATCTGTATCTTTCTACCTATCCATTACGTACATATATATATCCAACCATCCATCCATCATCCAATCCTACATTGCCCCATGAAGAGCGTAGGAGCCCGGGGCTAGACAGTTGGTCCCGACATTTAAGATGAGAGTATATATATATATATATATTGTTACATAGCCTATGATTTCATCATCCTTTGTGTAATTTTAACGCTCAGTATGCTGCATGTTTGATCACGAGCGTGTTCTGCCTCAGTCCCCCCTTCTACCGTTATAGTAGAGTAAGTCGTCCTTTCTGTTATTCAGTGCGGGATTGTCGACCGTTTGTCCCCATCGCTTCATTTGCGCGTCCTGCTTACAAGTTGTATCAGGCTCTGCTGGCCCCTATATAATGAGCTCAGTCTCTGCATCATTGCCACTTAGATCTGCTCCTCATTTTGTTCACATCTCTGTCCTCCCCTGTACAGATATTATTATTGTGAGTGCTCAAGAAGTCTCCAACCATCTAGCAGCTGTGTGTAATTTGAGTATAACTGTTGTTGCATTTTTTCTTGTACTGTATAGCATAAGTTTAATTTGTAGGCCTAGTGAAGTTTTTGTAATTCATGTGGGGTTCTTTATGTCAGTCATTTTTGATAATAGTTTGTATCTGTAATCATTTATCTGGCATTCACTGAGTATTATCTGGTATCTCATTTTATCAGGGCTGACTTAGATAAATTTACTCTTGCTAATTTTGTGTTAATAGAGGCTATTGCAGTTAACCATATATTTAACCTGTTTATTTGCCATTACATTATCCTTATGAGTTCTGAATGTTTTGTTGTTAGTTTGTGCATTAAACTTTAACTTGTAATTTTACCTAACTCTTTTGTTTTGAACCTGGAACTTTACGGGACAGTAGTGACTCTTCGTATTCTCACTTAAAGTGTACATTATCTTTCTCTGTTCCGTAACATAAATTTGGCGACCTCATATCAGGATATTCAGGATATTATCATAAGGATATTGTTTGATATTTTGTGACTGTGATATATTCATGATGGCTACTATTTCTACACTTGATGAAGCCAAAGATTTTTTGTCAAATGTGCAAACAGTGTGTGATATAGAAAACAGAACAAAGAATGAACTTAAGCTTGTTGCTCAACAATTGGGAATTGCAGTTCACTCTCATCATTCTAAAGATCAAATTGTTGGCATGATTAATAAAAGCTTGTTTAATGTAACTCCTCCAAATGAGCAAACGCAGATTGAATTAGCTAAGTTACAGCTAGCCCTGCAGGAGGCTCGTGTGAAGGAAGCTGAATTTCAAGCACGTGCTAAGGAGGCTGATGTTAAGGAGGCAAATGCTCGTATTCAAGAGGCAGAGGTACGGGCTCAGGCACAAATTGAGCTTGCCAGGATTCAGGCAGACCATGAGTATCGCATGAAACAAGGTGGAACTGGATCATCTTGCTCTGATGATTTTGATGTGGCTAAAAATGTTAAACTTGTCCCTCCTTTTAATGAATCTGATTTAACAAAGTATTTTCAGTTGTTTGAGAGGGTAGCTACAGGTTTTAATTGGCCTAAGGAGTATTGGCCAGTACTCCTTCAAACTGTTCTCACCGGTAAAGCTCAAGTAACTTATGCATCTTTGCCTCAGGATCAGTCTGATAATTATGATGTAGTTAAGAGCTTGATTCTTAAGGCCTATGAGCTTGTTCCTGAAGCTTATAGAGTAAAATTTAGGACAACTTACAAGCAAGATAAGCAATCCCATGTTGAGTATGCAAAAATCAAAGAAGATTTGTTAGAGCAGTGGTTAAATTCTAAGAATGTGGATTCTGATTTTGGTAAATTTAAGCAGATGATTTTGCTGGAGGATTTCAAAAGGTGTATTTATAAAGATGTAAGCCTATATCTTGATGAGAAAAGGATAGATAATTTGTCTGATGCTGCAGTTTTAGCTGATGAGTATGTTCTCACTCACAAGAGATATTTTAGAGGGAAGAGGAAAGCTGAGAGTCAGTACGTTGCCTCTACTCAGAGTACAGGTAACAGGAAAGAGAATAAAGATGATGTTTCTCAGGAAGTAAATACCAGCTTCACCTCTAGATTTCAGAAAAGTAAATGTACTTATTGTAGTAAGCTTGGTCATACTACGGAGAAATGTTTCAGGAGACAGCGTGATGTGAACAAAAAGGAGTCTTTAAATATTCAGTCAATTGGTCTAGTGTCCACTCTTGAGAGTTCCCAGAATTCTTTAACTGAGTTAACTGAACCTGCTTTGAGGGGTAACTTAAATTCTCATGATGGAGCTCCTCTTTTGAGCAGTAACGTGGGTGACACTCTCAAGAGTTCATGTGCTAATTTCCTGTCTGATGGTTTTGTCAGTCCTCTGGACAGTAATGACAGGAAATCAGTTCAAATATATCGTGATACAGGTGCTTGCCAATCCCTTATGCTGACCAGTGTTCTAGGCTCTAATTTTAATTCCTCTGATCAAAACTGTAATCTTACAAGGTGTAGGGAATAATTACTTCTCTGTTCCTCTGTGCAGAGTGAATTTAGAGTCTGGTTTTGTTAATGGTTCTGTTATGGTTGGGTTGGTTGAGACACTCCCAATGTCAGGTGTAACTTTCTTACTTGGAAATGATATTGGTGGAAGTCAAGTGTGTCCAGCTCCTCAGTTGTCTAGTGAGCCAGTGGCTGTGTCCCGGGATTGTGATGTCCCTGATGTGTTCCCTGCATGTGCTGTCACTAGGGCTAAGTCTAAAGTTACTGGTGATTTAGAGGATAATGACGATGATGATGTTATCCTAGCTGACACTTTTCTTGCTAATTTGGACCACTCACCAGATGAGGCAGTACCCCGTAGTGTTGATAATTTGTCTCGTCAATAGTTGGTTGAGTTGCAGGTTGCTGACCCTGAGTTGAAAGGTCTAGCTAACTCTGCTTACAGTGAAGAAGAGTCAGCCGGTGCTTCTACTTGTTATTATGTAAAGTCAGGAGTACTTATGAGGAAGTGGAGACCCCCAACAGCATCAGCCGACTGTGAATGGGAGGTTGTACATCAAGTTGTCATCCCTCGTGTTTGTAGGCAGGATATCATTCGAGTGGCTCATGACACCAGTTTGGCAGGACACCTTGGAGTGAGGAAGACTGTGGCACGCATTTTGAAACACTTCTACTGGCCAGGTATCTTCAGGGATGTTTCCTGGTATTGTAAGTCTTGTCACACCTGTCAAGTTGTGGGGAAGTGTAATCAGACCGAAAAGGTTGCACCTCTAGTTCCCATTCCTCCTTTTGAGGCGCCTTTCACCCGTGTGTTGGTGGATATTGTGGGCCCTCTTCCTAAGACTTCTTCAGGATTTTCTTATGTGTTGACCATGATTGATATGGCTACTCGTTATCCTGAAGCCATTCCACTTAGAAATATCTCAGCAAAGAACGTGGTTAAGGAAATGCTAGGGTTCTTCACAAAGTTTGGTCTGCCCAAGGAGGTACAGTCAGACCGGGGAAGTAATTTCATGTCAAACGTTTTCAAGCAGTCTCTGAAAGAGTTGGGCATCACCCAGATCACGTCTTCAGCTTACCATCCCCAGACCCAGCGAGCGTTGGAGAGATATCATCAAACACTCAAATCGATGCTCAAGAAATACTGTTTGGAACATCAGAAAGACTGGGATAAAGGTCTTCCATTCGTTGTATTTGCCGCAAGAGAATCTCCAAATGAATCACTGGGCTTCTCACCTTTTGAACTACTGTTTGGCCATGAAGTAAGAGGACCCCTGAGGTTACTCAAGGAATGCTGGCTGTCGGAGGAAGATGACGTCAACCTGCTGGAGTATGTGATGAATTTCAAAGAACGGCTGTCCACTGCTTTACAGCTGGCGAGAGAGAATTTAGGAGCTGCTCAGGAGAAGATGAAGACTTGGTATGACAAGAAGTCCAGGTTACGCCACTTTCAGCCAGGAGATCAGGTTTTGATTCTGCTACCAGTTCATGGGCAACCTCTTCAAGCCAAGTTTAGTGGTCCTTATTTCGTGGAGAAGAAACTCAGTGATGTCAACTATGTCATCGCCACACCAGATCGTAGAAAGAGCAAGCAACTATGTCACATCAACATGCTAAAGTTATATCACAGGCGGGACGAAAATAATCCAGTCTGCACTGTAGCTGTTCCACCCGAGTCTGCAAGTGAAGCTCTCCCATGCAGTATGAGCCTGAGTGATAGTTTGGGGAAGAATCCTGATATCATGAATGATCTCCAGACTAAGCTTTCTCATCTACCTCCTAAGGAAAGGCAGGAGTTTTCGGCATTACTGCAGGAGTACCCGCAAGTGTTCCGTGCTACTCCAGGAAGAACCACTGTGTTGATGCATGATGTCGATGTTGGAGACGCAAAGCCAATTAAATTGCCTCCTTACCGTGTGAACCCAGTGAAAGTTCCTCTCATCCAGAAGGAGCTTGGCTACCTGTTGGACCACAAGATGATTGAGCCCTGTCAGAGCAAGCGGAGTTCTCCTGTCACTCCGGTCCCTAAGCCAGGTGGGTCACAGCGGCTTTGCATCGACTACAGACGTGTTAATCAGATGACCAAAACAGACACTTACCCTCTCCCTCGTGTGGAAGATTGCATAGACATGATCGGAAAGGCTAGGTACATAAGTAAGTTTGATTTGTTAAAGGGATACTGGCAAGTACCTATGACTGAACGTGCTAGGGAGATCTCATGTTTTGTAATATTAGGAAAGACTTTTGCATGTTCTGTAATGCCATGTACAGATTGTTTTAGAGTAATAAGAAATTTCCCTTGTAAATTTCTTTTTTCTTTGTGGGGAGGTGTTACATAGCCTATGATTTCATCATCCTTTGTGTAATTTTAACGCTCAGTATGCTGCATGTTTGATCACGAGCGTGTTCTGCCTCAGTCCCCCCTTCTACCGTTATAGTAGAGTAAGTCGTCCTTTCTGTTATTCAGTGCGGGATTGTCGACCGTTTGTCCCCATCGCTTCATTTGCGCGTCCTGCTTACAAGTTGTATCAGGCTCTGCTGGCCCCTATATAATGAGCTCAGTCTCTGCATCATTGCCACTTAGATCTGCTCCTCATTTTGTTCACATCTCTGTCCTCCCCTGTACAGATATTATTATTGTGAGTGCTCAAGAAGTCTCCAACCATCTAGCAGCTGTGTGTAATTTGAGTATAACTGTTGTTGCATTTTTCTTGTACTGTATAGCATAAGTTTAATTTGTAGGCCTAGTGAAGTTTTTGTAATTCATGTGGGGTTCTTTATGTCAGTCATTTTTGATAATAGTTTGTATCTGTAATCATTTATCTGGCATTCACTGAGTATTATCTGGTATCTCATTTTATCAGGGCTGACTTAGATAAATTTACTCTTGCTAATTTTGTGTTAATAGAGGCTATTGCAGTTAACCATATATTTAACCTGTTTATTTGCCATTACATTATCCTTATGAGTTCTGAATGTTTTGTTGTTAGTTTGTGCATTAAACTTTAACTTGTAATTTTACCTAACTCTTTTGTTTTGAACCTGGAACTTTACGGGACAGTAGTGACTCTTCGTATTCTCACTTAAAGTGTACATTATCTTTCTCTGTTCCGTAACAATATATATATATATATATATATATATATATATATATATATATATATATATATATATATATATATATATATATATATATATATATATAATCACCATCATCAGCCATTGCAAGTACACTGCTTAACAAAGGCCTCCCCCATCCTTTTCCAAGAATTCCCTGACTAAGCCGATCTCTGCCATGTTTTGTCTGCAGACTTCTCAGTCTCATCTTTCCATCTCCTGTCTGACCTTTTTCTGCAACGATTACGAGTACAATCTGTTGGAGTCCAATCAGTTAGCCTCTTGCTACATCGGTTATCTCTTATTCTTGGTACATGTGACCTGCCCACCTCCATTTCTGTTCCTCATAACTTCTGTAATGTCTTTTACTGTCTCCTAAAGATATTCCCAACACTGACCTTTCCACTGCTCTCTGAGAACGGATTAGTTGATTTTCCATAGATTTTGTCAGTTTCCTGGTCTCACAACCGTACGTCATAGCTCGGATTATACATTCGTGATAAACTCTTCGTTTCATACATATTCACAAACCACATTTCATGATGTCTCCCTGTTTACCGAAAGATTTTCATCCAATTGTATGCGGGTTTTTTTCTATCATGGTTTTTCGCTAGTTTTCGTATTTGCCCCTAAGTAATTGTACTCCTCGTCTTCTTCAAGAATTTCTTCACTTATTCTGGCGATGCTCTTTGTTATATTTGAACTGAACAATACTTTAGATTTACTCCGGTTCATCTTCAGCCATATTTTGAGACATTCTATATTTAGGTCATTTACATTTTTTGCAATGTTTCTGCTGTTTCTGCGATTAGGACAATGTCGCCTGCAAATCTTAGAAGGTGAAGTTTTTTTTCATCGATATTTACTCCTTTCTTTTCCCAGTCTAGCTTTCCGAAAATACTTTCAAGGCATGCTGTAAATAATTTCGTTGAAATTGTATCTCCACGACGGACGCCCTTCTCAATCTTAATTTTTTCCTAGTTTTTATGTACTGTAGGAGTTTCCCCTTTATAAATGTTTTCGAGCAGCTTTCAAAGTTTTCATTTACTCCTTGTTCCTGCAATGAATTTATAATTGCTATGTGCTCCACTGAGTCGAAAGCCTTTTCATAATTAAAAAAAAAAAAAAACTGAGCACAGTGGTTTATTATATTCTGTAGATTTCTCAGCTGATTCATTGTGTGGAGATGATCAGTAGTCGAATACCCGCTTCGGAATCCTGCCTGATCAAGAGGTTGGTTTTCTTCCAAGTTTGTTATTCTCTTCGTAAAGACACAAGCGAAGAGTTTGTAAATAACTGTTAATATAATAATGGGTCGATGACCACAAAGATCTTTTGGGTCACTCTTTTTGTAAGGAAAAAAAAAAAAGTATTGCATTACATCATGTTGTGGGAATCTTCTTCATACACTGAGTAAAGAAAGGGCGGGCCTATTTTTTACTTCTACTCCTCCACCCGATAGTAAATCTGCTACCATTTCATCTTCTCCTGGGGCCTTCCCACTTTTCATACTTGTAAGAGAAATGTGTACTACGTCAGGTATTACCTCAGTTATTTCACTTGTGTCAACTGAAACGTTAGCTACTGGTACTATTGTCTTTGATGCATACAGTTCTTTGTGAAATTCTTCGTCTTTTCACCATTGTATCTGCATTTTTATTTTTTTGTCTTTCAGTGGTACAATTTGTTGCTTTCCTAATGTCATTTTACTTCGGACCTGTTTCTGATTTTTTTTTTCCTTTTTTCATTGGTTCTTTGATTTGATCCACGTTTTCTCATTCTTTTCTCTTCTCTCTGCCTCATGCTGATAAGCTTATTTAAATCCACTCTATCTAGATCATCATTCTTTGTGTTTGTTTTCATCTCCATTCATCTTTTTATGAACTCGAGGGTCATTTTTGAATACCTGTTGGCTCTGGTTGTATTGGCTTTTTTTACTACCTCTGCTGGTTCTCTTAATACTTTTGTTAGCCTATCATTCAACTCATCAGTGTCACACTCAGTATAACTTTGAGCCTGAAATCTGCTCGTTATTTATAACTGAAAGGCTGCTTTGTTTTCGCTTACATTTATTGGGCATATCTTTTCATTTTGAATCAGCTACTTTCTTCCACTTCTGAAATTGAATTTGACTGTGCAACCCACCATTCTGTGGTCACTTCATATATTTACTTTGTTGTTAACTGTGACATTTGTTATCGTGTTATTCTTATCGACTGTAAGGAAGTCGATTTCATTCTTTGTTTCTCCCTTTGGACTTTGTCAGGTCCATAATCTCTCTGTTCTTTTGTGGAAGAATGTGTTTATTATTCTCATGTTATACACTGAAGCAAAATTTTGAACCATCTTACCTGTCATTCCTTTCTCCCACTGCAAATTTTCGCATACATGCTTCTCCATATCTTGATTTGGCAACTTTTCCGTTGAAGTCTTCCACGCGTTTAGTATATGTGGTCTTTTCTGTTTCCATAATCTAAGAGATGTCGTCATAGATGTTTCTGTTTCTTCATCTGAGCTTTGACAAGTCGGTGCATATACTTGTATTATTTTCAGAATGTATCTTTTGCCTACTATGTCAGGTACACTGCTGAATTTAACATACTTTGTCAGATACACTGCTGAATTTAACAATGTTCTCTGCAAGAGTTCTGTTAATTAGAAATCCTACACCACTCTTTAGTTTTCCCTTCCTCTGTGGTAAAATAGGTGGTTGCTGTCTTGGAGCTGAATTAATTTTTCTTCTATTCTGTGGACCTCACTCAGACCTACAAAATCCCAGCCAATATTTTCTGATTCAGTGATTACGGCATGTAAAGTGTACTTACACTGTACATGTAGGTCTTCATGGATTTCAGTTTGTTTAATGTCCGGGTCTCTGATTTGCCGAGACAGTGCCAACCCCTTCTCGGTGATGTACTGCCTGTAAGCACATGAGGAAGTGCGGTTGGCCCCTTAGTAGATGATGATGCAACTGGAATGCCAGTGTATTCATTAACAGTAGAAGTCATGTTTAGTTGGGAGGATTGTGGTTGAATCGGTAGACAGGCGGCCTGCAGTCCAAATGGATCCATGACCGAATCCCGGCCGGGGCAGGGAACAGTTTAAGGATCTGAATTTCCTGAAAAGCAGACTTTTCTGATCTACCAGTTGACCCGCCGACATGTCTGAAAAATACCCCCGCTATTACCAATACACCAAACCTGTATGAGACAGCCATAGCCTGTATTCATTATGGATGGTGGCTGTAAGCGCCTATGTGGTGACATGTGGAGGTGTAGGAGGACTACTGGGTCTTGGGATAAGTCACTGCCCCCAAGAAATAGGCCCTGAAACCTTTGCCCAGAGTCGGACACGTAAAAAAAAAAAAAAAAGTTTCTGGTCAGATGTAGTTTTTTTTTATTTTGTGCCACCATATTCAGTATGTTCAGTGGTGCCCTATATATCCATTGGCGGTCTCATCGTTCGCGCCATCTGAGACGGAACTTTGTTTATTTACAGTACAAGGCCTTCCACTACGGTATCCGCGACCCTGGGACGCGCCAGTGTTGGCTGTAACAGATCCGAGATGGAATGCTGAACCAGGAAATAATGGAGGTTATGTGCAAGCACAATTCTGTACTTAGTATGGGATATATGGATAAAAGGAAAGATGTGTAAGGGAAATGTGTGTGTGTGTGTGTGTGTGTGTGTGTGTGTGTGTGTGTGTGTGTGTGTGTGTGTGTGTGTGTGTGTGTGTGTGTGTGCGCGCGCGCGCGCGCGCGCGCAAATAATAATAATTATCGATTTACTAGGTAATTTTGAGCCTTTTCGCTGGAAATATACGATAGCCTCTTTACTCGTACTCTAACTTGGCTCAGATTTTCGTCCTTTTGTAGTTAATTTCACAAAGTCAGAGGCAGTAAAAGACAGTACTATGGTTTTACATCATTTTTACTAGCAACATATTCTAGTCTTAATCTTTTTTTTTTTTTTTTTTTTTTTTAATAACAGAACGGAGGAAGTAAAAACAAATGGGTAAAAAAAAATAATCCATACACCAGATTACTGGTGTCCTCTGTTCATAAAATATCTGTAACAGTTAGACTTGAACAGTTGTGGGTTGAAATTTGGAGGAAAACAACTCTGGGGAAGCGAGTTCCAGAGAGATGCAGTTCGGGGAATGAAAGAATTCTGATAGGCAGAAGTTCTGCAATATGGTTGCGTGACATTCCAGTCATGAGCGCTACCAGATGCCCGTGTAGCACGAGGGAAGGCATGGAGAGGTGGCACCATGGACGCAACTTCGTCTGAGCATTTGCCAAAAAAATATCTGTAAAATAATGCAAGGGAGGCAACATTCCTTCTTACTTGCAGGGGAGGTAGTTTATATGTAATGGCAGGGTTGTTAATGATTCTAACGGCTTTATTCTGAATTTTGTCTAGTTGTCTTAATGCAACCTCTCCACAACCATTCCACAAGGGTGAGCAATATTCAAGCTGAGAGCGCACATGACTCTTATAAATTATAGCTAACTGCTCGTCGGCGAAGAAGTTACGGACTCTGTACAATAATCCAAGTTTCTTTGAGGCGGTTTTAGCAAGTGATCTGACATGAGAGGTCCAGCTGAGGGCACTGTTAAGTGAGACACCAAGAATTTCAATACTTTTGGAGATGGGAATATTAGTAACATTGAAGGTAAATGTACGAATCTGGCAATATTTGTCTATTAGTAAACTGTATAAACTCTGCATGCAGCCTGAGGACATGGCAACCTTAGGCCAGGTAAGAGCAAAAAGAGTATAACTTGGGAATGGCTTTAGAAGTGATAAATAGAACTGCAATAAATGATGTGGGATGGCAATTATTTATACTCTTATCCTTTGAAAATTATATGCAGTGATTTAGCAACATCACGGACAAATGTAACGCATGTTAATGTCTCTTGAGCCCAACTATACACTGAAACCTAATTTAGTATACTTTATATATATATATATATATATATATATATATATATATATATATATATATATAAAACATAATTAACATTATTTTCTTGCATTATTGTGTCATGGATATAATCATTGTTTAATGTTAGTAATACTTTGATATTACTAACTTCCTGCTAATACTATGGAGTAATATTATCACATTTGTACAACCCAAAGTAACTATTGCTAGTCAGGTTAGCAACTGAGTGTGTGTGTGCTTGTATGTGTGCGTATGTGTGTATGTGTTTATGTATGTATATTTGAGTGTTCTTACCTAATTGTATCTGTACAGGTATCAGTCGAGCTCGTACTGTCCCGTGTCTTAAATCGTATTTATCGTACTTATCCTTAAATGTGTATGTATGTATGTATGCGTGTGTGTGTGTGTGTGTGTGTGTGTGTGTGTGTGTGTGTGTGTGTGTGTGTGTGTGTTATAAGTGCATCTAGATGGGAACGGAACAGAAACGGAATGGCAGTAATTTCCTTCCATGTTCAACAGTGATTTGCAGCTGTTGTCATACACACTTCCTACAGCTGTCACACACACCTTCCCTGCACATTTATCGCACATTTATCGCAGTTTTCTCACCAATTTACACTTCATCCCGCCTCAAACATCTGCCTCCCACTTGCCTCACGCAGTTTGCCCTCCTCTCTCACTACCTGCTTTGTCTCTCTTCAGTATTAATATACTAGTTTGAATCTACCCACCGCCTCGTTAGTCTAGATGAATCAGTGTTTGTGAAGTGTAATTAATTATATCTGGGTAATTGGCCGGGCTGACGGTAGTGCTGGAGAGCGAGTATGTGAGTGGGGTGGTGCTGTGTAGCGTGGTGTGGTGTGGTGTGGTGTGGTGTGATGTGATGTGATGATGGAGCATTGGACTATGGCGTGACTTTAGTGGTGCTGAGTGTACTGCTGAAGTGGTATTTATATATAGCAAGACATGGGTCAGGTTCGGTTCTGCAGTTCATAGAGATTGTTATGACAATGTACTTAATGGGATAAGTGTTGTGGTGTATGGGGATATTCGCGGTTTGGAATGGTATGTTGTGTCCTCGTGTGTGATAACTTATGATAGTTTATATATGGTGTGTTATAGTGTGTGGGTAAGGTGAGGAGGGTGAGTGCACTAGTGTGGTGTGATGTAAGTGTATAAGAGTGTGTGAGTGTGGTGTGACGTAAGTGTATTAGAGTGTGTGAGTGTGGTGTGATGTAAATGTACAAGTGTGTGGGAGTGTGGTGTGATGTAAATGTATAAGAGTGTGTGTGTGATGTGATATAATTTTATAAAAGTGTGTGAGTGTGGTGTGATGTAAATGTATAAGAGTGTGTGTGCAGTGTGATATAAGTTAATAAAAGTGTGTGAGTGTGGTGTGATGTAAGAGTGTGTGTGCGGTGTGATGTGAGATGTGGATATCATATCCCACCATGTGAACCACCTTGTCGTGGTGGGGAGCTTGCGTACCCCGTAAATCAGATGGGCCGTACCAGCAGAGAGAGGTCACCCCCAGACTTAGCTACGAGGATAGGGTTACCCATGCTGCAAGGGCCATCAGGAAGGGGTCAGATTAAGTGTTCCCAGGCTCACTGCCTTGTAAATTGCCCTTGGTTAGGTTAAAGCTACGGGAGTAAACCCCTAACGAAAATGTTGTGAGTGGTGTCCTCGGAAGGAGGGGCTCGACAGACACAGCTCCCGACAAACTCCTGCAACTCTGCTTACTAGATGGTCGTCGTGAATCTTCGTGGCACCAACACAGGCTGAGAAGGGCCAGGTCATGTGTGGTAGGACTGTGAACCCTCACCATCACACCAAATAAATTCGTTGCTTAAGCCCACTTTTACTCATCTTCCGCAATATCCTTTCTTCAAAATCAAATGACCTATGGCGACAGGATAGGGTGACAGCGACAGGTCATGGATGTGCCTGAAGCTGCTAGCTTGGGTCCTGTACATTGGCGGCAATGCCCCAGTGGTTGCTGGCATGATGGCATTGGAGAAGGTCATTTATTCATAAGCATCCAGTGTGACTAAGTAGTCAGAAATGGAAGTCTGATGGGGAAAAGTTTAGAAAAGAAAACCTAAACATTTGCTGTCCTGCACCTCCTGGGCAGATAAACGCATCTGTCACGGCATCCACATTGCAATCGAAAAAACAAAAGAATCCTCTGTCTTTTGCTACCCAGGATATACAAACTTTGCTTGATACTGACCAAGACACGTGATCACACCATAGAACTGCCCTTATTGACCATGAACTGAGAAGATGTGAAACTGACCTTGATGCTTCCTCTGAGACTCGCCTCTCAGAATGGGGCAACCTAACAGTACAGGAGAAGGATACACCTATTTCTGGAGGGAATACTCAGACAATGTATGAAAGCATGGTATTAGCTTCACAGTCCGGAGCAGCCTACGACAGAAGATCCAAGAATCACTTGTGGGTATCTCAGAGCTGCTGATGTCCTGGCACATACCACCATAAAGTACAATATCCAACACTCATCAGAGTTATGCCCCAATGCTTGACTCTTAGCACACCCTCAAAGATTCCTTTCATTCCTCTCTGGATGGTACCATTCGCTCAATACCACATAACGACAAACTGATCCTGCTGGGAGATTTAATGCCAGAGTAGGAAGAACAACAATGGCCTTAGACTGCTTTACTTATGCTCAGAACACAGTCTGGTCATCATCAACACCATTTTTCAACTTAAGAACAATCACAAGGCCAATTGGATGCACCCATGATCTAGATATTGACACCTAATTGATTATCTCATTGTACGTCAGTGAGATCGGAGAGAAGTTCCTATAACCTAAGCTACGATAGGTGCTTTGTGCACAGCAGACTATAACCTTATACTCACCAAACTGCAACTAGTCATACGTCCACCAATGTGCCATAGATCATCCTCCAAGAAACTGAACAGAAGTATTTTATAGGATGTGGCAACATATAACACCTTCTGCAGCACTATTACAGAGACGTTATCTCGTTGCCCACCACATGCCCCAAACAACAGAGCAACAAACCTGGGTGCAGAGTAACTAAACATTAAGACACTGTTTTCAGGCACTGCAGAAGAAATCCCGAGCTTCTCCACCCACCTCCATAAAGACTGGTTTGATGAAAATGCTAAGGGCATACATGACCTTCTTGCACTGAAGAATAGAGAACGTAACAATTGGTTGGTTCTTCCAAGCTCCTTAACCCCAGTGCTTAACCCCAAAAAACTGAATTCCAGATTCTCAGAAGTGAAACCCAGAGAAACTGGATGACATGGAGACAGATGATTTGCTGAGCAAGGAAAAGGGCAGCAAAAACTGGCTGATATTACTGACCAACACGAATCAACCACGACACAGCCTCTTTGGGATGTCTCAGATCCATAGTCTTTGAAAATACTAAATTGAGAATCGAGACAAAGGTGTCAGTATATACTGCTGTATGACTCTCCACCCTCTTATACGGTGCTGAATCCTGGACTACTTACCAGCGTCACATCAAACAGTTTAATTCGTTTGACATCCGAAGGTACAGTGTGTCACGGGGATTTTAAAATAATAAATGCAAATATTATTTAAATGATAATGTTCAATAATACTGAACAGCAGGAACAAGAATTGTCTTGCTAAATCAAGCAATGATTGCTTTATACCGGCTTGCTTCGCCGGACTCTCAGAACGAGATTTTATAAACTTTCTCAACAGTACACAGCAGAGACTAATTACTCACAAATGCTGATTATTAGTACTGTTAGCCTCTGGAGAAAGTTACTTCACCCCTGACAATAAATAACTAATACTATTAATGATATCAGGTTCTTGCTGATGCTTAACTCCCAGAAGGCACAATGGAAAGCTTAATACAACAAGACTGGCCTAAGTACCAGTTATGAATAGCAAACGCTTATGCAAGCTAGGAGCTATAAGGGAAATAAGCTTAACCCGTGCCGTCCCGAGGACGTACTTCCACGTCCTCACGTTTTGTCACAGCTAATCCCGAGGACGTACTTCAACGTCCTGCAATTGCAAGGTTCATAATTTCCACAATTTTCAATTTTCGCGAGTCATTTTTGGTACGTATACACGGGACACCTGCCTCAACAAGATGCCAGGCAGAGACAATGCCTTACCCAGCATGACCTCCTCCCCCCCCTGCATGCCCTTTTCTCAGCAATTCACCTGTTATCAGTGACCTGGCCAGTATAGCCATGTCATGCCACGGTACGAAATTCAGGGCCAGAGTGATTCCCCAATCAATGACAATGTGGAGGACAAACTTTACATAGCATTAGAGGAAGAAACAGTTAGAAATGATGATCAGGTAATGTGGCAAAAAAAGGTCAGGTATTAGCGAGTGAAACAATGCTTATAATGCCTATATTACTGCTTGAAAACCAATATACTTTTGTACTACATATAAATTCGTAACAGTAAATAAATAAATACCGTTTATGAGTGGTGTGAAATAGTTATCCTCCCATAGAACTCGTTTTCTTTGGCGCCAGCCTGATAGAAAACCCAGTAAAGTAAGGAGGCTCTCCTACCTGTAATGAGTATTTCAAACCTCAGGTGAGCGATTTCTCTATGAATTTTCGATGTTTCTCACCAAAAGCGAAAGTTTTAGCAAAAAAAAAAAAAGGTCAAAAATTGCCCGGGATTGGGGGGTACCAGTGGTCAAAAAGTGGCCGGGACTGGGCGGGTTAATTATGGTGAAATGAAACATGAGTTTACATTACATTAAGCTCAAGAAAAAGAACTGTTAAATTTATTGATTACAAAATAAATTTAATGTTACATCTCAAAATGAATTCATATAAATAGATCGTACTCACTCACTCACTCAAGAGCTAAATTCTTACGCCAAAAAACAACAACATGCGGCGCAGCCGGCCAGCATGTAAGGAAACAGCACATTTAACTAAACTCTTAAGTCTAGGAAAACGAAAAGAAAATACTGGTCAATGAATGTGGTGTATCACCAAGAAGGGTGGGAGCCTGGAGAACTGTAGTCTAGTGGAGTCTGGGTGCTAGCTGACCTCTCTCACTGCTGGAGCACAGTACCTCACTCCGTCATGACAGACGCTTGACTGAATTCAAATACGATGTATGGGTAATGGACTGGCCAGCAGAAAAAGGCGTGGCTAACGGTTGAGGCAAGCAGGGACGAACAATAAAGAAACAATAGTATCGCTCAGTAGAGCACTTAGTGACGTGGATTAGATCGGTCACTTTTGAAACAGTGACGAATGTTTTGAAAAGTATACCACCCAAATGGAGAGAGAAACGGTTAACTGAGCGATACACAGTGAGTTTTCCAATAATAGTTCGCGGTTTCTCACAAAAGGGAAATGTCGCGAATTTGATTCGTAACAAAGTGAAACCTAGGACTCACCTGGGAGGATAAAGCCCTTCACTCACAACTTCTCCAGAGGGCAAAGTCAAAGAGCATAGAACCTATGCCGGTAGAAAAAAAAAACTGAGATGGGTCGGACGTGTTCCACATGTCTGAGAACTACCTTCCCCACCAGGTTCTGTATGGCCAACTCCCTGCAGCACGTCGCAACCAAGACAGATGGAAGAAGACATGTGAAGATCATTTAAGGACAACTCTGAAGAAATGCAACATCATACCAAAGACCTTGACACCAACGCCTCTGACAGAAAACTGTGGTGAGCCCTCTCAGCAAAAGAACCATTCATCTTGAAGAAGCTCGGAACCTGCCCAGAGAAGAGTGTAGAAAACTGAGGAACAACCAAAACAGAGTTCTCCCAGAAAACCCAGCTTGACATGCCGACTGCATGGTAGTCTGCGGATCCAGGATTGGTCTGCACAGTCACACAAGTTGGTACCAACGACAGTAAGGAAAACATCATCCTAGTGAATATAGTAACCGTCGTCTTCTGCAGCAGAAGGACAACTTTAAGGATATCATTTGGAGTGTTAGTGTAGTGGATCAGTGAGATGTGTGTTAGTGTATAATGTGGTGAAACATGAATAACTGTAATGAAGTGTGGTCTACTAGCAGTGCGATAGACATGGTGGTACAGTGACCATGACTGTTTGTGGTTCTTCGGATGTGATGTCTAACCTGCAGCAAACACTTACGTGTTATAATATGGGGTGATGTTGCCACTGCGGTCAACTAGAATATGATGCAGAAAAAATGAAACTTTAACTGAAGTATCAAAAAGTACAGGCTCAAGCTCACCTGACTCCTTGTTTTTAGAGCATGAAGTTTTAAATTTATCACAAAAGGCACTTTTGTCAAAGCTTAAATATAAATTCAACTCTGTCCAAAAATTATTTTATTGTGTGTGTGTGTGTGTGTGTGTAATTCACCGGGTCGGTCAGGATCACTTGATGGTCGTGATCGACAGCTTTTACCCTCCCGGAAGCGAGCTGAGAGCTCATATAGTCCGATCTAAGGGCAAGGCTGTGACCTTCACACACCCACACACCCGTCCCCTTGCTCAAGGGGGACAGTAACCACCCACTTCGTCAGTGAAACTTTTCGCAACCTGAGCGAGGCGCGAACTCCCGTCCACCAGTTGGCAAGCGAGAGCGTTACCACTGCACCAGCGAGCGGTCTGTGTGTGTGTGTGTGTGTGTGTGTGTGTGTGTGTGTGTGTGTGTGTGTGTGTGTGTGTGTGTGTGCCTCTTTTTTTTTCACTTCATCTCTAGGTTGTCACTCTATTATCCTGGCTGCCCATTTGTTGTTCGTTCTCCGTAACCTGTCTACATCCAGATGAGCTTCTATACCGCAAAGATTACTGAACTGTTTATAAGCTTCTTTCATCCAGGATGCTGTCTTTTATCTCCACATGTGACCCCAAACATAATTCCTTCCACTCCTCTCTGAGCACTCGTGTATTTACGTTCCAAGAATTTTGTTAGATTCCACGTAGCATATCCTTAATGTTGTTATTTAGTTTACTATTAGCGTTTCACCGCATTACTATTCTTCATTTGGTTTTACTGTCATGGGCTGATTGTGCCTGAACTGCCTGGTCTAGATGTACGTAGTCCTCAACACATTATTCTTCACCTCATCTTTCTACCGGAAGGGCTTAGGCATGTCTGTTTAACATGACCTGCGTCTTTTTCGGATTCTTTTTCAAACCAACCTTACGACTCTTCCTGTCCGGACTGGCTATAGTTTCTTGCGGTTCCTTCCTTTGTTCACTGAAAAGAAGAATGTTGTTAGTAAATCTAAGACCGTTTTATCGTTCACGCCAATTCATTTTTTTTTTCTTTTTAAGTTTCCGAATATTTTTTGTCGGTATGCTGTTAAGTACTTCGGTGATGTTGTATACCCCTGCCTTACGCCATCAACCATTGGGGCCGAAGCATCCGGCCTTAATAACCAGGGGCTTCGGCCCCAATGGTTGATAGGCCAGGAGAAAAAAAAAAAAAACTCTCTATTGGTATTTTTTGTTTATTATTATTATGAAGTTTCATGGCGGTACTATCTTCATAAGCATATTCATGTAGTTTAACATAAGTTTCCCTTACACTTTGTCGTCGAATTGCTCCAGTCATTGCAGTTGTGTCAACTGAATAATATTGTTTTTAATAATCAGTAAATGGCAGGCACTGTGGTTTCTTATATTCTGACGTTTTCTACATCATTTGATTAATAACATAATCTGGTCTGCTGTGGAATAACCACCAAGAAATCCGCCTGTTTTCCTGGGTGGTTTGGATCTAGTGTTAATATAATTTGACTTTCATGAAAGTTTGTACACATCAGGCAGAAGCCTAAGTGGGTATAGTTCCTTACCTTTTTACTGTCCTTTTTGTGAAGTAGAATGCAGAATAATTATTCTGATCCACAGTTCCACATAAGGATATAATTCTTCTTCATCCTCCAGATATTGAATACCATTGTGACATCAACCCACATTATGCCTTTATTATGAAGACGAAATCTGATGACAACTAATTAGTTTTTTTTTTTTTTTTTTTTTTTTTTTTTTTGGTCCAAACCATCCCCTCACCCATCATTCTTGATTCCGTTTTGTGACATGTAAGGTAGTCAGTCTTCACACCCTTTGTTAATGGGGCTCTTATTTGACCGATCAATTTTCATCAATGCTTACTGAAGGAGGAAACTTGAATAAAGGACTATGGAACTCAGTTTCATCTGCTAACAGACACATAAAATGATTACTGAAAACTGAGTGGAATGTATGTATACAGTATAGATACAGATAGAGATAAATAAAGAGATATGGATAGTGAATGTTCTATGTATAGACGTAGACATATTTTATTCACAACAACTTAGAGTAAGGACAATGTATGACAGGCCGTAAGCTTGTTGACATGAAAATTTTTACAGAATACCGTGTTCTGAATATAATAATATCACAGGCGATGTACTAGACACAAAGAACTCTTGATATAGGACAATTTAATCGCAAACTATATTGATAAAACATGGGACAACAATACATAGATTTGATGACTGATTGAGAGATTTATATCTGAGGGGAGGAAAAAAAAAACATCACTGGGCAAAGACACTAATTAATGCCGGGCAGTTTGGGTGAAGAACAAGGTACATGGACCAACATACTCATCACAGGCATGACGATGAATGTGCTAGGTGTTGATTATGTCGGCGACTAACCACATGAACGATGCTGTAGGTGCAGAATGAAAAGAGAGAGAGAGAGAGAGAGAGAGAGAGAGAGAGAGAGAGAGAGAGAGAGAGAGAGAGAGAGAGAGAGAGAGAGGGAGAGAGAGAAGATGATTATGAAGGTGATGATAAAGAAGAAGAGAAGCGATGCACACAAGAAGCTACATGATAAACCAACAAAGAAAGATCAGGCAGGGAGACAGATAAGCAGCATTAAACATCAAGCACAGTATTCTACCAAGACAAACTAGGGGTAGGAAGGCGAGGAAGGTGAAGGAAAAGGGGAAAGAGTGGAAAAATGTGATAAACTCCCACATCAAGACTCTGAGTCACGGCAGTCTGGGGAAATTACCGAAGTTTGTGAGTTTTATACAAAGGAAGACCAGCCATCTCGTGGGAAAAAAAGGCGCGGTAGAAAAACACGTGTTGTAGCGCACTGTGGTAGACTTTGACAACCGGGGTAAAGGGAGGTAATGTGTGCCTGTGACGTGTATTTATAGCAAGGGAAATAGGGAGGGTGAGGGTCGGATGTGGATGAGGAGAGTGAGTGGGTGAGAAATCAAGGTTGGATGTCAAGGAGCAGGAGTGGGTATGGGGTTGTGGGTGATAGAGGGAGATTGTGGGCGAGGCAGTGAGGGAGTTGACAGCCACACAGCAGCAGGGAGATTAACTGCGTCAGGAAGGTTGACTGGAGAGAGAAACAAAAAGGCAATGGAGAAAGTGTAGGAGTGAAATGAAGGCAATGAATGGGAAGGAGGGGAGAGAGACAATGAAATGGAGGGAAAGAGAGAGAACGTGGAGGAGAGAAAGAGGAAGAGAGTTGGTTGTAGTATACCGTCAAGAACCATACAGGGCTGGGTGGTGTAGTCGGGAATGAGGGAAGCAAAGGGTTAGTCTGTGGGTGAGAGGCAGGCAGTGCCAGCGGAAAATAAGGTGTGTGTGTGTGTGTGTGTGTGTGTGTGTGTGTGTGTGTGTGTGTGTGTGTGTGTGTGTGTGTGTGTGTGCGCGCGCGCGTCAAGAGCTAAGGCCCTCTCACATACTGTGGTACGAGGGGCAAAGATTTACGGAAGAGAAATGTACAGTATGTTGTGTTCAGGGAGGCGATCTATCCTACTTTTTTCGGTACGTACAGTACACTCTCTCTCTCTCTCTCTCTCTCTCTCTCTTTCTCTCTCTCCCTCCCTCCCTCTCTCTCTCATTATCAACTTTCCATTTCGGTAAGTCAAGGGACAAATGCACCATCACTGTGTCCGCATTAATGAGGCCAAGTGAAATCAGTCCATGTCCGAAGCTCGTCCGTCTTCTTCCCCTTGTCTGTGGCGTAAAATTCAGTGAGTGATGGAGGTGGTGGAGCCTGACTGACTGATGGAGAACTTACCGATAGTGGATTGGAAGAGGCTGTGAGCGTGTGGGTTGGTAAGTGAGGTGAACGGATATGTGAGTGTGTGTGTGTGTGAGAGAGAGAGAGAGAGAGAGAGAGAGAGAGAGAGAGAGAGAGAGAGAGAGAGAGAGAGAGAGAGAGAGAGAAAGAAAGAAAGAGAGTTTAATAAGAGTTCTTTAGCAGATAACTCGTGTAGGTTGTCCGAGAATGTTCAAGTTTTGATGGAAGGTTAATGAGAGGTAGGGGCAGATTTGGGAGCTTATGAGAAGTGGAACTAATGAAAGAGTATGATATGATTTAAGTATCCTACAGTGATAAATATGAATTGCTGCTTATGGATTAAAAGAAATTACAGCTCCCCTTTCAGTTACACCAATTTTTGAAGGTAGAAATACAAAAAAAATCTTCACTGCAGTGTAATTACTGTGAACTGGTTTTGATTCCTAACCTTTCTAACTTTAGTTGATGGTTGAGATATAGTCAGGCTGGGGGGTTGATCTGATTAATAACCAAGAAGACTCATTCCTGCCTCATAGCTAGGGCTCATCAAATTTCATGTGACCATGACCATTTATTTATTATGTGGGAGTGACTCGGTTGCATCAGATGAACATAAGCCGACTACAGTTTGAAGATCCATGTCATTTGTGTCCTAACCTTCCTCACACCTCAGGTCTTGATTCCTCATACTTATTGCCCATGAGTGTCTTATGAAAATTAATAACACCTAATCCTTATAACCAATAACTTTCTGCCGCTTCTCAGGTGCCAGTTGTTTAGCTCTCTTCTCACATGTGCACAAAGATGACAATTGTGGGAGCGAATGGTAAAAAAACGTTAGTTTGTTTTACGGTTTTTGGTTGATTATCAAAAACTCACCATTGCTTAACTAAATTTTCACACTGCTGAGATAAAATATGTTTCCAATGAGGTTTAGGACGTTTTCGGTATTCACAGCAATTACAGTGTTCCTCCTATACAAGCCAATACGGTGAGTCCAGGCAACAGTATCTTGTTTGATGAAATGAATAAATTTCCTCTGTTCCACAATGTAGTGACTCTGTCAATGTCTGTAGGTATCAAATCACAGCAAAATGTCGGTACAAGAGGCATCAGGAATTTATTGTGTAACGAAGGCAGTACCTCTGAAATCAAAAAGCCTGCATAGAAAAGCAAGCAGTAGCCATAACAAAGGCTAAGGTCAGCTAAAATTACTGAATTCTTGCTGTCACAGTTATCTTGTACCATCACGTGTTACTGTTTCATTTCACTCATTCAAGGAAAGGATTTACTGAGTAATATGCATTAGGCATTTAAACATGGCTAAATTATGGAATTTGAAAGAAGAACTATTTAACAGTAAAGGAATGTATTCAAACGTAATGAAAATTCTAACTTGTTGGTAAGGAGCACGTGCTTTAGGACACAATTTGATGGCAGAAAACTTTCCTTAATTGAGAGTTTTTGGCAAGTTGTTATAACCCTGGGCAAATCTGAATGTGAACCCAATAGGCTGAAGACTGAAGTTGCCTCTTCCTGCAGTCTACCATCCACTCTTCGGGAGACGTGGCGAGATTTCAGGAACAGATGCATGACTTAAACTGTGGAGTCCCAGGTATGTACGTGCCACCACAAGAAATGAAAGATTGCGAAGGACATAGCGATATGCTATGAGAAATGTACTGAAAATTTATTATCCTGTGGATTGCAGTGCACTGAACGCATTGAAGGTTTGGTGCAGACAGTACAGCTAAGTGCTTACTGTTATCTACGGCTAATATGAAAGAAGGGGAATGACTTCTTAATTTGTTAATGTGTAGAAAAGCTCTGGCCAATAGGTAAGGAAATAAATCTTATTATGAAGAAATAAATGCAAAACAAACAGAAGCAAGAAGCATATTTTTCAAGGTGTTCGGACACATTACGTACAAAAATGAGGATCAGGGAAAAGCAGATGGTTAAGAACCGCTGCAGACTCGGCCAGCTCTGATTTGAAATCTAATGAAGTCAGTTAACTCCAATAAATTTCTCATAAAAAAAAAAAAAAATCATACCATCCTGACCACAGCCACTTCTCAGAGCGACGAAAACACAGTCTCCCCTGTAACTTCACATTATAGCATTAATTCCCTCATTTATCCTCAGTGAAGTTACAGAAGTAGTGAGCCAGTGTGACAGAAATGAAGTGGCAATGTTCAGAGTTGCCTGCCATTACTCTCGATTACCTGCTCTGCAAAAGTTACTCAGGTCCAGGAGCAGCAAGAGCAAGAGTGAAGGGTTTTAGCGAAGGAGTTGAGGAAACTGCCTAAGTTTGTTTAAGCAGACGTTGGTACGTTATGATTCCCCATGTACTGTACATACATCAGAGGCTGAGAGAGAGAGAGAGAGAGAGACAGAGAGAACCGTAAAGCAACATGTCACAGGGGTCACCACCTCTCTCTCTCTCTCTCTCTCTCTCTCTCTCTCTCTGTGCACACACAGATTTCCTCTCTCTCTCTCTCTCTCTCTCTCTCTCTCTCTCTCTCTCTCTCTCTGTGCACACACAGATTTCCGGCTTAGTTAAGTTTCTGTTGACTCAATTAATCTTATAACTGAATCCACCATCAGTTTTCTTCTTTCTTTTAAAGAGAAATTTGAGCCAGCCGTACTAGTCGCAATAGCAGCACTGAATTTTTTATTTTAATTTTTTTTTTAATGAAAATAAGCTGAGCGACTACATCAAATTTTTACTCGATGTTCATGTACTGATAAGGAATAATTATTCCGAATAAAGCGAATCACAACACTGATTGGAACTAGTAATTAACCTACATATACAGCGGTACTGAAATGTGCACAGTGCATGATGTGTGCAATATAATACCCAGTAACTAAGAATGGTAAATGACTGAACAAGACTCGTCTCGAAACCTATGATAATTCTCTCAGTTATGAAGTCCATGTGACTGGATTCGTGGATGAAACTGTTTTAACTGCAGTTTGTCTGTGTGAATTATATAGGGTGTGCAATAGTAGGTTGGCATTTACCATTTATTCCAACACAAAAGACACACTTTTAGTCTCGTAAGTGTTCAGAGTGTCCGCCCTCACCATGGACACATTCCTGTAGTCTGTCAGCCACACTTCGACACATAAGAGTTTTACTTTTACAAACATAATAAAACATAATAATGTCAACCTACTTTTGCACCACCCTGTATTGCTGGACTTGATGCTTTTGAGCTGCTCATTGCGTATGTTTGTGTTTATAACTACTTTGCATTAAACTCATATGCTGCACAGATGATCATATTAGAGATTGTGGTAGTGAAGTCAGTGTCACTGGTGATGATGATGATGGTAAGGATAGTGGTGACTGTGCCAGTGGAGTCGATAATGGTATTAAAGTATGTCGGTAGTGATGGTTGTGGTAATAATAGTATTGGTGATTTTGTTAGTGGAGTCGATATTGGTGGTGATTATTTTGATACTGATAGTAATAATAATGATAACTGTAGCAGTAACAGACATCTGCAAGGTAAATGTCTTTCGATAAACTCACTGTCACTTAATTTGTTTCATAACCCTCTGCCATCATTTCTGAAGTCACTTCCTTTCCTTCATTTCCAGCTTGGTCTCACGTTCTTCCCAAGCTATGTGCTGGACTTCTAACCATTTTCATTCTTACTCTCCCTGAAATTCCTTGATGTTTTTCCACTGTATGTTTCATTTAGCAATATTATCAATAACAGAATTATTATCATGACCTTTTGCCTGTTTCTCCTGTGCCCAGCCTACCCTCACGCACTCTCTCATTGCAAATAATAATGATTTATTTCCACTTAACCACTCCTACCCTTTAACCTTTTGTTGTCACCCGCCTTCGTTTTACCACAAATTTCTCGGAGTTTTTGGCCCAAAGATTCTTTAACTACCTCCATTCTCTTTCCCGGCATCTCAGTACTGCCTCTCCCATATTTGCTTCTCATCTTTTTTTCATGATAACTGTACGTACAATACCTTTAAACAATCAGACATAAGGTTCAGAAAGTGGGAGACACCGAGCCGACTAAATGAAGGCAAAATGGAGTCTAACCAAAGCAAGATGAGGACACAAAGTATTTAAGGAACGATGGTGTGTCACCCCTTTACACACATCCTTCCTGTTGGAGACTTTCTCCCTTGGGTGACCACTTCCATAACGTCAAACGGAGGACAGTGTGCCTTGGCAGCGTTTCACAAAACCCAACAATAAAACCATCACTTAAACATGATTTTGTTTAATGCCACATCGTGTAAGATGTCGCCACAACTAAATAACCTCTGGGTGTGAAGGGAAAAGTGCCAAGTGCAGAGAAGGGACCCGTTTTATTCGATGTTTCGCCAAGCAGGAAGCCTGCTTGACGAAACGTTGAGTAAAACGGGTCCCTTAACTGCACTCGGTGTATTTTCCAACATTCTGTCCAGGCCAATGTTGAGTTTAATATCAGCCTCTGCGAGTATGACTTTACTCAGCAACCACCCCTCTTCGTATGACACATCACTCTCTCTTACCTACTCTCTCATCTTCATCTCTCCATCTCGTTCTACGTCTCACTCTCCTTCTCCCAAGCACCTCCTTCTCAAACACTTTATTAATGTCTCTCACTCATGTGCAGTGATTTTGAGCGATTCAATTTCAGTTCATTGAATTCAAGCTGTAAAATAATTGATAGAACAGAAATTTTCTCACTTTATACGGAAAACTATTCCTCCTTCAACTGAAACACACACACACACACACACACACACACACACACACACACACACACACACACACACACACACACACACACACACACACACACACACACACACACACACACACACACACACACACACTTTACAGATGTTCACTGGTGGTGGGTTGTTTCATCTTCATCTTCGTACTAAATGAAGTTCTATCTACTTTTTCTTTTACCTTTAGCATTCTTTTCTGTGTCTTCCTCTCATCCTTTTTCTCTCACCCTTCCTGTCACATTTTACGGCTCTTCTTTCCACTTCTCATGGCTCAACACTGAGTGACCAGCCTAATAGTTTCCTGTAACCAAGGACACCATTTACAACTCTGGGTGATAACCACATAGCCATATAATCGGGTGATGTGGAGCGTATTGTGGTTCCCCTGTTAACTGGATGGAGACTGGAGAGACGCAAATACGGCCTCCATCCAGGTCACTCTTCCCCGTTCCTCGCAGTGGTAAGGAGCTGTCTGCTGCAATGGGACATCAATTCACTACACAGGACTATTGAGCACTTGCGGTTGCCTGCTTGCTGCTGATGGATCTGATCAGCCAAACAGACCGGAATAATTCAGCAACAAACAACAGATGTTCTTTCAATGGAATTGAACTTTAATTCATGTCCAAATTTTAAATAGACTAAAATTAGTTGATCCTAAACTGGCTACACCGTATTGTAAATGGATGCCTTGCTGTAATGCTTTTGTTCTTTCTTTAATCAAACCAGTGAATACGTGTTTCTTTCACATGTGCTTCCACTAGTGATGTAAAAACTCATCTACTGTAGTGTGATGACTTATTTACTCAAGATCAGAAAGGGAGGACAATAGGCGTCCGAGAAGTGGTTGTCCCGAACGGAGGACAGGGAACTCAAAGCTAGGACTGTGCTGCCTAAAGCCGAACGTCTGGCCACCCTACCTGTCCCTCACACACCCTCCATCATCCGCCTAATAGACCTTCCCTCACACAGCCTTCACCACACCTCCCCACATCACACACCTTTCACTCAACTTCCGTCAAGCTCCCCCAGCCGTGTCCCCTGAGTCATTCACCCTCTTTCACACAGACTCCGTCCTCCTCACTTCTCACTTCTTATCAACGAACTACTTAGCTGTGCTGCTAAAAGTTATGTCCTTATTCACGCATATGCTGCGATTTCATCCTGCACATTTCACCGGTTTCTCATAGACTGGTTCACAACAATCGCTGCAATTATCAAGGGACGAGGCCTTGCCACCACTACTTCTTTGTCTCTTACTTCTGATTGAACAAAAGGAACTTTATTACATTTAATGCCACACGAGCTTAAGACCAGGCTCTGTCTTCTACAAGACTGTTCTCAAACTTTCGCAACACACAGCTAATCTTTTCATTAGATCTTGATGTTTCTTCTTGTTTTTTTCTTGTGATCTGAGACTTGCAAAGATCTCATTACCCCTCTTGGAACAACATCTTGGAAATGATTAGGTGCTGTATATCTTTAAACTTAACTGCCGAAGCTGTACAGAGAATTCCATCACTTTTGTCTGGATCATGTGGAGTGGAGTCAAAAGCTTTCCGTCTATACTCCTATCCTATCCTATCAAGTCTTTCTTTTTGCTGCTGTGTTGCATCTCTGTTTTGTGTTGCTATCACTCCAGTCACTGTTATCCTAAACTCTCTGTTTGTATTCCTTTGTCATTACGGGGGGCATACAACATCGGCCTGGCTACACACTCTCACCATTTTCTTGTCCGTCTCACTGATACAGGAGTCAGCCGGTACTCTTAGTGTTTCGTTTATGCGGCCGATCAACTCTGAAACTGTCTTTCCCATTCTGTTTTCCAGTCTCCTGTGACCTGTAATTTTTAAATGCACTGTGTCCAGAAATATCAAAATGAATATATCTTATTTTGAACTTGTATTTTTCTTGGTTCACTATAGTTTTGAAAGCACAAATTTTACAGACCAAGTCTTGGATTCTTTCCTTTTGTACACATGCATGACGCACGCACGAAAACGCACTCACGCACACACGCGCATATGTGTACATGCCCCAAGTCATCAATTCTCTTCGTAGGAAATCTGTTTATTACAATTTTCGATATTGCCACCGATTATTCCCTTCATCATCATTTTGCCGTATGATCCCCACGTATTAATATTTTGACCCAGCTTTAAACCTGTAAGCCGAAGCACATTATATATTCTTAATTTCCAGTTATTTAAGTATATTTCTTTGTATTCGACGAGCCTATCTACAGTTTAAAGGTTCGCTTTATTACGAATTAGTTGCAGCAGATATTTCCTCTCTACAATCATTATTCTGATGTATGTTCATGGAGATTTCTCTCCATTGAATGGTGTTTTCTGATGTCTCCTTAGAGCTTGGTGTACCTATATGAAGAAAGGAGTAAGCGGTGGCATTTCCTCACACAACTACTTCTTCAGTTCCTTCATAACAATAGATAGGTTGGCTACATTCCTCTTGTTTGTTGAAGTTTTGTGTCAATATACTGTGTGTAGGATGATTTCTCCTTCATTGTTTATAACTTTTTTGCTCGTTGTGTTTTTTTATACTACCTTTCTCAACTCACCCACACTTACCACCTCTCCTCATTTCCCTCCTTTCATCCACTTCGCAAACATTATTGCGTCCCTAATACTCCTTGTATGTCTCCAACACTCCTTTACTTCCTCCCTTTCTAAAATATCTGCTGTCACTTCCCCCCTTTCAACCTTTTTCCAGATATTTTTATAAAGAGAAAAGATATCAAAGACACAAGGGTGATATCAACCTGCCCAACCGGTGAGAAAAAATATTGTTTGAGTTTGCTTTGTTTGACATGCCTGAGCACACAACGTTTGAAAGACTGGCCATAGATTTTTTTTTTTTTTTTTTTTTTTTTTTCAGAATTTCCCAGCAGAGGAAACTCTTGCACATAAATATGAAAAAATATAAACGGCGTGAGCCAGTTTTCACATACAATCTTGTTAGGATGGTAAAACTGTGTCCATATCTGCATCAATTCATACTATGTCCACTGCAGGTCTGCACCGCTTCATTGCAGATGGTTAAACACTGAAAAGCTTCCTACAACGGCATAGACGTGTTAAGGAGGGGTGTATAGGGAAGAGGTGGGGTGAATATCGGACAGTTGGTGTCGTATGTTAGTTTATGTGTGATAAGAGTCTGTAGTTTCTTCACCTAGCTTAAGAGGAGGACAAAGAATTTACATCCAGGGTCCTATTTCATTTCTAGGTACGAACACGTTGGGCAAAACAGTTCCTGTCGGCCTGGTAATCGAACGCGGGTCCTTTCGATTATGACGCGAATATTCTTCAGGTTACACCACTGCCATCCCCTAACTAGCTTGACCCCCACCGCGACGATTCCCTGAAGATCGTAACTTCCATAGCTCTCTGTCTCACATACTGCAGTACTTTATCATATGCTTGACTTACATCTTTTTCGAGTCAAATTGCTTATATGTTTCCATTCATCCACTCCGAACATATTCTTTAGTTATATCCACTGTTCTAACAGTTGAATTTTCTTTACTTATGGCATAACAACGCCTCATAATCATAAGTTGATGAAAAAACTAACACACCAACACTCAGTCCATGTACTTACCATTATACTCTGCCGTCTGCAACTTATCAAGGCCTTAATATTAATGGTACTTTTATTACTGCACAAATTTACTCTCCGTTTCCAGTAACAGTAGTTTTCCCTTTTCTGTTACATCTGGGAGGTAAATGTGTAATGAAAATGAAGAGTAGGTCGACTCAAGGAAAAAAATAGTCACAGGTCCAATGAATATTGTTAATAAAATGAGTATGAAAATAACTGCATGAAGGTGAGATAGTGCCCAAAATAACGTATGGATGGGAGACTGGTTTGGCGCGCGCGCGTGTGTGTGTGTGTGTGTGTGTGTGTGTGTGTGTGTGTGTGTGTGTGTGTGTGTGTGTGTGTGTGTGTGTGTGTGTGTGTGTGTGTGTGTGTGTGTGTGTGTTCGTACCTAACCGTTCTTACCCAATTGTATCTTAACAGGAATGAGTCAAGCTCGTACTGTCCCGTGTATTCAGTCACTCTCATACATATTCTTAAATTTTGTTTTGGCACACACTATTTCATTCGGTAGTGCATTCCACTGATCAATTGCCCTATTAGGGAAACTAAATTTCCTTACGTCTTTATCACCTCTCTTTTTTACAGTTTGTGCAGTGTCCTCTTGCTGATTTTTCCCCATAGGTTATATACTCATTTATGTCTATTTTCTCTTTCCCTGTGACACATTTATATAGCATAATCTTGTCTCCTCTTTTCCTTCTTTCCTGTACTGGTCATAGAATCAATTTTTCCAGTCATTCTTCGTAGCTTAGATCTCTTAAGTTTGGTACCCATCTTGTAGCAGTCCTTTGAACTTTTTCAATCTTGTCTATGTGTTTCTTGAGATGAGGATTCCAGACTACTGATGCATACTCCAGGGTTGGTCTGACGAAAGATGTTATTATCTTTCTAAGTATGTCTTCATTTCTGTATGTGAAAGCTATTCTCGTATTAGCAAGCAGTGTATACATGTTCCGTACCTACTCACTGATATGGTCATCTAGAGATAGTTATTGATAATCACACCTAGGTCCTTCTCTCCTTCTGATATGTGTAGGGTTTTTCTTCCTAACTTATAATTCCAATCTGGAATTTTTCCACTTTTACCAATCTTAATTATATGACACTTGTCCACATTGAATTCCAGTTGCCATTTAACGCTCCATTCATGAAGTTTATTTAAATCTTCTTGTAGCTCTCTACAAGAGTCTGTGTTAGTAATTTTCCTTTGTATTTTTGCATCATCAGCAAACATACTTAGATAGCTTTCATTTCCAGTGTTACTATAGAGGTGTATATGTCATTTATATACACTAAACACATAACTGGTGCCAGCACTTGGCCCTGTGGAACTCTGTTGGTCACATCCCTCCATGATGAGTAATTTCCCCTTAGTACTGTTCTCATTTTCCTTTTTTGAGAAAATCTTGCATCCAACAGTACAAGTTGCCTTGGATTCCTCCTTGGTCGT
The DNA here is from genome assembly GCF_032717465.1 of Coenobita brevimanus. NCBI lineage: Eukaryota > Metazoa > Arthropoda > Malacostraca > Decapoda > Coenobitidae > Coenobita > Coenobita brevimanus. The sequence goes on along the minus strand of NC_136959.1, from coordinate 24,154,961 downwards.
ACACTTTCCATAAAAAAGTGTGTGTGTGTGTGTGTGTGTGTGTGTGTGTGTGACCTTTGCTGCAATAAATACTGTATGCTATTTTGCGCTGATACGCGTTTATCTCTCTTCAGATCACATTTCTTTCTCTACAGGGGTATTTTTATGCCACTAAAGCATTCAGAAATATAACTTTAAGTGCTCTGTGCAATTTACATCATACTAAATCACTGTATGTTATAAATGTACTGCGAAACCGTTTATATCCGCTATTTTGTTTCGCAAGGGAAGTGCATTGAATGAAACATTAAGTCAATACCTCGGGTCAATGGCTGTGAAGAATAGGACATCGGGATAGGATGTAATTATAGCGTTTTGCTGCAACCATTATACCTGTCCACGTGTGACGTAAACCGGCTGAGAGAGAGAGAGAGAGAGAGAGAGAGAGAGAGAGAGAGAGAGAGAGGTGGAAAGGGTAACTCAGCTGTGGAGTTACAGGTGATGTGATAATAGATCATTTTGATTGGCCTCTTCTTTGCTACACTCTGAGAGACTACCTTCTCAAACTAAGATGTCTCAATCTCGTAACGAGCGGCTGCAAACGTTTGTGTGAAATAAGGTATAACTAGGGCAAGAACAGTACATGCAGTCCTTGACGTGTGTTTGTATCTTATCCTTCTTTTCATTGATTTATGCCGCCTATATATGCACTGATTTAATCTGTATATGAGTTCTTCACAAAGTCATCATCTATTCCACCTCTTCTTACGCCCTCCCTGTCTCCTTGTTCCCAACTTTTCCTTGTCGGTGTTATCATAATGTCTCTCTCTCTCTCTCTCTCTCTCTCTAATCCTGGCCTACATTTCTGTTGTCCTGCTTCATTCCTTTCCTGTTACCTTAGTGCCTTCAGCTATTTCACGTGTTTGGAACTGTCACCATGAACTGCATTCTTTTTTTTTTTTTTTTACTCGTATGTATCTGAACTTCTTCCATACAGCCTCCGCCTCTGACGCTCGTTCAAGCGCCTCAGGGACTATATATATATATATATATATATATATATATATATATATATATATATATATATATATATATATATATATATCTATATATATATTGTTACGGAACAGAGAGAGATAATGAACACTTCAAGTGAGAATACTAAAATCACTACTGTCCCGCAAAGTTCCAGGTTCAAAACAAAAGAGTTAGGTAAAATTACAAGTTAAAGTTTAATGCTCAAACTAACAACTAAACATTCAGGACTCATAAGGATAATGTAATAGCACAAAACAGGTTAAATATATGGTTAACTGCAATAGCCTCTATTAACACGAAATTAGCAAGGGTAAATTTATCTAAGTCAGCCCTGATAAAATGAGAAAACCGGATAATGCTCAGTTAATGCAAGATATATTATTACAGATACAAAATATTAATAATGGCCGACATCAAAAACTCCACATGAATCACAAAAACCTCACCAGGCCTACGAATTAACACCTTATGCTATACAGTACACGAAAAAAATGTAGTAACACTTATACTCAAATTACACAGCAGCTAGATGGTTGGAGACTTCCTGAGCACTCACAAAAATAATAACAACTGTACAGGGGAGGACAGAGCTGTGAACAAAATTAGGAGTAAATCTAAGTGGCAATTAATGCAGAGACTGAGCTCATTATATAGGGGACGGCAGAGCTTGATACAACTCGTAAGGACGAGCAAATGAAGCCATAGGGGACAAAGAGTTGACACTTTTGCTCTGAACAACAGAATGAACGACTTACACTACTATAAGGGAAGAGAAGGGGGGAGTGAGGTAGAACACGGAAGCTTGGCCACTATGGAAGCCACGAGGCGAATCGTGATCAAACATGCAGCACACTGTACGTTAGAATTATACAAAGGATGATGAAATCATAGGCTATGTAACACCTCGCCACAAAAAAAAAAAAAAAAAAAAATTACAAAGGAAATTTCTTATTACTCTAGAACAATCTATCTAAAGTCTAGATAAGCAATCTACAATAACATTTTCTTTCCCCTTGACATGTTGTATGTCTAATGAATACTCCTGAAGAAGTAGACTCCATCTTGTCAATCTCTGATTTTTATCTTTAAACTTACTAAGGAATTTCAGTGGGTTATGATTGGTATAAATGACTATGGGGTCAAAACCAGAACACAAATAAAATGAAAAATCTGTAAACCCAAAATCAAGGCCAAAAGCTCTTTCTCAATAGTTGGGTAGTTCTTTTGAGGCGGAGTGAACTTCTTACTGTAATAAGATACAGGGTGTTCAATACCCTGATTATCCTCTTGCAGCAAAACAGCCCCAGCTCCTGTATCACTTGCGTGAACAGCCATCTTAAAAGGCTTAGCAAAATTTGGAGTAGCGAGCACTGGCTGACTTAATAGGATAGCTTTAAGTTTGCTGAAAGAGGATTCACAGTTATCGGTCTAGAGAAACTGAACTCCCTTTTTCAGTAGGTCTGTAAGTGGTGATACAAGAATTGAAAAGTTAAGAACAAATCTCCTGTAATAACCTACCATTCCCAAAAATCTTTGTAGCTCTTTCCTACTTTTAGGTCTGGGAAGATCACTTATAACCTGAACCTTAGCTGCTGGTGGTGTAACGTGTCCATCACCAGTTACGTACCCAAGGTACTGAAATTTAGCTTGACCAAACTCACACTTTGATAAATTAGCTACAAGATTAGCCTGAACCAAACGCTCAAGAAATTTACTGACATGGCATAGGCGATCTTTCCGGTTGTCACTGAAGATTAATACATCATCAATATAAACAACACACCCTGCCAAACCCTCTGTTACAACATTCATGAGCTTCTGAAATGTGGCTGGCGCATTCTTCATACCATATGGCATTATAGAACATGCAAAAGTCTTTCCTAGTGTTACAAAACATGAGATCTCCCTAGCACGTTCAGTCATAGGTACTTGCCAGTATCCCTTTAACAAATCAAACTTACTTATGTACCTAGCCTTTCCGATCTTGTCTATGCAATCTTCCACGCGAGGGAGAGGGTAAGTGTCTGTTTGGTTATCTGATTAGCACGTCTGTAGTCAATGCAAAGCCGCTGTGACCCACCTGGCTTAGGGACTAGAGTGACAGGAGAACTCCACTCACTCTGACAGGGCTCAATCATCTTGTGGTCCAACAGGTAGCCAAGCTCCTTCTGGATGAGAGGAACTTTCACTGGGTTCACACGGTAAGGAGGCAGTTTAATTGGCTTTGCGTCTCCAACATCGACATCATGCATCAACACAGTGGTTCTTCCTGGAGTGGCACGGAACACTTGCGGGTACTCCTGCAGTAATGCCGAAAACTCCTGCCTTTCCTCGGGAGGTAGATGAGAAAGCTTAGTCTGGAGATCATTCATGATATCAGGATTCTTCCCCAAACTATCACTCAGGCTCATACTGCATGGGAGAACTTCACTTGCAGACTCGGGTGGAACAGCTACAGTGCAGACTGGGTTATTTTCGTTCCGCCTGTGATATAACTTTAGCATGTTGATGTGACAAAGTTGCTTGTTCTTTCTACGAGCTGGTGTGGCGATGACATAGTTGACATCACTAAGTTTCTTCTCCACGAAATAAGGACCACTAAACTTGGCTTGAAGAGGTTGCCCATGCACCGGTAGCAGAATAAAAACCTGATCTCCTGGCTGAAAGTGGCATAACCTGGACTTCTTATCATACCAAGTCTTCATCTTCTCCTGAGCAGCTCCTAAATTCTCTCTCGCCAGCTGTAAAGCAGTGGACAGCCGTTCTTTGAACTTCATCACGTACTCCAGCAGGTTGACGTCATCTTCCTCCGACAGCCAGCATTCCTTGAGCTTAAGGGGTCCTCTTACTTCATGGGCAAACAGTAGTTCAAAGGGTGAGAAGCCCAGTGATTCATTTGGAGATTCTCTTGCGGCAAATACAACGAATGGAAGACCTTTATCCCAGTCTTTCTGATGTTCCAAACAGTATTTCCTGAGCATCGATTTGAGTGTTTGATGATATCTCTCCAACGCTCCTTGGGTCTAGGGATGGTAAGCTGAAGACGTGATCTGGGTGATGCCCAACTCTTTCAGAGACTGCTTGAAAACATTTGACATGAAATTACTTCCCCGGTCTGACTGTACCTCCTTGGGCAGACCAAATTTGGTGAAGAACCCCAGGATTTCCTTAACCACGTTCTTTGCTGAGATATTTCTAAGTGGAATGGCTTCAGGATAATGAGTAGCCATATCAATCAGGGTCAACACATAAGAAAATCCTGAAGAAGTCTTAGGAAGAGGGCCCACAATATCCACCAACACACGGGTGAAAGGCGCCTCAAAAGGAGGAATGGGAACTAGAGGTGCAACCTTTTCGGTCTGATTACACTTCCCCACAACTTGACAGGTGTGACAAGACTTACAATACCAGGAAACATCTCTGAATATACCTGGGCAGTAGAAGTGTTTCAAAATGCGTGCCACAGTCTTCCTCACTCCAAGGTGTCCTGCCAAACTGGAATCTTGAGCCATTCTAATGATATCCTGCCTACAAACACGAGAGATGACAACTTGATGTACAACCTCCCATTCACAGTCGGCTGATGCTGTTGGGGGTCTCCACTTTCTCATAAGTACTCCTGACTTCATATAATAACAAGTAGAAGCACCAGCTGACTCTTCTTCACTGCAAGCAGAGTTAGCTAGACCTTTCAACTCAGGGTCAGCAACCTGCAACTCAACCAACTCTTGACGAGACAAATTATCAACACTACGGGGTACTGCCTCATCTGGTGAGTGGTCCAAATTAGCAAGAAAAGTGTCAGCTAGGATAACATCATCATCATCATTATCCTCTAAGTCACCAGTAACTTTAGACTTAGCCCTAGTGACAGCACATGCAGAGGACACGTCAGGGATATCACAATCCTGGGTCGCAGTCACTAGTTCACTAGACAACTGAGGAGCTGGACACACTTGACTTCCACCAATATCATTTCCAAGTAAGAAAATTACACCTGACATTGGGAGTGTCTCAACCAACCCAACCATAACGGAACCATTAACAAAACCAGACTATAAATTCACTCTGCACAGAGGGACAGAGAAGTATTATTCCCTACACCTTGTAAGATTACAGTTTCATCAGAGGAATTAACATTAGAGCTTAGAACACTGGTCAGCATTAAGGATTGGCAAACACCTGTATCACGATATATTTTAACTGATTTCCTGTTATAACTGTCCAGAGGACTGACAAAACCATCAGACAGGAAATTAGCACATGAACTCTTGAGAGTGTCACCCACGTTACTGCTCAAAAGAGGAGCTTCATCATGAGAATTTAATTTACCCCTCAAAGCAGGTTCAGTTAACTCGGTTAAAGAATTCTGGGAACTCTCAAGGGTGGACACTAGACCAATTGACTGAATATTTAAAGACTCCTTTTTGTTCACATCACGCTGTCTCCTGAAACATTTCTCAGTAGTATGACCAAGCTTACTACAATAAGTACAGCCGTCCACACTGCCGCGAGGTACACCACAGAGCGATGGCAACGCTGGGGAGACATAGTAAAGAAGCAAGTGAAACGCTTCGAAACCCTCCCCCCGATTGAAGCACAGGTGCGCGCTGTTGCTATGTTACCGAGGCGATGTGTATGATCGACGTTAGCTACCTTTCATTCGTCAGCAGCATGAACCACCACGACACCCAACTCTCACGCCGTGCACGTATCATCGCTCTACACGAGGAGGGTATTAGTATCAGGGGCATTGCACAGCGACTGGGATGCTCAAAATCGTGTGTCCAGAAGTGGATCTACAGGTGGCAGCATACCGGAACTTTGAATGACCTGGGTATGTTAACAATGAAATATTATGGGGAATGAAATATATAAGTATTCCCATCTCTCCCTCCCACCAGTGACTGCATCCAATGAAGTTCGAAAACTTGAGGTTCCGGGTTACCGTCTTGGCCAGTGTTGCCAACGTTCTGTGATGTACCTCGCGGCAGTGTGGACGGCTGTACATTTACTTTTCTGAAATCTAGAGGTGAAGCTGGTATTTACTTCCTGAGAAACATCATCTTTATTCTCTTTCCTGTTACCTGTACTCTGAGTAGAGGCAACGTACTTACTCTCAGCTTTCCTTTTTTCTTTAGAATATCTCTTGTGAGTGAGAACATATTCATCAGCTAAGACTGCAGCATCAGACAAGTTATCTATTCTTTTCACATCGAGATATAGGCTTACATCTTTATTAATACACCTTTTGAAGTCCTCCAGCAAAATCATCTGCTTAAATTTATCAAAATCAGAATTTACATTCTTAGAATTTAACCACTGCTCTAACAGATCTTCTTTGATTTTTGCATACTCAACATGGGATTGCTTATCTTGCTTATAAGTTGTCCTAAATTTTACTCTATAGGCTTCAGGAACAAGCTCATAGGCCTTAAGAATCAAGCTCTTAACTACATCATAATTATCAGATTGATCCTGAGGCAAAGATGCATAAGTTACTTGAGCTTTACCAGTGAGAACAGTTTGAAGGAGTACTGGCCAATACTTTTTGGGCCAATTAAAACCTGTAGCTACCCTCTCAAACAACTGAAAATACTTTGTTAAATCAGATTCATTAAAAGGAGGGACAAGTTTAACATTTTTAGCCACACCAAAATCATCAGAGCTAGATGATCCAGTTCCACCTTGTTTCATGCGATACTCATGATCTGCCTGAATCCTAGCTTGTTCAATTTGTGCCTCCTGAATACGAGCCTGAGACTCAGCCTCCTTAGCATGTGCCTGAAACTCAGCCTCCTTAGCACGTGCCTGAAACTCAGCCTCCTTAGCACGAGCCTCCTGCAGGGCTAGCTGTAACTTAGCTATTTCAATCTGCGTTTCCTCATCTGGAGGAGTTACATCAAACAAGCTTTTATTAATCATGCCAACAATTTGATCTTTAGAATGATGAGAGCGAACAGCAATTCCCAATTGTTGAGCAACAAGCTTAAGTTCATTCTTTGTTCTCTTTTCTACATCACACACTGTTTGCACATTTGACAAAAAATCTTTGGCTTCATCAAGAGTAGTAATAGTAGACATCATGAATAAATCACAGTCACAAAATATCAAGCAATATCCTTATGATAATATCCTGAATATCTTGATAAGAGGTCGCCAAATTTATGTTACGGAACAGAGAGAGATAATGAACACTTCAAGTGAGAATACTAAAATCACTACTGTCCTGCAAAGTTCCAGGTTCAAAACAAAAGAGTTAGGTAAAATTACAAGTTAAAGTTTAATGCTCAAACTAACAACTAAACATTCAAGACTCATAAGGATAATGTAATCGCAAAACAGGTTAAATATATGGTTAACTGCAATAGCCTCTATTAACACGAAATTAGCAAGAGTAAATTTATCTAAGTCAGCCCTGATAAAATGAGAAAACCGGATAATGCTCAGTTAATGCAAGATATATTATTACAGATACAAAATATTATTAATAATGGCTGACATCAAAAACTCCACATGAATCACAAAAACCTCACCAGGCCTACGAATTAACACTTTATGCTATACAGTACACGAAAAAAATGTAATAACACTTATACTCAAATTACACAGCAGCTAGATGGTTGGAGACTTCCTGAGCACTCACAAAAATAATAACAACTGTACAGGGGAGGACAGAGATGTGAACAAAATGAGGAGTAGATCTAAGTGGCAATTAATGCAGAGACTGAGCTCATTATATAGGGGCCGGCAGAGCTTGATACAACTTGTAAGAAGGACGCGCAAATGAAGCCATAGGGGACAAAGAGTTGACACTCCTGCTCTGAACAACAGAAAGAACGACTTACACTACTATAAGGGAGGAGAAGGGGGGAGTGAGGTAGAACACGGAAGCTTGGTCACTATGGAATCCACGAGGCGAATCGTGATCAAACATGCAGCATACTGTACGTTAGAATTATACAAAGGATGATGAAATCATAGGCTATGTAACAATATTTATATATATATATACATATATATATATATATATATATATATATATATATATATATATATATATATATATATATATATATATATATATATATATATATATATATACTCGAGTTTGGGGAGGCAACGGACATGATTGTGTGCAACACATATTTTAGGAAAAGAGAGAGTAGGTTAATTACGTATGAATCTGGGGGAAACAGCAGTCAGATAGATTATTTTCTGGTTAGGGGGGCTGATAGGAGGTTATTGAGGGAAGTTAAAGTTATAGGAAGTGAGGAGTGTGTACAGCAGCACAAACTATTGATTTGTGATATGGTGCTTAAAGAACGAGTGATGAAAAAGAGGACTTATATACCTAGGAGGAAAATATGGAAGCTGAAAAACCAAGTAGTAAGGGATGCCTTCTATAGCGAGATGAGGAGAGTAATGGCTGAACAGGGAACTGCATGTACTGTTCGTACAGAGCCCTCAAGAAAAATCTCTTGAGAGTTACTGATGTAACATAAAGTAACTTGATGGTGGGATGAGGGTGTAGGAGCTGCAGTTAAGGAAAAAAGAAGGCTTTTCCGGGAATGGAAGAAGGGTGGTAGCAAGGAGGAATACTTGGCTGCCAAGTGTAGGGCTAGATGAGAGGTATACAGGACGAGGTCTGAGTCACAGAGACTTTTACTTGATAGCCTAAATCATGGGGAAAGGATAAATATGATATTTAAGGTGGCAAATCAGATAAAGAGGGATAAGGGATAATCGGGATATTATAGGTGAGCAGTGTGTGAAGAATGATGAAGGAAGGGTAGTGGTGAACAGTGAGGATATTAAAGATGCATGGAGAGAGCACTATAGCCGGTTGTTGAATGAGGAGTTTGACTGGGACAGAGATGGTTTGGAGCCAGCAGATCCAGTGTTTGGCCCTTGGCCTTTGATTGCTGCTGCTACTGTGAGTGAGGCAATAGGCAGGATGCATGTGGGGAAGGGAGCAGGAATGACTGGGTTGACTGCCGAAATGTTGAAGGTCTCAGGAGATATAGGGGTGAGATTAGTCACTGACCTGATAAATAGGATTATTTATGAGTGTGTTGTCCCAGATGATTGGCTGAAGAGTGTAATTGTAAATGTGTATAAAGGGAAGGGTGATGCCCTGAAAAGAAGAAATTATAGAGGTATAAAGCTTTTAGATCAGATAATGAAGGTAATGGAGGGAGTTTTAGAAGTATGATTAGAGAAAGAGTGAATATTGATGAGATGCAGTTTGGGTTTATGCCAGGTAGGGGGACCACTGATGCCATATTCATTGTTCGACAGCTTCAGGAAAAATATATTGGTAAGAGAAGGGATCTGTATTTTGTTTTTGTTGATTTGGAAAAGGCCTTTGACAGAGTCCCTAGAGAGGTGGTGAAGTGGGCAATGAGAGAGCTTGGGTTGGAGGAATGACTGCTTAGGGTGGTTACGGCTATGTATGTGGGTGCTCACACTCATGTAAGAGTGAATGGAGATTTGAGTGATGAGTTTTTCGTGAATGTTGGTGTGCATCAGGGGTCAGTTTTGAGTCCCATGTTGTTTATCATGGTACTTGAAGCCCTCTCACGTGACTTTAGAGATGGACTCCCGTGGGAGTTGTTTGCTGATGATTTGGTGTTGATTGCAGAGAACGAAAGGGAGGCGGAGGAAAGGTTTAGGAAGTGGAGAGATGGTATGGGGTATAAAGGCTTAAGGGTAAATGCAGATAAAACAAAAGTGCTGATATCTAGAGTTGGTGGCGGTACTGTCAAAGACGAGGGAGAGTGGCCATGTGCAGTTTGCCACAAGGGTGTGGGAAGTAATTCTATCTTGTGCGGCGTTTGTGATAAACGGGTGCACAAGAGATGTAGTGGTATCAGAGGTAGACTGCGAGATAATGCTGATTTTATGTGTACGGCGTGTCAGGGAGAGCAGGTGGAGATTGTCAGGCGTGAAAGGATTGAACTTGCTGGTGAATCTCTTGAGTGTGTGGAAGAGTTTTGTTATTTGGGAGACATGTTATGTGCTGGAGGTGGGGCTGGAGCTAGCTCTGTGGCTTGGGTGAGAAGTGGTTGGAAGAAGTTCAGGGAGCTCTTGCCTCTTCTGACATTGAGAGGGCTCTCCCTACGTGCTAAAGGTTCTTTGTATGCAGCATGTGTTAGGAGTGTAATGCTGTATGGTAGTGAGACCTGGGCAGTAAAGGAGGAGGATATTCATCGACTCAGATGTACAGAAATGACAGTGATTAAGTGGATGTGTAGTGCGTCCCTGCGTGCAAGGTCCGGGGGGGCTGGGTTTATGATGGAAGAGTTGAGAGGTAGGATGGGATTGGAGTGTATTGGTGTTGTGATGAGGAGAGGTAGATTGAGATGGTTTGGACATGTGGAGAGGATGGGGGATGATAATTGGGTGAGGAAGGTGAGAAGTGTTAATATTGGGGGTGGAGTTATGAGGGGTAGACCGAGAAAGACATGGGACGAGGTCATCAAGCGTGACCTCAGGGTTAAGTGACTGAACAGAGAGGCTGCAATGGATCGTCCAGCGTGGAAACCCGCCACTAGGTGACAAAGGCCGATGCATGCAAGCATGTTGGAGCCTTTAAAAACGAAACGAAACGATATATATATATATATATATATATATATATATATATATATATATATATATCTATATATATATATATATGTATATATATATATATATATATATATATATATATATATATATATATATATATATATATATATATATATATATATATATATATATATATATATATATATATATATATATATATATATATATATATATATATATATATATATATATATATATATATTGTTACGGAACAGAGAAAGATAATGTACACTTTAAGTGAGAATACTAAGAGTCACTACTGTCCCGTAAAGTTCCAGGTTCAAAACAAAAGAGTTAGGTAAAATTACAAGTTAAAGTTTAATGCTCAAACTAACAACGAAACATTCAGGACTCATAAGGATAATGTAATGGCAAAAAACAGGTTAAATATATGGTTAACTGCAATAGCCTCTATTAACACGAAATTAGCAAGAGTAAATTTATCTAAGTCAGCCCTGATAAAATGAAAATACACCAGGTAATGCTCAGTTAATGCAAGATAAATTATTACAGATACAAACTATTATCAAACATGACTGACATAAAACCAAACATTAATCACAAAAAAAAAAAAACTTACTAGGCTTAAGAACTAACCTTATGCTACACAGTACAAGAAAAAATGCAACAACGGTTATACTCAAATTACACATAGCTGCTAGATGGTTGGAGACTTCCTGAGAACTCACAATAATAATAACTGTACAGGGGAGGACAGAGATGTGAACAAAATGAGGAGCAGATCTAAGTGGCAATGATGCAGAGACTGAGCTCATTATATAGGGGCCAGCAGAGCTTGATAGAACTTGTAAGAAGGACGCGCAAATGAAGCCATGGGGACAAAGAGTTAACAATCCCGCTCTGAATAACAGAGAGAACGACTTACTCTACTATAACGGTAGAAGGGGGGAACTGAGGCAGAACACGCTCGTGATCAAACATGCAGCATACTGTGCGTTAAAATTACACAAAGGATGATGAAATCATAGGCTATGTAACACCTCCCCACAAAGAAAAAGAAATTTACAAAGGAAATTTCTTATTACTCTAAAACAATCTGTCTAAAGTCTAGATAAGCAATCTGCCATAACATTTTCTTTCCCCTTGACATGTTGTATGTCTAATGAATACTCCTGAAGAAGTAGACTCCATCTTGTCAATCTCTGATTTTTATCTTTAAACTTACTAAGGAATTTCAGTGGGTTATGATCGGTATAAATGACTATGGGGTCAAAACCAGAACACAAATAAAATGAAAAATGCTGTAAACCCAAAATCAAGGCCAAAAGCTCTTTCTCAATAGTTGAGTAGTTCTTTTGAGGTGGAGTGAACTTCTTACTGTAATAAGATACAGGATGTTGAATACCCTGATCATCCTCTTGCAGCAAAACAGCCCCAGCTCCTGTATCACTTGCATCAACAGACATCTTAAAAGGCTTAGCAAAATTTGGAGTAGCGAGCACTGGCTGACTTAATAGAATGGCTTTAAGTTTGTTGAAAGAGGATTCACAGTTATCGGTCCAGACAAATTTAACTCCCTTTTTAAGTAGGTCTGTAAGTGGTGATACAAGAATAGAAAAGTTAAGAGCAAATCTCCTGTAATAACCTACCATTCCCAAAAATCTTTGTAGCTCTTTCCTACTTTTAGGTCTGGGAAGATCACTTATAACCTGAACCTTAGCTCCTGGTGGTGCAACATGTCCATCACCAATTACATACCCAAGGTACTGAACTTTAGCTTGACCAAACTCACACTTTGATAAATTAGCTACAAGATTAGCATCAACTAAACGGTCAAAAAATTTACTGACATGGCATAGGTGATCTTTCCAGTTGTCACTGAAGATTAATACATCATCAATATAAACAACACACCCTGCCAAACCCTCTGTTACAACATTCATGAGCTTCTGAAATGTGGCTGGTGCATTCTTCATACCATATGGCATTACCGAACATGCAAAAGTCTTTCCTAGTGTTACAAAACATGAGATCTCCCTAGCACGTTCAGTCATAGGTACTTGCCAGTATCCCTTTAACAAATCAAACTTACTTATGTACCTAGCCTTTCCAATCTTGTCTATGAAATCTTCCACACGAGAGAGAGGGTAAGTGTCTGTTTTGGTTATCTGATTAACACGTCTGTAGTCAATGCAAAGCCGCTGTGACCCACCTGGCTTAGGGACTAGAGTGACAGGACAACTCCACTCGCTCTGACAGGGCTCAATCATCTTGTGGTCCAACAGGTAGCCAAGCTCCTTCTGCATGAGAGGAACTTTCACTGGGTTCACACGGTAAGGAGGCAGTTTAATTGGCTTTGCGTCTCCAACATCGACATCATGCATCAACACAGTGGTTCTTCCTGGAGTGGCACGGAACACTTGCGGGTACTCCTGCAGTAATGCCGAAAACTCTTGCCTTTCCTCGGGAGGTAGATGAGAAAGCTTAGTCTGGAGATCATTCATGATATCAGGATTCTTCCCCAAACTATCACTCAGGCTCATACTGCATGGGAGAACTTCACTTGCAGACTCGGGTGGAACAGCTACAGTGCAGACTGGATTATTTTCGTCCCGCCTGTGATATAACTTTAGCATGTTGATGTGACAAAGTTGCTTGTTCTTTCTACGATCTGGTGTGGCGATGACATAGTTGACATCACTGAGTTTCTTCTCCACGAAATAAGGACCACTAAACTTGGCTTGAAGAGGTTGCCCATGAACTGGTAGCAGAATCAAAACCTGATCTCCTGGCTGAAAGTGGCGTAACCTGGACTTCTTATCGTACCAAGTCTTCATCTTCTCCTGAGCAGCTCCTAAATTCTCTCTCGCCAGCTGTAAAGCAGTGGACAGCCGTTCTTTGAACTTCATCACATACTCCAGCAGGTTGACGTCATCTTCCTCCAACAGCCAGCATTCCTTGAGTAGCTTAAGGGGTCCTCTTACTTCATGGCCAAACAGTAGTTCAAAAGGTGAGAAGCCCAGTGATTCATTTGGAGATTCTCTTGCAGCAAATACAACGAATGGAAGACCTTTATCCCAGTCTTTCTGATGTTCCAAACAGTATTTCTTGAGCATCGATTTGAGTGTTTGATGATATCTCTCCAACGCTCCTTGGGTCTGGGGATGGTAAGCTGAAGACGTGATCTGGGTGATGCCCAACTCTTTCAGAGACTGCTTGAAAACATTTGACATGAAATTACTTCCCCGGTCTGACTGTACCTCCTTGGGCAGACCAAACTTTGTGAAGAACCCTAGCATTTCCTTAACCACGTTCTTTGCTGAGAGATTTCGAAGTGGAATGGCTTCAGGATAACGAGTAGCCATATCAATCAGGGTCAACACATAAGAAAATCCTGAAGAAGTCTTAGGAAGAGGGCCCACAATATCCACCAACACACGGGTGAAAGGCGCCTCAAAAGGAGGAATGGGAACTAGAGGTGCAACCTTTTCGGTCTGATTACACTTCCCACAACTTGGACAGGTGTGACAAGACTTACAATACCAGGAAACATCCCTGAAGATACCTGGCCAGTAGAAGTGTTTCAAAATGCGTGCCACAGTCTTCCTCACTCCAAGGTGTCCTGCCAAACTGGAATCATGAGTCACTCTAATGATATCCTGCCTACAAACACGAGGGATGACAACTTGATGTACAACCTCCCATTCACAGTCGGCTGATGCTGTTGGGGGTCTCCACTTCCTCATAAGTACTCCTGACTTTACATAATAACAAGTAGAAGCACCAGCTGACTCTTCTTCACTGTAAGCAGAGTTAGCTAGACCTTTCAACTCAGGGTCAGCAACCTGCAACTCAACCAACTCTTGACGAGACAAATTATCAATACTACGGGGTACTGCCTCATCTGGTGAGTGGTCCAAATTAGCAAGAAAAGTGTCAGCTAGGATAACATCATCATCATCATTATCCTCTAAATCACCAGTAACTTTAGACTTAGCCCTAGCGACAGCACATGCAGGGAACACATCAGGTACATCACAATCCCGGGCCGCAGCCACTGGCTCACTAGACAACTGAGGAGCTGGACACACTTGACTTCCACCAATATCATTTCCAAGTAAGAAAATTACACCTGACATTGGGAGTGTCTCAACCAACCCAACCATAACAGAACCATTAACAAAACCAGACTCTAAATTCACTCTGCACAGAGGGACAGAGAAGTAATTATTCCCTACACCTTGTAAGATTACAGTTTCATCAGAGGAATTAACATTAGAGCCTAGAACACTGGTCAGCATAAGGGATTGGCAAGCACCTGTGTCACGATATATTTTAACTGATTTCCTGTCGTTACTGTCCAGAGGACTGACAAAACCATCAGACAGGAAATTAGCACATGAACTCTTGAGAGTGTCACCCACGTTACTGCTCAAAAGAGGAGCTCCATCATGAGAATTTAAGTTACCGTCAAAGCAGGTTCAGTTAACTCAGTTAAAGAATTCTGGGAACTCTCAAGGGTGGACACTAGACCAATTGACTGAATATTTAAAGACTCCTTTTTGTTCACATCACGCTGTCTCCTGAAACATCTTTCCGTAGTATGACCAAGCTTACTACAATAAGTACATTTACTTTTCTGAAATCTAGAGGTGAAGCTGGTATTTACTTCCTGAGAAACATCATCTTTATTCTCTTTCCTGTTACCTGTACTCTGAGTAGAGGCAACGTACTTACTCTCAGCTTTCCCTTTTTCTTCAGAATATCTTTTGTGAGTGAGAACATATTCATCAGCTAAAACTGCAGCATCAGACAAATTATCTATTCTTTTCTCATCAAGATATAGGCTTACATCTTTATAAATACACCTCTTGAAGTCCTCCAGCAAAATCATCTGCTTAAATTTGTCAAAATCAGAATCCACATTCTTAGAATTTAACCACTGCTCTAACAGATCTTCTTTGATTTTTGCATACTCAACATGGGATTGCTTATCTTGCTTGTAAGTTGTCCTAAATTTTACTCTATAAGCTTCAGGAACAAGCTCATAGGCCTTAAGAATCAAGCTCTTAACTACATCATAATTATCAGATTGATCCTGAGGCAAAGATGCATAAGTTACTTGAGCTTTACCGGTGAGAACAGTTTGAAGGAGTACTGGCCAATACTTTTTGGGCCAATTAAAACCTGTAGCTATCCTCTCAAACAACTGAAAATACTTTCTTAAATCAGATTCATTAAAAGGAGGGACAAGTTTAACATTTTTAGCCACATCAGAATCATCAGAGCTAGATGATCCAGTTCCACCTTGTTTCATGCGATACTCATGGTCTGCCTGAATCCTAGCAATTTCAACTTGTGCCTCAGCCTCCTTAGCTTTTGCCTGAAATTCAGCCTCCTTAGCCTGTGCTTGAAATTCAGCTTCCTTCACACGAGCCTCCTGCAGGGCTAGCTGTAACTTAGCTAATTCAATCTGCGTTTGCTCATTTGGAGGAGTTACATTAAACAAGCTTTCATTAATCATGTCAACAATTTGATCTTTAGAATGATGAGAGCGAACAGCAATTCCAAATTGTTGAGCAACAAGCTTAAGTTCATTCTTTGTTCTGTCTTCCACATCACACACTGTTTGCACATTTGACAAAAAATCCTTGGCTTCATCAAGTGTAGTAATAGTAGACATCTTGAATAAGTAACAGTCACAAAATATCAAGCAATATCCTTATGATAATATCCTGAATATCCTGATAAGAGGTCGCCAAATTTATGTTACGGAACAGAGAAAGATAATGTACACTTTAAGTGAGAATACTAAGAGTCACTACTGTCCCGTAAAGTTCCAGGTTCAAAACAAAAGAGTTAGGTAAAATTACAAGTTAAAGTTTAATGCTCAAACTAACAACGAAACATTCAGGACTCATAAGGATAATGTAATGGCAAAAAACAGGTTAAATATATGGTTAACTGCAATAGCCTCTATTAACACGAAATTAGCAAGAGTAAATTTATCTAAGTCAGCCCTGATAAAATGAAAATACACCAGGTAATGCTCAGTTAATGCAAGATAAATTATTACAGATACAAACTATTATCAAACATGACCGACATAAAACCCAACATTAATCACAAAAAAAAAAAAACTTACTAGGCCTAAGAACTAACCTTATGCTACACAGTACAAGAAAAAATGCAACAACAGTTATACTCAAATTACACACAGCTGCTAGATGGTTGGAGACTTCCTGAGAACTCACAATAATAATAACTGTACAGGGGAGGACAGAGATGTGAACAAAATGAGGAGCAGATCTAAGTGGCAATGATGCAGAGACTGAGCTCATTATATAGGGGCCAGCAGAGCTTGATAGAACTTGTAAGAAGGACGCGCAAATGAAGCCATGAGGACAAAGAGTTAACAATCCCGCTCTGAATAACAGAGAGAACGACTTACTCTACTATAACGGTAGAAGGGGGGAACTGAGGCAGAACACGCTCGTGATCAAACATGCAGCATACTGTGCGTTAAAATTACACAAAGGATGATGAAATCATAGGCTATGTAACAATATATATATATATATATATATATATATATATATATATATATATATATATATATAAAGTAGTCTGCAGAATGGAAGCACTTAAATAACCGGAAACCCTCAGCTTCTACATTTTTAATATTCTGAAATTCCAAATACTCGAAAAGCCTGGCACAAATGGGTTAACTGTGCACTGACACTGAATGCCAGATATGAGTCAGTATTTACCAGCAATAAAATAACTACTGTCAGGCGAGGTTTGTTGTGCCTGGCACCACTTGTTTTGTAATGTCTTGTAATTCATATGTAATTGTTCATATGACTCGTCAGCTCTGATACTATGAATATGTGAGGAATCGTAATAATAATATATTGTGAGGAATCTTAAGCATACTGTAGTATTATATTGTGTGGAATCGTAAGCAAAATATATGGTATGGAATTATCATGTTTTAGAAGATTTACTCGTGCCATAAAGATGTGAAAGTTTCTTGTGTTAAAGTACCTTTACGACAATAAATATTTTAACCGATCAATCAATTGAAATGCCCTCACAAGTAATAATATAGTTTTGGGATGGTTCGGCCATCAGAGGAGGGGGATAATCCCCCTGATAGAAAAAAGATATGTATCAATTTGTACAAACGTATAATGTATGCATTGATTGATTCAAATATTTATTGTTGTAAAGGTACACAGTACATAAACAACAAAACAAGGTGATGGGTCTTGTGACACACCTTGTTCAGTAAATACAGTCATATATAGTCACTGGTTATGAGTTCTTGGGTGTAGCTACAACATGCCCTATAGCAAATAGAGGATATAATATATGTTACAAAATGTAAAGGAATTTATAAGATATATTACATACAGGAGAGAGAAGTAGCTCCAAATCAGTAAAGACTCATTGCCTTATCAGTGGGTCGTATGGGGTCGATGAGTGATGGTCAAAACACCCACCAAGACGACCTCTCTCTCTCTCTCTCTCTCTCTCTCTCTCTCTCTGAACTTCACTACTTTTAGTTATTTATTTATTCATTTAATACATGTCCTTCATTGGTACACAGTAGTGTCTTCTATTACACTGGCTTGAGTAGTATCATTGTTAGAGGCTATGACTTGGGTGTGTAAGACGCAGGCTATGATGTAAATATACAGGTGAAACATGCACCGTATTGGGCAACGTAATGAGTGTTGCCGATAAATGTAATATATAATGAAGAATAGCAACCATTTGTATGTGTAACCATACATGTATTGAATTTAATGCTTTCTTGAACTTTGATACAAATTCAAGATAATCATGGAGAGTGGCAGGTAGCAGCTTTTCATTAATTAGCCACGAGATTTGATCAGTCAGCGTAAGAAGTTTCTATACTTCGCAGTAAGAGGACAATCCATTATATAGTGATGAAGTGTGTGTGCTGCTGGTGCCCCACAAACTGCACAAGGTAACGAGTCATCTCTGATGAATTTCCAATAATATTTATAGCCAAGTCTCAGTCTTATGACAGCTTCATGAAGTCCACTTCTTTGGCCTTATGTTACCTGAGTATTGTGAGACACGGTCACGTAGTGAAGAGGGCTAGTACTGCCATTTGCAATGCCAGCATTAATAGTCCTTAGCTGATACAAGTGGTTCTTCTCTGTACAGCACCACATCAGGTGATTTTGATATCAAGAGGGCTGAGGGATAAAGAAGGAAGTATACAGCAACACATGGTAAAAAAATAATCTTTATGATCTTCATTTGTCCTTGCATATACAGTATTCAGTTCCTCAACTGACATGCATCTACCTGAAATGCACATCTCTCCTGCTGATATTTACTTTT
Organism: Coenobita brevimanus; assembly: GCF_032717465.1. Lineage (NCBI taxonomy): Eukaryota > Metazoa > Arthropoda > Malacostraca > Decapoda > Coenobitidae > Coenobita > Coenobita brevimanus. The sequence goes on along the minus strand of NC_136959.1, from coordinate 24,135,971 downwards.
CATATTTGAATATAGCACCTGCTGATTGTTACTGATGACTTATTCAGGATCACATGGAATTATCTGTGCTTCGGTAAGTTGCATAAGTATGGTAGGGGTTGGATACGGGGCATTTATATATCATAACAAAATAAATTTTGCTGAAACGGCTTTGGGTAGTTTTGCTGTAAACACATTAGTGTATTGCTAAGATAACTAAAAATAAGTTAACCAAAATTTGGTATTCCAGTGTGTTTCGTACGCAAAATCCAGTTTAGCTGATCGAACAAAACATTCAAGCAAATTTGTTTTTGACAACTATGCCATACTGTCTACCTGTACAAAATGTTTTGTAAATGTTAGAAAATCTTGTTCAGCAAAACCCATTTGTTTGATGAAAAAATCTGTGCGTCCACGTTTGTGTGTGTGTGTGTGTGTGTGTGTGTGTGTGTGTGTGTGTGTGTGTGTGTGTGTGTGTGTGTGTGTGTGTGACCGGCTAAAGCTCCCACGCAATCCTCAGGTAATCCATCCTCTCAGCCAGGAGGAAGCATGTGTGATCCCCTAGACTTGCAGCTGTGTGAGGTAAAAGTGTTATGGCTCACACCCACATACGAGTTCTTGACGCCTCCGCACACTGAAGGTAGTGGAAGCAAGGATATTGCCAGGATTCGTTGTGTGTGTGTGTGTGTGTGTGTGTGTGTGTGTGTGTGTGTGTGTGTGTGTGATTTTCAGGTATCAATCGCTTTGCAGATAATGGGGGCTTCCAGCTACGAGTGTTTCTAGATACAGTACTGAAGGTTTCCAGACATCTGATTAAAAGTGACAAATATGCAAAAGCCATTACGGATGTAAGCTAATCAAGCATGGTTAAAGCATGGAAAGCAGATTATAGAAGCCACCACTTCCTACAGCAACCACCGGAGTTGGAGTGAGTGGCATGCGTCTCTCCGCAGGCAAGTGACTATGCTAATACAGCGTCCTTGTGCTGGCTGCATCACGTGTCAACTGAGTACAGCTGACAACAGTTGTCTTGGATCAGAGTAATGGAAGAAACGCTTTTGTGGGCAGTGAGCGTTAAGAAGAACCACCCTCAACGGAGAAAAGTGAATTATTCCTATCTTCCTCCATTCATGCGTGTTATACATCATTAAAACTTCATAGCTCAGTTTAAAAGCACGATTTTAAAAACAAGCAGGAAGCATTCAATCTTTCTTTCATTTTACTCGCATGTTGTGATTAAGTAATGAACGTCTGTGCCCTGAGTCGGACTCATTAAAAAAAAAAAAAAGACTAGAATTTTCTAGACATTTCAACACACGTATTAAATTGTGACATGCGCTCGTTCCTTGAAATTCTGATTCCTCTTCGTCTCCAAAAACTCTTCAGACTCTTTAGATTTCATGATTATACTCTACAGCCCCCCCTTTTTTCCCAGGCAATTCTCCATTCCTCTTACTGTTTTGTTTTTGCTTATCACGTTTCAGTTTTCCTCATTAGACTCAGACTATTTTGCTCTACCCATTAGCCGCATTACTCTTTGTTAAATTCTTCAGACTCTCAGTTCTTCTCATCAGATGCTTCACACTCTTGGACTTTTCGGATACCTTACTTCATCTCAGTACACTCTTCAGACTCTGGGAATACCGTGGCCTCTGCGGACAAGAACAGGCTGATGAGAGTGAGATAATGATGTGTAAAATAATGATAATGTTTAACTGGACTCATTATCATGTCAAAATCTCTCTCTCTCTCTCTCTCTCTCTCTCCACTTGATTTTCCTGTAGTTTTTCCCTTGCTGTTGTGGTTGCAGATTCTCTCGTCTGTGCCCTACTGTTTTCATTCACCCCTTTTTTTATTAACTAAATCCTATTGTTTGTATAGAGCTGGCTGTACTTCCCGATTGCACTGAGGGCCAACGAGGGAGGCACCTATAGCGGTAATGGGGAGGAGGGCGAGATCTACAGTAAGTGATGTTGGAGAGAGAGAGAGAGAGAGAGAGAGAGAGATAGAGAGAAAGAAAGAGAGAGAGAGAGAGAAACCAGGTATTCCTTGCAGATGGTACAACAATTGCCACAGACTCGTTGGTAAATTTCGGAAGATAGCCTATGGTCAGACTCAAATATGAAGTCCGTTTGGGTGGGGCCCGCGTGGGGATTTCTCTCTCTACAGCTCTGCCAAACCTCCTCTCTCTCTCTCTCTCTCTCTCTCTCTCTCTCTCTCTCTCTCTCAGTTGATTGAGAAAATTGTCATATATTTATAAGTTGTGTTTTCTTCTATATTGTTTCGACCTTTTTTCCACACCACCACTGAGGTAAAAGTCTTGGCGCGTTTTTTTTTTATAGAGGTTTCCCCAGTAGGCATAAGTCCTCTCTCTGATCTTTCTTCTAGAAAATACTTGTTCACAGTGTAAATAAGTTCTTTCTCCCGACTGTGGAGCACACGAGAGCGAGTCGGAGTAGCTGCCATCGTGGGTGGGGATCAGGGAGGAAGTGACCGGTCACCTGTAGTCTGAGGTGGGTGTCCTTGACCTCTGGCAACGTCGGAAAGCGACGTTGTCACGTGGTGTGGAATTTATACAAATTATTGCTATTATCCCTAAAAGCAACACATTCATAGCACCATATAGCCTTATCTAATATATTTAATAAGTACAGAATATTTAATATACAAATTCAAATAGTAAATAGCTGACATATGACAGAGAGAGAGATAGGTACTGGGGTTGATGCGGCAGAGCTGTAGAGAGGGAAATCCCCTCTCGGGCCCCACCCAAACGGACTTCATATTTGAGTCTGACCATAGTATCTGCGTTTGAAAGTGTTTGCAGGGAGTTGAAGGCGAACATGAGAAGTAAATTTGTATGATGCAGCAGAGGACTGAGCTAAAAGATAATTATATAAGTGACATTAAATGGGGAAGATTTGGAGGAAGTGTGTGTGTGTGTGTGTGTGTGTGTGTGTGTGTGTGTGTGTGTGTGTGTGTGTGTGTGTGTGTGTGTGTGTGTGTGTGTGTGTGTTTTAATGGTGGTAGCAACATATGAATCACAGGGACCAGAATAACTCATAGGGTAAGGGAGGGGGCAAACGTATTATGGGCGCTGTAAAGTGTGTGGAAGGAAAAACAACGTATATTCATGCAAAGATGGGCACTTATGAATGTACATGGCGCCGACAATGCTTTGTACAGTATATGCAATTCGTTGGCCTAGAATGCTAGGGAATAAAAAGAAGTGGAAATGGAGTGTCTAAGACCTATATGTAAGTTAAGATGATTTCCAAACGATGAAGTCGAGAACTGTGGGTGATTGAGCCAAGAAAACAGTTTTTCGTCTGTTCGTTCGCGTTCAACATGACTGAGGTGTAAGATGAATCCTGTCTTGTTTTCTTAGTGGTTGACACGCACAAGTCCAGTACACCTGATGAGTTAGTGGATTAAGGCTGTCCAAGGACTGAGCCTATAAGGATTTACATCCAAGGAATGGTTGGAGTTTACTGATAACAATTCCACTCAAGGGCGATCAAGGCTAGTTACCCACCCCTTAGTTGTCAGGACTAAGGAGCTTAGCCCCTGGCACCTACATTCCTGATGGTGCAAAAAGTGGAGTGGATCAAGGCTGGATGGATGAATTTTTTTCTGTGTATGCCGATAGATAATCGACTGCACAACTCTGAGTGGAAACCATCAACTGCTTTGTTTATCTTTTACAAAGAATTTTTTCTTAATTTTCATTTTACATTTTCCTTCGCTGAGCCTCATATAACACTGATAGTAATCAGTAACTTAATAGCGACCTTTATCAAATACTGGCTACGATGATCACTGTGTATTTAGCTGTTTCTCTTCTTCTTCGTCAGCTTTATTTACCCATCTTTATATGGGGTCGCTGTTATTGATGAGCCTCTTCCACCTGCCTCTATCGCCTGCCATGTTGGTATCCAGACCCTTCTTTCTCATATCCGCCACTCTGCACTCTTTCCACCTTATCTTGGGTCTTCCTCTCCTCCTCCTTCCCTGAACTTCCATATCCAGTGCTCTCCTCTCGTCACTTTGTCCATCGCTCCTCATGACATGGCCGTACCATCAAGTTTTGCCTCTTGTGTCTTCTTCGAAACCTCCACCACCTTCACTGTTCATCTGATCCTTGCATTGCTGATTCTGTCCTCCCTTGTCACGCCGCACATCCATCGCAACATCCTCATTTCCGCTGCTTCCATCCTCCTCTCGTTTCCTTTTTCACAGGTAGTGCCTCCGCCCCGTACGTCATTGCTGGTCTTACCATAGTTTTGTACACCTTCCCCTTTAATTTCACTGGCATTCTCCTGTCGCCCAATACACGTCATTCCAACTTTTCCATCCTGCTTGGATTCTTCCAATTATTTGCTTATCTTCACTACTGTCTGCTGATAGGGTGGATTCCAGGTATTTAAATGCATCCTCCCTCTTCAGCTCCACACTATCCAGCCTAATACTTTCACGTCTATCGTGCACCTGCTCTGTACACATCATATTCTGTCTTTGTTCTACTTATTTTCATTCCTCTACTCTCCAGTGCTAATCTCCACTCATCCAGTCTGCGCTCTATCCCTTCTTTTGACTCATTCACCAAAACCACAACATCGGCATACATCATGTCCCACGGTATCCCCATTCTTACATCCTCTGTGAACGCGTCGAATACGATGTTGAAAGGAAGGGTCTCAGCGCAGAGCCCTGATGCAGCCCCACCTCCATTTCAAAACTGTCCGTCATGCCTGCTCCACTCCTCACTCGCGTCTTAACATTCCTGTACAATTCCCTTACAAGTTTTACATATTTTTCCGGTACTTTTTTCTCTCTCAGACATCTCCACAACTCCTGTCGCGGTATTCTGTCATAGGCCTTCTCTAGATCTATAAATACCATATGTAGTTCTTTCTGTTTTTCTCTATACTTTTCTGCCATTTGTCTCAGTATGAATATTGGGTTCGTTTTTCCTCTTCCCGGCATAAAACCAAACTGACCTCTGGCCACCTCCACCTCCAGCCTCAGTCTCTCATCCAGTATCCTTTTCCAAACCTTCATTGTGTGAGATAGCAGTTTAAATCCACGATAATTCCCACACTCTTGTACATTTCCTTTCTCCTTGAAGATGGCTACCAACACACTCTCCCTCCACTCATCTGGTATCTCTTCCTGCTCCTCTATCTTGCACATAGAATTCCACAACAAATCCACTCCCGCTTCTCCCAGGGCCCTCCACGCCTCCATCGGGATCTCATCTGGTCCAGTTGCCTTGTTGTTTTTCATTCTTTTAAGTGCCCTCATTCTGCTCTCTCTACACATCTCGTAAGACCTAGGTATGGTATTCCATCATTCTGATGATCCCGTGGGTTCTCCTCATTTAGTAGGCCCTCAAAGTACTCCTTCCAACTCTCTTGTACCTTCATGTCATCGATTAGCATCACACCATTTACATCCTTCATCTGCTTCACATGATTTACATCCTTTGTAGACTTGTTCCTAATCCTTGCTATCCTGTATATTCTCTTCTCTCCTTCAGGTGTTTCCAGCTCCTCATACATATCACAACAAGCCTTAGCCTTAGCCTTAGCCACTGCTCTCCGTGCAAACTTCTTTTGCGCCTCTATACACTGTCTTGTCCTCCCACGATCTGCTTTGCTCCCACTGCTTCTTTGTTTCCTTTTTAGTGCATTCTTAACGTCTTCTCTCCACCTCCATTCTTCTCTAGTTGTACGTCGCTTTCCCAATGTTTCTCCAAGTACTTCTCTGGCCGCTTTTCTCACAGTTTCTGCATTCTCCTTCCACCAGTCTTGAACTCCCTCTATATTTACGTTCACCCTATCTAGTACCTTGGTCTTGAACTCTTGTCTCTTCGCTTCCTCCTTCAGTGCCGTCCATCGAATCCTCTTCTCATACCTCCTCCTTCCTTTTCTTGGTCTTTTTAGCCACACATCCATCACTAGCAGCCGGTGTTGTGGTGCTACGTGATCACCTGGTATAACTTTACAGTCTTTTATCTCTACCAGATTTGATCTTCTGTACATGAGGTAGTCTATCTGGGTAGAATTTCCTCCACTCTTATACGTGATGATATGCTCTTCCCTCTTCAGAAGAAAGTAGTAGCAATTGCCAGGTCAAAGAAAATGGCCAGATCCAGTATCCGTTCACCCTCTGCACTTACATTTCCAAGCCCATGGCCTCCATGTATCCTCTCAGTTCCTTCATTATCTGCTCCAACATGTCCATTCAGATCCGCGCCTAGCACCACTCTCTCCTCCACAGCAATTCTCTCCATCTCACTTTCTAGCTTTCTCCAGAACTCTTCCTTTTCTTCATCTGTTGATCCTGTCTGTGGTGCATATGCATTAACCACATTTATTATACATGCCCCATATATTAACCTTACTGTTATCAACCGATCTCCTCCTCTCGCCACTTCAGTCACATATACTTTCATTTTCTGCAACACCACTATTCCAACTCCATTCCTTCCCTCTGCAGTTGCACTACTATAATCAAGTTTGTATCCATCTCCTAATTCCTTCACCTTGTTACCCTTCCACCTGGTCTCCTGCACACACAGTATACTCACCCTCCTCATCTTCATCAGCTCTACCGCCTCTTTTGCTCGACCTGTCAAAGTCCCAACATTCAGTATTGCCACCCTAACGGTAACAGGAGCTCGCTTCTTTAGCCGCGCTCGCTCATGGCGCGGTAGCCCTTGCACATTCGCAGAGGTCGGGCGATGCCTCTGTGCGTCGCTTATAATGGGGTACACCCTGACATGATCCACTGTTCCTCGGTTGACTCATCATGGTTTTGGCTTTTATCTTACTGGCCCACAGCCCTTTCTGACGCCAACCCTCCCCATTTATCCGGGTTTGGGACTGGCATAGAGTTGTGCTGGCTTGCACCCTCTATGGCTGGGTTTGTGTATTTAGCTGTTTATCATTAGGAAATACTGAACCCTTTTGACCAGTCACTGAAGATAATTATCGTTATGAGGAATACTGGCTTATTACAACATCAGAGGTCTTTACTAGCATGTCATATATCATCAAGCACTCATTAGTCTGTTAACAGTATTATGAGAAGAGTTAGTGCGATTTTTCCTGGCTCACTGGACTCCACACTGGATGGACAGATATGTCTGTGTCCTTTATAACATTTACTAGCAAGGGTACCCGGCACTGCCGGGCTAAAAAGGCGAACACTCTAATCTTTCTTTCTACTACAAAAAGACCATGGACCTCTTTTGCCTCTGAAGAGGGATTTTAAGAGATCCAAGAACTTTCTATTTCAGCTTTCGCAGACTAACGCACAGTATTAATTTGTGCACACTTGTTTACTATTACTGGTGACCTCAAATGACCTCTGACTGGTGACCTCAAATGGCCTCGGAGGTCAACCTCACATGGCCTATGTACGAACTGGAGGTCATGTGAGTCTCCATGACAAATATTGGGTTGCAAGGGTAGCCTACCCTGCTTTGCCAGGGCCAAAAAGGCGAACACTCTACCGATGACCTCAAATTACCAAGATCTGAAATTTGACCTGCCTAAAACCATCCCTGGGTCACCGTGATTCAAAATATATATGGGTCTAGGGGTGTTTGGACCTTGGTTTGGGCGTGATTGAAGGACAAACAATGCAGATTTTTTTTATTTGTATACTGTAGATTAGTCACTAGCAGGGGCACCCTGCGTTGCCCGGGTAAAAATCTATGATCGTGCATACCACAATGCCTCGGACCCAGGGCGGCCACTACCTCTGTGCGAGAGGGCCCTTGGGACCCCATACACACTGAACTTATGTTTGTCACTGGGCCCTTTCTCCCAGAAATATACTCCTCATGGACCTGTTTCTACCATGGACTTATTTTCTCCACTACTCACCCACCCACCCTGCTCACCCATCCACCCACCTACTCTTCCTTTTCTCCCACTCATCTTCCCCACCCACTCACCCACATTCACCCATCCATTCTGCCCACCAACTCGCCCACCCAAACTGCTTCACCATGCACATCCAACCCTGCCCACCCACCTTCCCCCACCACACCCATCCATCCACTCAACCCAGCCCACCCACCCCACAAAACCAGCCACCCACTCGATCCGTTGCAGCTAATAATGATACGGTTATAGAAGTAAAAATGTCAGTGGTAATTGTTTGCCACATCCCCACCATGTTGGCTTGAATTTTTCTAATCAGTTCTAATCTTGGCCATCAGAGGCATCACTTTAGCAACTGTAATGTACACATTTATTTCGTTGAAAAAAGTTACCCCTGTTAAATCTATTTAGAGAGTTCTATATTCATCCCTCTCCATTTCCATAGAGGACAGACAAACAGGAAATAGAATATATCTTCTTTTATATATAAACGGATTATATGAACCATCAATTAATCTGAATAATTTTCCGTGAGTCCTAGCCTCAGATTTACACATGAGTTTCTGTTCGTCCCGCCTACGTCGCTCGTCCAGCCTGCTCTACTTCGAGACTTTGAAAACTGTAGCTAGGCATACCGAAAAGTGAGGTTCCATTTTGAATCAACAGGGGGGCACTAAGGAAATCCTCCTTTTTGCAAGTTCAACAACGTTTCGTAATATTTTAGCAGATGTAACGTACACATCTAAATTAGCGGTGAAAAGTCACACCTGTTATAATTGCTTAGAGAGTTCTACAGTATAAGCATCCCTCTCGATTTCCATAGAGGATGGACAGACAGAAATTCTCTTTATATCTATCTATCTATCTATCTATATATAATGAATTTTATTTTCCTTCAGCCTCTCTTCAGTTCTTGTTGTTTACTAATGTCGTGTCTCTCTCTCTCTCTCTCTCTCTCTCTCTCGGCGATTCTATTGGTGAATGAGGAAAAAGAAGCAAAAACGTCTATAAAAGCTGATGATTCTTTGTTTCTCTTTTAGTGAACCACCATTTTAGGAGATATAATTGATTTTACACACACACACACACACACACACACACACACACACACACGCACAAACCCCCAATGAAGGGTATAGTATATGAAAATCAACATAGAGACAAAAGTCAATGGAGAAGAATCACTTGACAAAGGAAGAAGAATGTGAGAAGGAAGAGTAGATATAGAAGAAAATGAATAGGAACTGAGAAAAACTGAAAACAAAATAAGGCGGCAAAAAGGAGAAGAGCTAAGTGATGTCCTCACGTCCCCACACTGAGGGAAGGTGGGGAAAAATAAAACAGAGAGGGCAAAACTGTCCAGACTCACTGTACAGCAGGGGACTCTTCGGAAAGTAGAGGGTCACAATAAACACTAAAAATATCATAGGTAGTCATAAAGAGATGTCCGTATCAGTAACACAGCTAGCCCTAATAGTCCAGGAGACGGGTGGTTTTTTTTTTAGCTGAACCTTGCTTTAGGTATATACAAGGTTTTTTGGTTGTTTATTGCTCTCCCACATGTCCAGAACAAGAATCCGACGGATGCCAATCTGACACCCTTGGGCAAATTTTTTTTATAGGGGCAAATAAGTACCCCCTCCTTTATAAGCGATTTGGTCAGCCGTTGTAATATTCAGACACTGCTCCCAGTTTCATCTTCTTGAAGTTAAGTCATTGAAGATGTGTTCCTAAGAGGGGAGCATGTCTGCCGCCATGAAGAAGGACCTTGGAATGCTGTGTTTCAGACCAATTCGGGGACCAGACATACATCCGGTATGGAAAAGCAAGAGGAGGACTTTTTTTTTTTTTTATGCAAGGAAGAAGGAACCAAAGGCCATGAGCTAGCAGTAACAGCTCCCTCCAAGAGGAAAACAAAATACAATAGAGAGCCAAATTCAAGATCCGATCATTTTGAGATGCCTGGACAAACTGCGTTTGAAAGACTGGAGATCATAGGCAGCAGGAAATACAGACAGAGGGAGACAGTTCCAGAGTTGACCTGTTGCATAAATGAAAGACTGGGAGTAACGGTTAACTCTTGCATTAGAGAGTTGGACAGAAAAGGGATGAGAGTTTGCTGCTAGATGGGTGCTACGCGCCCGTCGTAGAGGTGGAGGAATGCAAGCAGACAGTTCAGAGGAGCAGTGACCTTTAAAGTAGCGATAGAAAAGAGATAAAGATGCAACAGTGCGGTGGAGACAGAGGTTGAAGGGAGTCAGTAAGAGGAGGAGGGTTAATGAGACGAAAAGCCTTTAACTCCACCCTATTGAGAAGAGCTGTATGTGGGGAGCCTCCCCACACATGAGAGTTGTACTCCACACAGGGGCAGATAAAACCCCTGTATAGAGTCAACAATTGTGCAGGGGTAAAGAAAGATCGGAGTCGGCTTACCACACCCAATCTCTTGGAAGCAGATTTTACAAGAGATGTAATATGATCTTTCCAAGATAAGTCCCGAGTAAATGAAACCCCAAGCATGTTCAAGGATGATGCAGGATTTAGCTGAATATTATTAAACATTACTGGGTATACCTGTGGAAGATTTTGTCGGGTTGATAGGTGTAAGAACTGAGTGTTAGATGCATTAAAAACAACCATATTATTTTTACCTCAGTTAGAGATACGAGCCAAGTCAGACATTAGGTGTGCCATAGCCTCATCCCTTGTTTGTTGAAGTAACTACTGAGATGGGCGTTGCGGGAACCGAATGGAAAGGTGAAGGATGGAGTCATCAGCATATGAGTGGATAGGGTTAGATGTACAGCTTAGAAGATCATTTATGAATAAAAGGAAGAGAGTTGGTGATAGGACAGAGCCCTGAGGAACACCACTGTTGATAGATCTAGGAGAAGAATGATGGCCGTCTACAACAGCGGCTATGGAACGACCAGAAAGGAAGCTAGTGATGAAGGCACAGATAGAAGGATAGAAACCGTAGGAGGGCAGTTTGGAAATTAAAGATTTATGCCAGACTCGATCGAAAGCCTTTCTGATGTCAAGTGCAATGGCAAAGCTTTCGCCAAAGTCCCGAAAGGAGGATGATCAGGAGTCTGAAAGGTAGATGAGAAGATCGCCAGTGGAGTGTCCCTGACGGAACCCATACTGGCGATCGGAAAGAAAGTTGTGATAGAAAAGATGCCTTAAAATTTTTCTATTGAGAATTGACTCAAAAACTTTTGAAATACAGGACGTTAAAGCAATTGGACGATAGTTGGAGGGCTGGGAGTGGTCACCCTTCTTTGGGACTGGCTGAATGAGAGCAAACTTCCAGCAAGAAAGAAAGGTACAAGTTGACAGACAAAGGCGAAAGAGTTTGCCTAGGCAGGGTGTAAGCACAGAAGTACAGTTCTTGAGAACAACAGGAGGGACCCCATCAGGCCCATATGCCTTGTTAGTATTGAGGCTAATGATGGCAGAAAATACATCAACTGAAGAAATTTTAATGTCAGCCATGAGGAAGTCAGAGGGGGGAACTGATGGAGGAACAGCACCGGAATCATCTAAGGTGGAATATAGGAGAAAGTCTGTGCGAAGAGATCTGCTTTATCAGTAGAAGAAATAGCTACAGAACCATCAGAGTAGAAAAGAGGAGTGAAGGATGATGAGGTAAAGTTGTCAGAAAGGTTTTTGGCACGATGCCAGAAGGAGCGGGAAGAATTCGAGTTGGAGAGTTGAGAGCATTTAGTACGGATGAAACTATTTTTAGCAGAGCGAAGAACAGACTTATCACGATTCTGGGCAGAAACGTAAAGATGATGTGATTCAGGGATGGGTTGGCTCCGGTACCTTTTGTAGGCCCTCTCCTTGTTGCGGACAGCATTATAACAAGCGTGATTAAACCAAGGCTTTCTTGCTTTAGTCAAAGGATATGAGAAAGGAATGTATACTTCCATGCCCGAGAAAATAACCTCCGTAATGCGCAAGGCACACTCAGATGGCTCACGGCCATGGAAGCAATAATCATTCTAGGGAAAATAAAAGAAGTACTGCCTGAGGGCCTCCCAGTCCATGACTTCAAAATGCCACAGACGACGTTTCCCTGGAGGGTCCACAGGCCGTACCGGAGTGATAGGACAGGTTAAGGTGATTAGGTTGTGGTCGGAGGAGCCCAACGGAGAGAAAAGATTAACAGAGTAAGCAGAAGGATTAGTTGTGAGGAAGAGGTCAAGTATGTTGGAGCTCTCTTCAAGGCGGTCAGGGATACGGGTAGGGTGCTGTACAAGCTGCTCTAGGTCATTAAGGATAGAAAAGATGTAGGCTTGTTCACCAGGTGGATCAGTGAAAGGAGAGGAGAGCCAAAGGTGGTGGTGAACATTGAAATCTCCTAGAATGAAGATTTCAGAGAAAGGAGAAATGAATAGAATGTGTTCCATCGTAGAAGTAAGATAGTCGAAGAATTTTTGATAGTCAGTAGAATTAGAGGATAAGTAAACAGCACAGATATATTTAGTCAGAGAATGACAGGAAAGCCGAAGCCAGAGTGTAGAGAATTCAGAAGAATCAAGTTCAGGAACACGAGAGCAAGATAAGTCGTTGCGTATATATACACAACAGCCACCTTTGGCTTTGAAATGAGTATAGAGAAAGTAGGAGGATACAGAAAAAGGTTTGCTGTCAGTTGCCTCAGACAGCTGAGTCTCAGTTAGAAAAAGAAGGTGAGGTTTAGAGGAGGAGAGGTGGTGCTCAACAGAGCGAAAATTAGAGAAAAGGCCGCGAATGTTGTAGAAATGAAGAAGAAGTGAGTCAGACAGTGGTCCCAGGCACCTCGAGTCGTCACCGGGAGAGGGGCGGATGGTGGGGGCATTTATGGTCCCCCCTCCTGGGGACTCCGAGGCTTGGTGATGAGACGCCATAATTTTTTGCATTTTGGAAAAGGAAGTGTAGTGTGTACTGTGCATGTAGTTTGGTGTACATAGTTAGAGAAATTTGTACTGGAGAGCATGCTGGCCTACTCTCTGTGTAACTGAGACACTGAAAAAGTTCAGCAAAGGGGGATGGTCAGGAACTAGTCCTGAGGGCTGATGAAACGGGAGCTCCAGCACTCCCTGTCATCAGCTTTCCATCCACCTCGGGAGTACTGCCCTGCTCGACTGGTGCTACAGTCTACTTCTCACATCACCCTCTCGCCAGATCAGGTGGCACGATGGATCCTTTCATATGGTGTCTGCAACACGGTTTCTCTGTCTATGGATACAGTGTTCAAGGATGAAGATAGCATCAGTGTGGAAGGGAAGGAGTCAAAGAAAAGGCATAAGGAGGAAGGATCACAAAGAGTTGAGCTTGATGCAATGGGCAGACGGAAAATACGGACTGAACTACAGAAATGCTTCCAACCTCTGAAATCCTCAAATGAAAAGCTTGTGAACATAGTCAATGGGTGCACTGCAGACAGCAAGGTCAATGTCCAGAATGCTGTTGCAATTGGGCAAAATATGGCTGCCAGGTTTCTAGGCAAATTACCTGGAGGTTTCTATGAACCAGTGAAAAAAGAGGTGGTCACAATAGAGACAGTGAAGAAAGGAGTCAGAGTCGGAGACAAGACAGTGTATGACACAGAAAGGTTGTATGCAAGAATGCTCGTGACAAGTGCTCACAGGGGCCTTGACTTAAAGGATGTCCTCAGTTATGAACTGGCACCCATCCCATTCAGTCTATTCGATGAATATGGTGATATGAGGAAAGGCAACAAATCCTCTCTTGTCAGCCATCTTTGCAGTATTGAAGCATTCAACCATTCAGCCCGAGGTTGAAATCATTGATGGTAATGCAATGCTGTACCACATCTCCTGGCCAAAGAATGCAACAATGGAACAGCTGGCAGCTAACTTCAGTAAATTTTTGTATCTCGAAGTCATGAGGTGTACGTTATCTTTGACCGGTACCAGGAGGGATCCATTAAGTCCCATGAACGTGAGAGACGTACATCTGGAGCTCTGCCCCCAACATCAAAATGACAATGACCACTCCTCTGCCAGCTAGGAATGTGCTCATGAAGAATGTCAACAACAAAATACAACTCATTGACCTTCTTTGTTCAGCACATGATGATGATGATGTGAATGTGAAGATGATTGGTCAGGAGGATGAAGAATTTGGACATGAAGAAGCCGATATCAACATCATCCGCTACACTCTTCTTTTGGCAAGAGAGGAAAGCAGGGAACACTTTCAGGTACTGAGTGAGGACACAGATGTGTTTGTGCTGTTGGTGTACTTTTGTTGGAAACACCACCTCTCCCAGGAGGTCACAATGAGGAAATTTGATGGAACAGTTATCGATATAACTGCTACAGCTAGAAAGCTTGGAAGTAAAAGCTCGCAGCTTTTGGCCTTGCATGTGATTACCGAGTGTGACACAGTCTCATCCCCCTTTGGGAAAGGCAAAGTATCTGCCATTAATGTCATGATAAAGCATGACAACCTTGATCTTACTTCAGTGGATCAACCAAACATTTCTGAAGAAGTCTTGATGGAGACTGGTTGTCGTCTGTTTTGCCTCTTGTATGCTGCCAAGATCTGCACAGCCATAGCTGAAGTTCGCCACATGCTCTTCACCACAAAGAGAGAAAAATGCTCCAATCTCCGCTCTCTTCCGCCAACAGACGAGGCACTCACTCACCACATGAAGCGAGCTCACCTTCAGGCAATGTTGTGGAAAGCTGCTGATGAGCAGCAACCCCCAGATGTGAATGCAGAAGACTATGGGTGGCATAACAGAGATGGGGTCCCCTATCCAGTAACAATGTATAGGCCTGCAGCACCTTCAGACTTGATGAAAGTTATCGCATGTGGATGCACAAGCAGCACACCATGTAGTCGTAAGCAGTGCAGCTGTAAGAGTGCAAAGATGTCTTGCACCACATTCTGCAGCTGCCAAACATAGGACAAGTGCAACAATGAACATACAGTTAAGCAGATGTTCGATGATCCTCTTCAATCAGACAGTGAGGATGATCTGGATGAATGGATCTCTGTTTTGAGCTATGGATGTAAATGTTCAAAGCTTACATATTGCGATGAAATGTAGAGAGCTTTATTCTAAATATTTTGGTGAAGGGTAGTTTAGAGAACTTACTGATGAATGTTAGTCACTGCTGGCATCATACACTTTGTTGCTGTTATATGCTATTTTTATCCCTTTTGGTAGCTTTTTGCCCATACTATGTCCATGTATTGTCATGATGAATGTGTATGATGTTAAATAAAACTCATAGACGTTATTATAATAGCAGTGACAGCTTGTACATAGTATTTAAAGCAGGTATCCTCTTGATCTTCTGCACAGTACCACAGTGATAAATATGGTCCAGCCGTCATTTTGAATTTCTGTTAATAAAAACAGATGCCCAAGGGTACCAGAGTGGCATCTGTCAGATTCTTCATTAGGACACCCAGGAGGACTAAAAACAGCAAAAAAAAACTTGTATATACCCTACTGCAAGGTTCACCTCACTGTCTCCTGGACTATAAAGCCAAAGCCATTTTCTGTAGTGAGACGTTCCGGTTTGCTAGGGACCACTTTTTCTCTAAACGCGCTCATTTTTCCTCTTCTTCCTCCTAATCCTCACCCTCATCCTTATCCTAAAAATAAGGATCCGGCTCGTCCCACTTCTCGTACACACTGTGGAATGGCAAGAAGGTGATGAACCACAATGAAATATGAGAAGAAAGAGGGGAAGCGGGAAGGGAGAGTGTGAAACCGTGAATGAAACAAAAGCTGGAGGGGAGGAGGTGTGAGGGGAGCAGATTGGCTTAGAGAGAGAGAGAGAGAGAGAGAGAGAGGTAAAGTAAAGGAATGAGTAACTACTGAATGAGAATACTGACATTCATTGGTCTCTAGAGGTGGACGAAATTGACATAGTGGCAGATCCAAAAGATAAAAGCAATTTCAGTCAACCTTGGACTGCGTGAGTCAGTAGCCAGACGAAAAAGAAAATGAAAAACGGAATTACCGTTTGTCACCCACACTGTAATGGCAAAACACAAAAGGCGATATATGTGTCGATAACCACATTCCTAGGGACTAGGGAGGGACTCCTCGCGGTAGCAACAATGTAACTCATCTGTTCTACTGTCCGTTTGTACAAAATTTCCTCGACTCGCTCCCTCTTCCTCTATAGGAAGAAGGTAAATTGCAAGAGGGGACCAGAATCAGCCAACTGTCAACCGGGTTCAAGTTCAGATGAGCTGAGGATGCAGTTAATACTATTTAACCTTCATTACAATGGCGACTTTTACATATATTTCCTACAAACGCGGCCAGGCAGTATGACTGAGCTCAGTGAAGACCATCATAGGAAAACAGAGGCAATAACCCTTTCAGTATTATGACGTCATTCATGCTTATTTTTGGCATCTCCAGATCATATTATTCAGTTTACTAAATACCTTCCATTCTGAACGGATTTAAATTTACTAACATTTATATTAGGCTCTGAACTCACCTGTTAATCCATTTTGCTCTTAACTTCTTTTTCCGTCACCTTATCGTCATCCTTCTGCAGCCCTGAAATACAGGTATAGAGTAAATGAGAAAGATATTTAATTACTTTAAAACTGGAGATAAATGAGATGGTCCTTTAGCTAAATACATCAAGGCATCACTGTCAGGACCCCATATTACAATAATACAACTCATAGATAGATAGACAGATAGATAGATAGATAGAAGCACCAAGCCAGGGTGTGAGACAGGTAGTGTATCAGTGAGAATCAAGCAAAAGGAAATTAGCTTGCAACTCTTAATGTGAAGGAATGCTGGTCATGTACCGGAAGCTGTACGTACACACAGACATACAGTGTTCTAGATGTTTCCACGACAGTATAACATACGTGACACGACCCCTGCTAAACGAGAATGTAGCAATCAGAGCTCAGAAAGAGGCTGGCCATAGAACCGGCAGGTAGTGAAGACAGCGAATAAGAAGAGGGGTCCATCTAGACTTAGTTAGTATATTAAGTCCCTTGTAATACATACGCCTCTCAATTCAGAGTTTCTCTGAGGATAATAAATCAAGAACAACTCCCTGTATTCATCTTTAACTCCTCCTGCACTTCAATTACCCAAATAACTTTAACCAAAACTCAAGACTCACCTATTACAAGATTAAAGAGTTACATATATATTAATGGTGGCTACGAAGTTTCTACAAGATATGGTGGCAGTAACGATCGACTCACCGCCTACGAATCATCATTTCTACAAAAGCAGGCAAAACTGAAACCAAGATCAGCTCCAGTTCTGCAGCTGATTCTAAATTATCAAGAAACTACAATTCTACAAGTAACCACAAGCGAGTATACAGTAAGAAGAACGAGTCTACGAGTCTACAAGCCTACGAGTCTACGAGTCTACAAGCCTACTAGTCTACGAGTTTACGGGTGTACAGTTGAGTCTACATTATCAAGATAGAAAACAAGTAATACCTCTCACAAGTAACAACTCACAACCAGCTCCTGACAGTATTCTCTCCAACCCCCCCTCCGTCTCCTCAATCATCACGCTGATGTAGAGGTGAAGAGGTCACACGACGTCTTGCCAGTAGTTTAACAAAATATTGATACAAACAATCTTCCAATTTCTACGACGAACCAACGAACTACAAGCATCTACGATCAACTACAAGTAACAAGTCTACAAGACATCTCTATAATCTTCTACACGCACCTACAAGTAGCGGCAGTCTTCATCCCACAACGAGCAAATCACAAGAGGAAAGGACCGAGAATACATTGAGAAAGAAAAACAAAACAAGCAAACGAAAAGCAAGACCAAAGCAACAAGCACTAGAACCCCAGCGCTCTCTCCTACCGCCCCCCAACCTCCACTGCTGACACAGGAGTGCAAGAAGGTCAAAACGATGATAGCAAACACCAAGCCCATATTCACAACTCATCTTACTCATTCATTTTCACTCAAGTTACTCGTCACTACTCATTTACTCACCACAGCTACCAGTGTGGGAAGTCAACGTCACCATGCGTGTTTGCTGAGACAACGCCACGCCTATCAACGTGTGTCTGACACCACAACACGTCAATCAGCCCGTGAAGGACAATGCTATCGCCACGTGCAACACCACTCACACCTTTCCCACCACGGTAAAAACTAGTGAGTTACATAGTTACTTCATTTATACAATACACAGTAATAGACACAGTGGTAGACACCGTCTGCACAAACATATAAAACGTGCTGTATAGTTACAACTTACGTACACATACTTCAGTTATCTGCATAATTCAACCACTAAATAATCACCAACAATAAATATTCTACACTGTATATATTCATTCATTTATTATAGCATTTATTTACTAACAAATAGTGTAACCATTTATACCTGCATAAAATACGTGTTTCATACATACAACTATACATCCACAAAGTAATAAAGAAAATATACTATCACAGTTACTCAGTGAGCGATTAAAAGAACTGTATTAAACATTTATTAATTAAAGCTACCTAGTGGAAACAGACAAATTAAATTACAAGAAAAAGAAATGGCCAACATAAATGACGTTAGCAAGAATGAACAACATCTTCCACACAATCGTGATAACAAAGATTTCCACACAGTGCTGACACATACTGTATATTGCCCACGATAAATACAAGAAAAGAAGTCAGTGTATATAGTTAATACTTTATATAGTGTATATATATTTTTTATATAAAATAACAAAATATGGGGCTATATAATATAATTTTCAATAATATCTGTGCAATATAAACTAAACCTTAAAAAGGGGTCGCAAGGAAATTAAATAACAATTATGCAACCTTGGACAACACCGAAAAAGCGTAGTCAAACGAAGAAAAACAGACTATAGAAAATCAATACATACAAAAAAAAGAAAGAAAAGAAATACAGTAAGATAACATAACAAACAAATGAAAAAAAAAAAAAAAGCGTAAGTGTTACTACAAATGCCAAAATACCACATAAACTCCTTCAATAAGTGAAACAAAAAGCAAATTAGTGTTTTCCACTACCAAGTGGGGAGGCACATCATTACTATCATCGACCGCAGCATGACCGGATTCGCGATGTCAGGACTGCAATTATTACAATTATGTGACGACAAACGATTGCATTATGTTACACTTGCTACAATTATTTAACTACAAACGATATGTAACAATTACAATACAATTATGTAACAATTCATACAATGTTACAGTTATGTATTACTACAGTGTTACTACAATATTATGTAACAATTCATACAATGTTACAATTATGTATTACTACAATGTTACTACAGTACTATGTAACAATTCAAACAATGTTACAATTATGTATTACTACAATGTTACTACAATATTACTTAATTCATACAATGTTACAATTATGTATTACTACAATGTTACTACAATATTACGTAACAATTCATACAATGTTACAATTATGTATTACTACAATGTTACTACAATATTACGTAACATTTTATATAATGTTACAATTATGTATTACTACAATGTTACTACAGTATTACATAACATTTCATACAATGTTACAATTATGTATTACTACAATGTTACTACAGTATTACTTAACAAATCATACAATGTTACAATTATGTATTACTACAATGTTACTACATTATTACGTAACAATTCATACAATGTTACAATTATGTATTACTACAATGTTACTACAGTATTACGTAACAATTCATACAATGTTACAATCATGCATTACTACAATATTACTGCAGTGTTACTAGAATTATGTTACACTTGCCACAGTTATTATAATACAATGATGTACAATAAAAATAAAATTATGTAACAATTCTGTATTACCAGAATCATCATACAAGTTAGGTGAAATATTAGACATTACTAAAGGGGTAACTCCATATGTAATGTAATGACCTAGCAGTATTACCTTTGCACAATTATATGGGTATGTCTGTTATACATACACATCTTACAAAATGTTATACAATAACTAATTTAACCATATTGCATTTGTTCAATTATGTATACAACTTGTTTAAAATGTAATATTACTGGATCATTGCAATATTAACATGAATATTATATCTGTACAATATTATAATCAATGTTATGTATTAATAGATTAGAATATGTCAATAATGACTGCTGTCGGAGGACCGCCAATGGCGTGACCGAGCGATGTCAGGACTCCATATTATAATAATACAACTCATAGATAGATAGACAGATAAATAGATAGATAGATAGATAAAAGCACCAAGCCAGGGTGTGAGATAGGTAGTGTATCACAGAATCAAGCAAAAGGAAATTAGCTTGCAACTCTTAATGTGAAGGAATGCTGGTCCTGCACTGGAAGCTGTATTTACACACAGACATACAGTGTTCTAGATGTTTCCACGACAGTATGGCCCACGTGACACGACCCCTGCTAGACAAGAATGCAGCAATTTAGAGCTCAGAAAGGGGCAAGCCACACAACCGACAGGTAGTAGGGAGAAGGAGGCTAGCAACAGGGGCGAGAGTGTGGCAGAGAGAGAGAGAGCGAGACAGGGATGCAGCTAGCGGGACTTTATACTTCACTCGTGTGTGAGAGACTGTTAATATTTCCAAGACAAATAAAAATAGTCCCATACTAATCTTTACCTCTCCTGTCATTACATGACAAAAGAGAACGAAGATTACCTACTTACAAAAATACTCACATATAACAACCACTCGTCCACAAGTCTAATATATGTATAATTGATCTACAAAACACGCTACAAGAAGCTACGAAGTTTCTACAAGATCACCATCATCACCAGCACAACCACAGGCATGATTACCACCATTAATACCCACCATCACCCAACCCATCCTTCTATCTCTGCCTGCACTATCATTCCCACTTTCTTTTCGATCTTTTCTTATATATACCCTCACCATCACATCACATCACATCACTGACCTATGACCATCCTGTTTATTCAGCATCGACTACGACTCCCATCCCCACACCAAGAGTAGTTGTATGCCCTCCTACCAAGAAGGAAGATGCAAGTTGCAGAAACTCTCCCACAGTGGTTATTTGCCATAATGACCATTGTGCAGTCGATCAGAAGAAATTGGTAAAAACAAAAACTATCAGTGGTACTCGGTGTTGACCCAGCAATACAATATGATCGTGAATACAGGCATTGGTTGGGACCTGGATGGTCACTCCCCTTGTGGAAAATCCCCAGGGTCCCATTTTATCTACTGAACCTATCTTTGGGTCCACATCTCTATCTATCTATCTATCTATTATCTATATCTAACTATCTCTCTCTCTCTATCTATCTATACAAATATATATATATATATATATATATATATATCTGAGCTGGGCACCTCCACAGTCACTTCCGCAAACCACAAAGTCCGCAAATGCGGAAGTGTGATTTTGTTTGCTGATTTGCATTTGTGATAAATTCTACGCAAATTTGCGGTTTTCCGCTTGCGGAAGGACTTCCATAAACGCAAATCTGCCCACAAACATCTAGGTGGCCTAACCTGGCAGGCGGCTTCTGGGTGACTTGCTGGCTCACCGGAGCCGCCCGCCTCTCCCGCACTGTTGCCTTATGTACGATAAATATTGTGTACATGTGATAAATTCACCATAGGTACGATGTACAATAGCATATTTCATTATCGTACATTCTGTACGATAATTTACCGATTCCTTCAAAAAGACATATATATATATATATATATATATATATATATATATATATATATATACATATATATATATATATATATATATATATATATATATATATATATATATATATTTATTTATGCGAGGAAGAAGGAACCAAATGCCATGAGCTCGCAGTAACAGTTCCCTCCAAGAGAAAAACAAAATACAATAGAGAGCCAAATTCAAGATCCGATCATTATATATATATATAGATATATATATATATATATATATATATATATATATATATATATACAGTAATCACTCCAATATCCGGAGTAATAGAGCCATCGGTAGGTTCGGTTATTGGTTTCGTCTGGATATTGGGCCCCAGCTTATGGACTTGTACTTATGGACCCTAACTCAGAGAAACACCTATACAACTCCCTCTGGACATGCATAGCACCTATTTAAGACCCAAATCACACCAATAAGGCATATAAATGACTGAAATAAATGTAAAAGAAGCATAAAATGAGGGTTTAGAAGTATGTTCATACATTAATAAACATTCTGGTACTTATGGACCCTAACCTAGCCTAACTCTGAAAAACACATTCCTACTGCACATGCATGAGGTAAGTATAGTATGGAAAAAAGTACAGTATGAAACATTCTGGTAAGTATAGTATAGAAAAAAGTACAGTATGAAACATTCTGGCTACTTACAGCAAGTTCCTGGCCACCTCGATGAATAACCGCCTCCTCTCGGACTCTGACAGTAAGAACGATTTCCTGAAGCACTTGCAGTACACTCTTCCTGAAGTCTTGCACTGAACTTAGTCAATAACACACAGAAGTCCGTTCTCTTCACAGTGCTCACTTTAGTCCAAATAATGTGTCATAAAAGACTTTGTAGATATAATAATGTATAGCTGTATGTATGAAACACGTATTTTATGTAGGTATAAATGGTAACACTCGTTGGTAGTAAATAAATGTTATAATAAATGATGAATATATACAGTGTAGAATATTTATTGTTGGTGATTATTTAGTGTTTGAGTTATGCAGATAACTGAAGTAAGTATGTGTATTTAAGCTGTAACTATACAGCACGTTTTATATGTTTGTGCAGAAGCTTATTGTCTATCACTGTGTATTGTATAAATGAAGTAACTATGTAACTCACTAATTTTTACCGTGGTGGGAATGGTGTGAGTGGTGGTGGAGGTGGTGTGTTGACCAACGTGGCGTCTTTTCAGCAAGCAAGCATGATGACGTCGACTTCCCACACTGGTAGCTGTGGTGAGTGAATGAGTAGCGATGAGTATCTTGAGTGAAGATGAGTGAGGAAGATGAGTTGTGAGTCGTGTCTCATTCTTCGTTTGTTTGTTCCGTTTTTCTTTGTCGATGTTTTCTCGGTCCTTTTCTCTTGTGATTTACTCGTTGTAGGATGAAGACTGCCGCTACTTGTAGGTCCATGTAGAAGATTATACAGACGACTCGTAGAGTTGTTACTTGTAGTTGACTGTAGATGATTGTAGTTCGTTGGTTCGTCGTAGAAACTTCAAGATTGTTTGTATCAGTATTTTGTTAAACTACTTGCAAGGCGTCGTGTGATCACTTCTAAATCAGCGTGATGATCGTGGAAATGGAGGGGGCTGGTTGGAGAGAATACTGTCAGGAGCTGGTTGTAAGTTGTTGGTTGTGAGAGGTATTTTTTTGTTTTCAATCTTGATATTTTGTAGGAATTCACTGTTGATTCGTAGACGAGGTTCGTTCTTTTCGCTGCCACCAAATGTCATATAAGAACTTTGTAGTTACTTGTAGTGGAGTTATATATATATATATATTAGACTTGTGGACGAGCGGTTGTTATACTTGAGTAGCTTTGTAAGTAGATAATCTTCTTTCCCATTTGTCGTGCAATGACAGGAGAGGTAAAGAATAGTATGGGACTATTTTTATTTGTCTTGGAAAAATTAACAAATCTCTCACACAGAGCGAAGTATAAAGTAGAGTCCCGCTTGATATCTCCCTGTCTCGCTCTCTCTCTCTCTCTCTCTCTCTCTCTCTCTCTCTCTCTCTCCCAGAAAGGAGTTTTTCTTTAAACATACCCACCAGTGGTTTATGATCGGTGAATAAGTGGATTTCGTAACCATATACCAAATCTTGAAACTTTTGTAATGCAAAAACCACTGCAAGTGCCTCTAAGTCTGTAGTGCAATAATTTTTCTCTGCACCTCTTGTTTGTCTGCTGGCAAATGCAATTGGTTGATTCTTTCCTCTTTTATCTTCCTGCATCAGTACAGCCCCTAATCCTTTAACTGATGCATCTGTACAAATAAGAAATGATTTTGTGTAATCTGGATATGCTAAACAAGGTGCATTTGTTAGTTTAATAGGTAGATTGTTAAATGCCCTTTTTTGTTCTTCTTCCCATTGGAATACAGCATCTTTTTTGAGTAGTTGGAATAGAGGAAAGGCTATATGAGAGAACTGTGGTACGAATGACCTATAGTACCCAGCCAGACCTAAAAATTGTCTAACTTCGTCAGTCGTAGTGGGTTCAGGAAAATCTCTCACTGCCTGTATTTTGTCATCAGTGGTGTGAATACCATCAGAACTTAAGAAGACATTTTAAAACGATATGAAATAAAGGGGTCAGACATTGGATTTATATGATAATGGAATGTTGTGGGTAACTGGGGGAGTGATAAAATAACCCTGTCAACACTGAGTAGGACCACCCACCACCTTTGCTATCGCCCTGTTCCAGTTGCCCTACAATAACATGTGGTATAGTAACAATAGTGAATGTTTTACCAGAGATCGGGTGTTTTAGCCTGACTTACCCTGCAAAGGTAAAGGCTACGTTCAAACTAATGTATTATAATGCGCTATTGCATTACATATCTGACTGAATAACATTTAGAAAATAAGGTCTTACTGTGTACTGATCATTAAATGCTTATTTGCATAAATGCTTATTTGCAATACTGTTAAACTTAAATATCACTATTATATGGTGCGGTGGACAATATTGTAATGCACACTTCATGGTGATAAGAAAGACGTATTTATGAGCATTGGTGGAAAACACACACACACACACACACACACACACACACACACACACACACACACACACACACACACACACACTATCCATCCAGGGCAGAACCCTCAACCCCGGGCCCATTTCCCTCTCCCCATGCCCCCACCACAACATGTGACGGCCAGCTACCCACCCCCCACACACCACCGACCACTACAAACATCGTCTTATAGCTTCCGACTGTTTAATGTTACACACTGACTGGATACAAACATCAAAATGATAAATTGTATGATTACAGACCTCACTATCATACGAATATATTACTATATCACCCTGCGTTCAGATCGTGGTGTATAAATAACTATACTACGGAGTAAAACACTGTGTAATGTGCTTTTATTCGTTATCATAACAAAACCATTTTCCAAGACAAATGGATGACAGAAAAGTGGTTGGGGCAATCCGACAAGGCCTTACTCTCTTGCCCTTGGATGTGGGGAGTGTGGAGGGTAGACAAATGAATGTGAACGAGGGAGGGGGGGGGGTGAAACTGTGGGTGGGGCGGTGCCACATATACCAACCTTCTCGTCGAGCCGGTCGCTCGATTTTTGCTGGAGTCTGTACCTCCTGAGTTGCTATAGGTTGGCAAGGAAGGAAGTAGGCAGTGAGGTAGGCAGTCACGTAGGTAGGGAAGTAGGTTAGGAGGCAGGTGGGGAGGTAGCTAGGCAGGGATGTAAGTAGGTACAGTAAGTATTTAGGTAAACAGTGAGGTAGGTAACTAGGAGGTAGGTATGCAGCTAGCTAGACCGAGGTAAGTAGATAGCTAGGAAGGAGGGTAAGTAGGTAAGCACTTAAATAGGAAGGGAGGTAGATAGGGAGATAGTCAGGGAAGTATGATGAGGAGTAGATAGGAAAGGCGGTAGGTAGGTAGTCAGGTTGGTGGGCATAGTAAGTAGTTAGGTTGGCGGGGAGACAGGTAGGGCTGGAGGTAGGTAGGGAGATAGGCATGTAGGGAAATATGTAGGTAGGTAGGTAGTGAGGGCGGTAGGCAGGGAGGTAGTGTAGTTAGGCTGGGAGGTAGGAAGGGAGATAGGCAAGGAGTATGTAGGGAAGTCGGTATGTAGGGAGACCCGGAGGTAGGTAGGTAGGTAGGCAGAGAGGTGCAAATATGCTAAATGATGAAGTTGGTGGTAGGTAAGAGTGTCCATCATCCACTCGCTAGATGTAGTTCTGCCTCTCTCTCTCTCTCTCTCTCTCTCTCTCTCTCTCTCTCTCTCTCTCTCTCTCTCTCTATTGGTAAATGTACACCGATTGACAGGCAAAATGGTTTTCCCGCATCCCACGAAGCCATTTACTACGCTACATTGTTGCCATATAACCAAACGACGCCAGGTGGTTTAGTGGATTAAGGCGTTCCATCTGAGGGGTTTCTTGCTCGTGTAATGCCACTCGGGGACAGGTAAAGCTGGACACCATTGCCTTAAATGTCTGGAATGGGCAGCCTAGCCTGGGACCCCTTCATTAATTTTTATATAGAGCAAAATGGGATTGGATGATGCTGCTGATGATGCTGATGATGAAGATAATGATGATGATGATGAAGATAATGATGATGATGATGATGAACTTACACCTTAATACTTCCTAGTGAAAGACTCTCATAGTGTAAAAGGGTGGCTGAAAAACTTGACATCTGTGCATAAAGAAATATTCGTTGCACAGGACCCAAGCGTGGCAACAAACAACTACTGCATTTTATTTAACAAATTTCCCTTCCGAGGTTAACAGCTCTAGGTTCTCTCTTCATAGGTCTCGTGTAGGCTATTCCTGTTACCTCTTCCTCTCTCCTTGTCTTGTAAACTCCTCCTTTCTCCTTATCTCCCTTATCCCCTCCTCTCCGAATCTTTCTCCCTCTTTGCCCTCTCCTTTCCTTCTCGTTCCCATTGATCTAGATTCTTCTCTTCTTCCGCCACTCCCAACACTTTGCTTCTGTTCCCTCCCTCCCTCCCTCTCTCTCTCTCTCTCTCTCTCTCTCTCTATTTTCCCATCTTTGTGAAGCTTTCTAGCACTCAACTGTCTTACATTAGTGCTCATTACCGATATAGAGGAAAATGGATCACTATAGCAGTTTCCAAACATTTAGTCATGACGACCGTTAACTTCCGAATATAGTATTGTGATAACGACCCCTGCCTCACCCCCGTCTATCACACTGTTTGCAAGTAGGCAATAAGGAAGAGCAGTTTTTACGGTGTTTATTTTATACTTTTCACCACTGCAGTGACGATAAAAGTATTGTTTGAAAAATACCCTTTTAAAACTTTTTTTTCAGTCTGAAGATTTGTAATTATATCTTTCCAGAGCGTTAAATTCATGAAATTTTTTATCTGCACTGAAATCAGAACGTGAGAACTCATATATTTTTGTGTCAATGAAGAATAATAAGAAGGACGACAAGGGTTACTAATATTATAGCTGTTGTGCTGACGGCCACACATGTTGGAATGTTCTGCATAATCGTTGTACAAAAATTCGTAATTTTATACTCTCTTCACTGATTTACTTACGCACTCCACAAATGATGAACTTTTGCATACAGACTAAGATCATAACTGCAAAACAAGAGATAACTATAAATGCTACTCCCATATCTCTCTCAACAGAAATACGAACTTTTTCCTTCTACTTCTTAAATCTTTTACTATTAGGCGGCGCCCACCCTCGCCTGTGCAAGCCTCCCGCTGTGCCGCTTAATAATAATGTTCAGGAAGTCAAAAGACTCGTCCCACTCCGTTTACTCAGCCAAGGAGAAGTATCCAGAAAAATTTGAGGGAGAAAATTACTGCACGGTGCAGGTAACTGGTTCTTCAGGATTTCTCGCTTGGCTTAAATGAATATTAATAGAACTCGTCAGGGGCTGTCGGACTCGGCAATTCTGCCACTACTTTCATCTGCTTACCACTCTCCTCTTTCTCCTCCTCCTCCTCCTGCTCTTCCCTCTCCTTTCTCATCGCTTTCTCCCATTGTCTTCACTCGCATTATCTACATTCGCTCCTCTCTCTCTCCAGTGAGGGAGCGCCCACACCTGTGCTCGAACAAGCGCTGGCAACATGTAAGCAACACAGTAACGAACACGCTGCAAACGAGATGAGAACAGCAGCGTCCAGATCATGTTGGCAACATCGTGATGACATCTCAGCTGCCTGGTATGGACACACTTAACCCATCGCCTCTGCTGCCTGTGTTCGAAGCAGCACTGAAACATGTTTGCATACATCTGACCAAATACTGCTGCATACATTTACCCAAACGTGTTCCCAGCTGTGTTGCCAACATATGTTCGAGGGCACGTGTGGACGCGCACTAACGTGACTAACTTGAACTTGTCGTCAGATGATGTTAAGTTTCTCTGTTTCAAAAACTTGCTGTCACGGTCTCTATAAAGGGAAACGGCAACTTATAAAGTAAGTTGACAGCTATGTAAACTGGGCTTCACAAAAGAAGATTTAGTAACAAAATAAGCAACTGGTAGAAAACAATAACAAAAAAGGGAAGAAAAACTTGAAGGGCAGGCCAGACAATGAAGACTGGAAAACAGAGGCATGAGGACAGTATTGCACCCAGGCAGGAGAGAGAGAGAGAGAGAGAGAGAGAGCACTCTATGGGACTACAGCTTTGGTACTTCATCCAAACAACCATCACCCCTATTTCCCCAACCAGATACAATGAGAATGGACGAGAGCCCAGGGAGGACTAAAGCAATAAGTTCCACAGAGGTAGGCCAAAGAGACTTGTTCCGTTACTGTTTACTCAGAATAAATATGTTGAGTGGAAATGTGTATGAGGGATGACGCCTTGGATGAGCGGGAGGAGGTAAATATGGATGAAGGTAGTGAGTTGTAGAGGCGATGTTCCTGAAGCCATCCAGAGTAGGCATCAGGTCATAGGTATAATGATATCATAGGAGGGTGAGTGAGTGAGTTGTTACAACACACACACACACACACACACACACACACACACACACACACATCAGCTCATGTGGGTATTTCGGAGGTGTGCCGCCCCTGGATGGTTTGTGACAAGTCAGAGTTTCACAGGTTGACGGGTCAAGCTTGGGTGAATTTAAGAAAATAATGATTTATCGTAATACTTATGGTAACGTAATATTTAATGCAGCACACACAGGCACAGAGGCTACTCTCTCACTCTCTCTCTTCTGGAGAAAGTTGTCTTTATTTGTGTGTGTGTGTGTGTGTGTGTGTGTGTGTGTGTGAGAGAGAGAGAGAGAGAGAGAGAGAGAGAGAGAGAGAGAGAGAGAAGGAAATCAGTTGTTGCTTGGAGATGGTTTAACGATGGTCTCAGAGTCATTAGTTAAGCTTCAGTAGATAGCCTAGTTCTGCATTTCAAAGAGTGTACTGGAGAAGGAAATCAAAAGTGAATGCAAGAAAGGAAAATGGCATGGTGTTGTGGGAATCAGAGATGAAAGATAATTATGTGAGCGACTTTAAATGGGGAAGAGTTGGAGGAATTGAGCTGTGTTCGCGGTTTCTTTTTCTTTTTACTGTTTGTAGCAATATATGAAACACAAGGACTTTACGTACCTCATAGGCTTGGAGAGAAGGCAAAAGTATTACACAGCCCTGCGTCCTGGACAAAAAAAACTGCTGATTTAATACGTAAAAAAATAAAAAAAACGTATTGATCTTACATATTTTGAAGGTGCTGATTTCAGAAATAGAATTAGCACAGAACGTCCATTTAAATCACAAAACTCAAGTAAGAAAAGTAATAGAATTTTTCAAAATAATAGTGTTAGAGTGAAAAAAAAAAAAGGACAAATCTATATGATAAAATCAGTTCTCTCTCCCTCTCTCTCTCTCTCTCTCTCTCTCTCTCTCTCTCTCTCTCTCTCTCTCTCTCTCTGTAAATATACACTAAGTGACAGCCAAAATCGTTTTCCCGCATCCCATAAAACCATTTGCTACGCTGCATTGTTGCCATATAACCAAACGACGCCTGGTGGTTAGTGGATTAAGGCGTTCCATCTGAGGGGTTTCTTGCTCGCGTAATGCCACTCGGGGACAGGTAAAGCTGGACACCATTGCCTTAAATGTCTGGACGGGGCAGCCGAGCCAGGGACCCCGTCACTAATCTTTTTATGGGGCACTATGGGATTGGATGATGAAGCTGATGATGTGGATACTGATGATGATGATGACGCTGATAATGAAGATGATGATGAACTTACACCTTAACACCTTCCAGTGAAAGGATCCCATAATGTAAAAGGGTGACTGAAAAGCTTGACATCTGTGCATAAAGAAATATCCGTTGTACAGGACCCTAGCGTGGCAACAAACAACTACTGTATTTTATTTAATACATTTCCCATCCAAGGTTAACAGCTCAAGGCTCTCTCCACCCATCGTCATCGGTCTCTTGTAGGCTATTGCTGTTAGCTCTTCCTCTCTTCCTTGCCTTATAAACGCCTCCTTTCTCCTTATCTTCCTTATTCCCCTCCTTTCAGAGTCTTCCTCCCTCTCTGCCCGCCATTTCCGCCATTTTCCTTCTCAATCCCTCTTACCTATAGATTCTTCTTTTCTTCCTCCTCTCTAACAAATGGTTTCTTTTTCCTCTCTCTCTCTCTCTCTCTCTCTCTCTCTCTCTCTCTCTCTCTCTCTCCTTCTTTTCCCATCTTTGTAAAGCTTTCCAGTCATCATCTCCCTTACATTAATGCTCATTACCTATATAGAGGAGATTGGATAAACTTAGCGGTTTCCAAACATTTAGTCATAACGACCCTTAACTTCCAAATATTGTGATAACGACCCTCCCCCCTTCACGACACTGTTTTGCAAGTAGGTAATAAAAAAAGCATTTTTTACGGTGTTTGGTTTATATTTTTCGCCTCTGCAATGATGGTAAATGGATTGATTCCATGAGAAATGCCTTTAAACGTCCAGTCTGGAGATTTGTAAATATATCTTTGCAGAGCGTTAAATTCATGAAATTATTTACCTGCACTAAAATCAGAACGTGAGAACTCATATATTTTTGTGTCAATGAAATACAATAATAAGAAGAACGGCAAGGGTAATTAATATTATACTTCTCAATATACCGAGCATAATGCAACTGCTGATGTGCTGACGGCCACATATGTTGCAATATTCTGCAGAATCGTTATTATATGATTTATAAGTATATTCCGTCTTCGTCGATGTATTTACGACCTGCATAAATCATGAACTATTGCACAAAGTCTAAGTTCATAAATTACAAAACAAGATATAACTATAAATGCTACTCTCACATCGTTCTCAACAAAAATCCGAACTTTTTTCTAACTACTTCTCAAATCTTTTACCATTAGGCGGCGCTCATCCTTGCCTGTTGTATGCGCCCCCATGTCTGCATAGAGGCAATTTATCTGTGCCTTCCCCGTCTGGGATTACGGCGTCTGGTTAAAGAAAGGTAAATTGTAAGATATATTGTCTCAAAGAGATGACCTTACCACATTGAAGGACTGGTAGTAGGTTGAAATAGACAGATTGATAATGAAGCATGCTTAGGCAAATGGAACAATATAAATTTGTGTTTTTCTAGGTCAAGAAAAAAATTATTTGTATCAATTTCAGTTTTCAAGACGACGGAAAGAAGCTCGGCAAGCCTCCCGCTGTGCAGCTTAATATTAGTATTCAGGAAGTCAAAACGACTCGTCCCACTCCGTTTACTCACCCAAGGAAAAGTATCCAGACAAATTTGAGAGAGAAAATGACTGCACGGTGCAGGTAACTGGTTCCTCAGGATTTCTTGCTTGGCTTTAATGAATAGTAATTAAACTCTTCAGGGGCAGTCGGACGCTGCAATTCTCTCACTATTTTCATCTGCCTACCACTGTCCTCTTCCTCCTCTTCCTCCTCCACCTCCTGCTCTTCCCTGTCCATTTTCTTCGCTTGCTCCCACTATCTTCACTTGCATCATCTACATTCACTCCTCTCTCTCAAATAAGAGCACGTTCACACGTGTGCTCGGACAAGCGCTGGCATCATGTAAGCAACACAGTAACGAACACGCTGCAAACATGTTGGGAACAGCAATGTCCAGATCATGTTGGCAACATCATGATGAAATTTCAGCTGACTGGTATGGACACTCTTATCCCATCGCCTCTGCTGCCTGTGTTCGAAGCTGCACTGAAACATGTTTGGCTACATCTGTCCAAATACTGCGCATACATGTACCCCAAACATGTTGCCAGTTGTGTTGCCAACATATGTTCGAGGGCACGTGTGGACGCGCACTAACGTAACTAACTTGATCTTGTCCTCAGATGATGTTAAGTTTCTCTGTTTCAAAAACTTGCAGTCACGGTCTCTATAGAGGGAAACGGCAAGTTTCTCATAAAGTAAGTTTAACAGCTATGTAAACTGGGCGTCACATGAGAGAAGATTTAGTAACAAAATAAGTAACTGGTATGACAAGTTTAGTAGAAAACAATAACAAAAGAGGGAAAAGAAACTTGAAGGGCAGGCCAGACAATGAAGACTGGAAAACAGAGGCATGATGACAGCACTGCACCCAGGCAGGAGAGAGAGAGAGAGAGAGAGAGAGAGAGAGAGAGAGAGAGAGAGAGAACACTCTATGGGACTACAGCTTTGGTACTTTATCCAAACAACCATCACCCCTATTTCCCCAACCAAACGCAATGAGAATGGAAGAGAGCCCAGGGAGGACTAAAACCGTAAGTTCCACAGAGGTAGGCTAAATAGACCTGTCCCGTT
Organism: Coenobita brevimanus; assembly: GCF_032717465.1. Taxonomy (NCBI): domain Eukaryota; kingdom Metazoa; phylum Arthropoda; class Malacostraca; order Decapoda; family Coenobitidae; genus Coenobita; species Coenobita brevimanus. The sequence continues at coordinate 24,103,573 of NC_136959.1, read as the reverse complement.
ACTGTTTACTCAGAATAAATATGTTGAGGGGAAATGTGTATGAGGGATGACGCCTTGGATGAGCGGGAGGAGGTAAATACTGGTGAAGGTAGTGAGTTGTAGAGGCGATGTTCCTGAAGCCATCCAGAGTAGGCATCAGGTCATAGGTATAATGATATCATATGTGGGTGTGTGAGTGAGCTGTTACAACACACACACACACACACACACCACACACACACACACACACACACACACACACACACACACACACACACACACACACACACACACACACACATCAGCTCATGTGGGTATTTCGGAGATGTGCCGCCCCTGGATGGTTTGTGACAAGTCAGAGTTTCACAGGTTGACGGGTCAAGCTTGGGTGAATTTAAGAAAATAATGATTTATCGTAATACTTATGGTAACGTAATATTTAATGCAGCACACACAGGCACAGAGGCTACTCTCTCACTCTCTCTCTTCTGGAGAAAGTTGTCTTTATTTGTGTGTGTGTGTGTGTGTGTGTGTGTGTGTGTGTGTGAGAGAGAGAGAGAGAGAGAGAGAGAGAAGGAAATCAGTTGTTGCTTGGAGATGGTTTAACGATGGTCTCAGAGTCATTAGTTAAGCTTCAGTAGATAGCCTAGTTCTGCATTTCAAAGAGTGTACTGGAGAAGGAAATCAAAAGTGAATGCAAGAAAGGAAAATGGCATGGTGTTGTGGGAATCAGAGATGAAAGATAATTATGTGAGCGACTTTAAATGGGGAAGAGTTGGAGGAATTGAGCTGTGTTCGCGGTTTCTTTTTCTTTTTACTGTTTGTAGCAATATATGAAACACAAGGACTTTACGTACCTCATAGGCTTGGAGAGAAGGCAAAAGTATTACACAGCCCTGCGTCCTGGACAAAAAAAAAACTGCTGATTTAATACGTAAAAAAATAAAAAAAACGTATTGATCTTACATATTTTGAAGGTGCTGATTTCAGAAATAGAATTAGCACAGAACGTCCATTTAAATCACAAAACTCAAGTAAGAAAAGTAATAGAATTTTTCAAAATAATAGTGTTAGAGTGAAAAAAAAAAAAAAACAAATCTATATGATAAAATCAGTTCTCTCTCCCTCTCTCTCTCTCTCTCTCTCTCTCTCTCTCTCTCTCTCTCTCTGTCTCTCTCTCTCTTTGTAAATATACACTAAGTGACAGCCAAAATCGTTTTCCCGCATCCCATAAAACCATTTGCTACGCGGCATTGTTGCCATATAACCAAACGACGCCTGGTGGTTTAGTGGATTAAGGCGTTCCATCTGAGGGGTTTCTTGCTCGCGTAATGCCACTCGGGGACAGGTAAAGCTGGACACCATTGCCTTAAATGTCTGGACGGGGCAGCCGAGCCAGGGACCCCGTCACTAATCTTTTTACGGGGCACTATGGGATTGGATGATGAAGCTGATGATGAGGATAATGAAGATGATGATGAACTTACACCTTAACACCTTCCAGTGAAAGGATCCCATAATGTAAAAGGGTGACTGAAAAGCTTGACATCTGTGCATAAAGAAATATCCGTTGTACAGGACCCTAGCGTGGCAACAAACAACTACTGTATTTTATTTAATACATTTCCCATCCAAGGTTAACAGCTCAAGGCTCTCTCCACCCATCGTCATCGGTCTCTTGTAGGCTATTGCTGTTAGCTCTTCCTCTCTTCCTTGCCTTATAAACGCTTCCTTTCTCCTTATCTTCCTTATTCCCCTCCTTTCAGAGTCTTCCTCCCTCTCTGCCCGCCATTTCCGCCATTTTCCTTCTCAATCCCTCTTACCTATAGATTCTTCTTTTCTTCCTCCTCTCTAACAAATGGTTTCTTTTTCCTCTCTCTCTCTCTCTCTCTCTCTCTCTCTCTCTCTCTCTCTCTCTCTCTCCTTCTTTTCCCATCTTTGTAAAGCTTTCCAGTCATCATCTCCCTTACATTAATGCTCATTACCTATATAGAGGAGATTGGATAAACTTAGCGGTTTCCAAACATTTAGTCATAACGACCCTTAACTTCCAAATATTGTGATAACGACCCTCCCCCCTTCACGACACTGTTTTGCAAGTAGGTAATAAAAAAAGCATTTTTTACGGTGTTTGGTTTATATTTTTCGCCTCTGCAATGATGGTAAATGGATTGATTCCATGAGAAATGCCTTTAAACGTCCAGTCTGGAGATTTGTAAATATATCTTTGCAGAGCGTTAAATTCATGAAATTATTTACCTGCACTAAAATCAGAACGTGAGAACTCATATATTTTTGTGTCAATGAAATACAATAATAAGAAGAACGGCAAGGGTAATTAATATTATACTTCTCAATATACCGAGCATAATGCAACTGCTGATGTGCTGACGGCCACATATGTTGCAATATTCTGCAGAATCGTTATTATATGATTTATAAGTATATTCCGTCTTCGTCGATGTATTTACGACCTGCATAAATCATGAACTATTGCACAAAGTCTAAGTTCATAAATTACAAAACAAGATATAACTATAAATGCTACTCTCACATCGTTCTCAACAAAAATCCGAACTTTTTTCTAACTACTTCTCAAATCTTTTACCATTAGGCGGCGCTCATCCTTGCCTGTTGTATGCGCCCCCATGTCTGCATAGAGGCAATTTATCTGTGCCTTCCCCGTCTGGGATTACGGCGTCTGGTTAAAGAAAGGTAAATTGTAAGATATATTGTCTCAAAGAGATGACCTTACCACATTGAAGGACTGGTAGTAGGTTGAAATAGACAGATTGATAATGAAGCATGCTTAGGCAAATGGAACAATATAAATTTGTGTTTTTCTAGGTCAAGAAAAAAATTATTTGTATCAATTTCAGTTTTCAAGACGACGGAAAGAAGCTCGGCAAGCCTCCCGCTGTGCAGCTTAATATTAGTATTCAGGAAGTCAAAACGACTCGTCCCACTCCGTTTACTCACCCAAGGAAAAGTATCCAGACAAATTTGAGAGAGAAAATGACTGCACGGTGCAGGTAACTGGTTCCTCAGGATTTCTTGCTTGGCTTTAATGAATAGTAATTAAACTCTTCAGGGGCAGTCGGACGCTGCAATTCTCTCACTATTTTCATCTGCCTACCACTGTCCTCTTCCTCCTCTTCCTCCTGCTCTTCCCTGTCCATTTTCTTCGCTTGCTCCCACTATCTTCACTTGCATCATCTACATTCACTCCTCTCTCTCAAATAAGAGCACGTTCACACGTGTGCTCGGACAAGCGCTGGCATCATGTAAGCAACACAGTAACGAACACGCTGCAAACATGTTGGGAACAGCAACGTCCAGATCATGTTGGCAACATCATGATGAAATTTCAGCTGACTGGTATGGACACTCTTATCCCATCGCCTCTGCTGCCTGTGTTCGAAGCTGCACTGAAACATGTTTGGCTACATCTGTCCAAATACTGCGCATACATGTACCCCAAACATGTTGCCAGTTGTGTTGCCAACATATGTTCGAGGGCACGTGTGGACGCGCACTAACGTAACTAACTTGATCTTGTCCTCAGATGATGTTAAGTTTCTCTGTTTCAAAAACTTGCAGTCACGGTCTCTATAGAGGGAAACGGCAAGTTTCTCATAAAGTAAGTTTAACAGCTATGTAAACTGGGCGTCACATGAGAGAAGATTTAGTAACAAAATAAGTAACTGGTATGACAAGTTTAGTAGAAA
>NC_136959.1:24074006-24096506 GCF_032717465.1 Coenobita brevimanus | reverse complement strand
TATATATATATATATATATATATATATATATATATATATATAAAGAAACCCATACCAACCTCAAGGTTAGATATCGGTCCCCCCCTAACCAGACCTATAATTGGCTGTTATTGTTTCTGTCTGTCTGTTTCCGTCGTGGTTTGTTTACCCGTCTTTTGGTCGGGATGTATATTTGCCAATCAGTATAAGCTTTTACACATTCATCTTCCATTTTTGCACACTTCTAATTGCAAAATATTTATATCCATGAATTTATCTGTTCTTTAACTCCCCTTGTCTATCTGTCTTTCCTGGTGGGAAATATGTTTAGGCATTCATGCACCTCCGAGGTACCTTCACTTGAATAAAATTATCTGTCGTCAGTTGTAACAATATTAGAGTTGTGCCGACCAGTTGAAGGATAAGACAGCACTGCTTGGCTAGTGCTGTAATCCGCTGAAAAAAAAATCAAAAATTGCCTGGCGTTACCTAGAATACAGTAACAGAATTGTTTCAACGGTGTAAGCGATGGGGGTGACAGCAATAACATTCTCAGGTTTATGTATTTTGCCCTTGGTAGGAAAAAAAATATCTTACGATAGATAGAATCGAACAGGCCTACTCGAGGTGTCTTTTCATACATATGTCTGGTTCATCTCACCAGCGATATGTACAGTATGCATTTTCTATGTATCAGTGCGTCAGGATAGTGGCAGGCACAGAGGGGTGGGTGTAGCAATAACAATGTGGATGTACACTCTGGGTAAGCAGCGTATATGAGGGAGGCTGGTGTGTTGTGGTGGGAGGGATTTTTTACCAACACCCACCCAAACACTAATATTGTGCTTATCGTGTGGTTCTTCCTCTGCTGGAGGTATTATTGTATCCTGTATAAAGGCTCCAAAATGCTCGCATCTGTTTGTCTTGGTCACCCAGTACCTAATCGTCGGCTTTCCATTGCTCGATCTCTGGCAGCCTCCCTTTTCAACCCCATATTCCTGAGATCACCCTCGTTGACCTCGTTCCAGGTCTTTTTCGGTCTGCCATTACAACTTTACCATCGACATTCACACTTCTCACTTTATGCGTCAGATATCGTCTTTCTGCCAGTGTGAGCAGATAATCTGAAAGGTAGATAGATAAACAGATAGATAGTTAAACAAATTAACATGTTAAGTAGGTAGATAGGGAGGTAGATAACATGTTAAGTAGGTAGATAAGTAGGTAGACATGAAAGCAATAGGTAGGTCGGAAGGCAGGTAAGTAGATAGATCGATAAACTGACAGACGGATAAACAGACATATGGATCTATCGATAGTCTAAGAGCGAATTTTTAGTTACCTAAGCCAGAAGAAAATATTATTGTCGTGTTAGAGAGAGAGAGAGAGAGAGAGAGAGAGAGAGAGAGACTATGAAATACATATACGAGCAACGTAAAACTCACACACACACACACACACATACACATGAACCTAATTATGAACCCAGGCTTGATACAGAAAAAGAAACTCGTCACTTCATAGGGTTCGATCCCAGGCGGTCACTGTCCACACCCAGATATCCACCTGTGTTGGCTGTAGGAATTTCTGTCAGTTATTTGTATGGAAAATGTAGTCTTCAATTGTATCTGTATCTCTGTCCTTCTGTCTATATATCTCAATATGCTAAATAGTGATTCTGCCATATACATGCATGGAAAAAATTATCCTAAACTTTACCCGTCTTTTGATCGGGATGTATATTTGCCAATCAGCCTATGCTTTTACACATTCATCTTCCATTTTTCCACACTTCTAATTGCAAAATATTTATATCCATTAATTTATCTGTTCTTTCACTCCCCATTACATCCAGTTGTCTATCTGTCTTTCCTGGTGGGAAATATGTTTAGGCATTCATGCACCTGCGAGGTACCTTCACTTGAATAAAGTTATCTGTCGTCAGCTGTAACAATATTAGAGTTGTGCCGACCAGTTGAAGGATAAGACAGCACTGCTTGGCTAGTGCTGTAATCCGCTGAAAAAAAAAAAATAAATAAAAAATCGCCTGGCGTTACCTAGAATACAGTGACAGAATTGTTTCAACGGTGTGAGCGTTGGGGGTGACAGCTATAACATTCGCAGGTTTATATATTTTGCCCTTGGTAGGAAAAAAATATCTTACGATAGCTGGAATGGAACAGGCTTACTCGAGGTGTCTGTTCACACATATGTCTGGTTCATCTCAGCAGCGATATGTAAAGTATGCATTTTCTATGTATCAGTGTGTCAGGATAGTGGCAGGCACAGAGGGGTTGTGGCAGCAATAACAATGTGGATGTAAAATATGGGTTAGCAGCGTATATGAGGGAGACTTGCGTGTTGTGGTGGCAGGCACAGAGGGGTGTTGGTAGCAATAACAATGTGGATGTACAATATGGGTTAGCAGTGTACATGAGGGAGATTTGTGTGTTGTGGTGGGAGGCACAGAGGGGTGGTGGTAGCAATAACAATGTGGATGTACAGTCTGGGTTAGCAGTGTATATGAGGGAGGCTGGTGTGTTGTGGTGGGAGGGATTTTTAACCAACACTCACCCAAACACTGACCTTGTGTTTATCGTCTGCCTCTCCCTTTGCTGAAGATATTATTGTATCCTGTATAAAGGCTCCAAAATGCTTGCATCCGTCTGCCTTGGTCACCTAATACCTAATGGTAGGCTTCCCACCCTGCTCGATCACTGTCAGCCACCCTTTTCAACCTCGTATCCCTGAGATTACCCTCGTGACCTCGTCCCAGGTCTTTTTCAGTCTGCCATTACAACTTTACCATTGACATTCACTCTTCTCACTTTCCGCATTAGATATAGATTTCTGCCAGTATGAGTAGATAATCTGAATTGTAGATAGATAAAAGATATATAGTTAAACAATTAACATGTAAAGTGGGTAGATAGGGAGGTAGATAACATGTTAAGTAGGTAGATAAGTAGGTAGACATGAAAGCAATAGGTAGGTCGGTAAGCAGGTAAGTAGATAGATCGATACACTGACAGACGGATAAACAGACATATGGATCTATCGATAGTCTAAGAGCGAATTTCTAGTTACCTAAGCCAGAAGAAAATATTATTGTCGTGTTAGAGAGAGAGAGAGAGAGAGAGAGAGAGAGAGAGAGAGAGAGAGAGAGACTATGAAATACATATACGAGCAACGTAAAACTCACACACACACACACACATACACATGAACCTAATTATGAACCCAGGCTTGATACAGAAAAAGAAACTCGTCTCTTCATAGGGTTCGATCCCAGGCGGTCACTGTCCCAGATATCCACCTGTGTTGACTGTAGGAATTTCTGTCAGTTATTTGTACGGAAAATGTAATCTTCAATTATATCTGTATCTCTGTCCTTCTGTCTATACATCTCAATATGGTAAACAGTGATTCTGCCAGATACATGCATGGAAAAAATAATCTTTAACTTTGCCAGAATCTCTGTCTTTCTTTCTATACTGAACGTCCCAATATGTTAAACAATGATCCTATTTGTCTTTCATGTTAATTCAGCTTGTCTGTACCATTTGATTCTAATGTTTTATATCTGCAATTCCATTTGTCTGTCTATCTATGTATTTATCTATTAACCTTTATATCCAGACAGTTCTATATGTCTTCTTGTCTATTCTGACTGTCTACCTATCTTCTTTCTCTGTCACTTAATTCAACCATTTTTGTCACAAGAGACCGACTCTAGACCTCTCTTTTGTCACTCATCGTCATCATCATCATCATCATCATCATCATCATCGCCATCATCATTCCACAGTAATATTAACATCTTTCCCAGCTTTCTCCACTCCGACCTAATAAATTTAAGTTAGTTCCATGGCAGTGCAATATATTTACAGGTTTCCTCCTTCCAACAGGGTCTCTGCCAGCCTCTTCCTCTCACTCCATCTCTGGGCTGCCACTCAGCTATCTTAGTTGTCTTACGGTTCCCGACTATAAAGGTCTGTATCCCATGTATCCACGTATTAAAGGAATGACTAATAGAAACGTTCATCATGTATAATGAACAAATGTTGACACACAGTGTGCAGGGACGGATCGATTTGTGTACGAGAGGGAGAGAGAACTGAAGCAAAAGAAAAATCATCATCTATGCCTGTGTTGCCTCATGAACACAGGAGCACGGGGTTGGTCCTGACATTTAAGATGAGAATGACCAGCCTCACTGATCCCTGAGTGGCAGTACGTGAGCAATAAACCCCAACTACCTCTTGGATATAAACCTTCACAGGCTCAATCCGACTGGAGTGCCGTAATTACCCACTAAACCACCAGGCGCCATAATTTGGTTATATGATTACCACCCAGCGAAAGAAATAGTTTCCTGGTGTACAGGAAACCATTTGGCTTGTCATTCAGCGTAGTCACCCATAGGCAGAGTCACTCATAGGCATAGGGAAAAAGAATGAATGAAGGAAAGACAGAAGATGACAGAAAGAATGAATGAATGAAAAGAGGAAAGGGGAATCACCCAAGAGAAGCACTACATCAAGTGAGTGGATGGTGAGTGCCCTCACCTATATTTGTGTATATTTCACTGTCTCTGCATCAGTTTGTGTCTACCTGTCTCCATATCAGTATTTATGTATGTCTCTATCTCTGCATCTATCTGTGTCTACCTATCTAAATATCAGTATTTTTGTATATGTCTCTGTCTATTGTTACACAGCCTATGATTTCATCATCCTTTGTGTAATTTTAACGCACAGTATGCCGCATGTTTGATCACGAGCGTGTTCTGCCTCAGTCCCCCCCTTCTACCGTTATAGTAGAGTAAGTCGTCCTTTCTGTTGTTCAGAGCCGGATTGTCAGCTCTTTGTCCCCTATGGCTTCATTTGCGCGTCCTTCTTACAAGTTGTATCAAGCTCTGCTGGCCCCTATATAATGAGCTCAGTCTCTGCATTATTGCCACTTAGATCTACTCCTCATTTTTTTCACATCTCTGTCCTCCCCTGTACGGTTATTATTGTGAGTGCTCAGGAAGTCTCCAACCATCTAGCAGCTGTGTAATTTGAGTATATCTCTTATTACATTTTTTCTTGTACTGTGTAGCATAAGGTTAATTTGTAGGCCTAATAAGGTTTTTGTGATTAATGTAAGGTTTTACTGTCAGCCAATTGTTAATAATAGTTTGTATCTGTAATAATTTATCTTGCATTAACTGAGCATTACCCAGTGTAATTTCATTTTATCAGGGCCGACCTAGGTAAATTTACTCTTGCTAATTTCGTGTTAATAGAGGCTATTGCAGTTAACCATATATTTAACCTGTTTTTTTGTCATTACATTATCCTTATGAGTCCTGAATGTTTTGTTGTTAGTTTGAGCATTAAACTTTAACTTGTAATTTTACCTAACTCTTTTGCTTTAAACCTGGAACTTTACGGGAGTAGTGATTTTTAGTATTCTCACTTAAAGTGTACATCATCTTTCTCTGTTCCGTAACATAAATTTGGCGACCTCTTATCAGGATATTCAGGATAATATCATAAGGATATTGCTTGATATTTTGTGACTGTGATTTATTCATGATGTCTACTATTACTACACTTGATGAAGCCAAAGATTTTTTGTCAAATGTGCAAACAGTGTGTGATGTAGAAAACAGAACAAAGAATGAACTTAAGCTTGTTGCTCAACAATTGGGAATTGCAGTTCGCTCTCATCATTCTAAAGATCAAATTGTTGGCATGATTAATAAAAGCTTGTTTAATGTAACTCCTCCAAATGAGCAAACGCAGATTGAATTAGCTAAGTTACAGCTAGCCCTGCAAAAGGCTCGTGTTAAGGAGGCTGAATTTCAAGCACGTGCTAAGGAGGCTGAGTCTCAGAATAAGGAGGCGGAGTCTCAGGCTAAGGAGGCGGAGTCTCAGGCTCGTATTCAGGAGGCTGAATTTCAGGCAAATGCTCGTATTCAAGAGGCACAGGTACAGGCTCAGGCACAAATTGAAATTGTTAGGATTCAGGCAGACCATGAGTAAATGCTCGTATTCAAGAGGCACAGGTACAGGCTCAGGCACAAATTGAAATTGCTAGGATTCAGGCAGACCATGAGTATCGCATGAAACAAGGTGGAAATGGATCATCTAGCTCTGATGATTTTGATGTGGCTAAAAATGTTAAACTTGTCCCTCCTTTTAATGAATCTGATTTAACAAAGTATTTTCAGTTGTTTGAGAGGGTAGCTACAGGTTTTAATTGGCCCAAAAAGTATTGGCCAGTACTCCTTCAAACTGTTCTCACCGGTAAAGCTCAAGTAACTTATGCATCTTTGCCTCAGGATCAATGTGATAAATATGATGTAGTTAAGAGCTTGATTCTTAAGGCCTATGAGCTTGTTCCTGAAGCCTATAGAGTAAAATTTAGGACAACTTATAAGTAAGATAAGCAATCCCATGTTGAGTATGCAAAAATCAAAGAAGATCTGTTACAGCAGTGGTTAAATTCTAAGAATGTGGATTCTGATTTTGGTAAATTTAAGCAGATGATTTTGCTGGAGGACTTCAAGAGGTGTATTTATAAAGATGTAAGCCTATATCTTGATGAGAGAAGAATAGATAATTTGTCACATGCTGCAGTTTTAGCTGATGAATATGTTCTCACTCACAAGAGATATTCTAGAGGAAAAGGGAAAGCTGAGAGTAAGTACGTTGCCTCTACTCAGAGTACAGGTAACAGGAAAGAGAATAAAGATGATGTTTCTCAGGAAGTAAATACCAGCTTCACCTCTAGATTTCAGAAAAGTAAATGTACTTATTGTAGTAAGCTTGGTCATACTACGGAGAGATGTTTCAGGAGACAGCGTGATGTGAACAAAAAGGAGTCTTTAAATATTCAGTCAATTGGTCTAGTGTCCACTCTTGAGAGTTCCCAGAATTCTTTAACTGAGTTAACTGAACCTGCTTTGAGGGGTAACTTAAATTCTCATGATGGAGCTCCTCTTTTGAGCGGTAACGTGGGTGACACTCTCAAGAGTTCATGTGCTAATTTCCTGTCTGATGGTTTTGTCAGTCCTCTGGACAGTAATGACAGGAAATCAGTTAAAATATATCGTGATACAGGTGCTTGCCAATCCCTTATGCTGACCAGTGTTCTAGGCTCTAATGTTAATTCCTCTGATGAAACTGTAATCTTACAAGGTATAGGGAATAATTACTTCTCTGTCCCTCTGTGCAGAGTGAATTTAGAGTCTGGTTTTGTTAATGGTTCCTTTATGGTTGTTTTGGTTGAGACACTCCCAATGTCAGGTGTAACTTTTTTACTTAGAAATGATATTGGTGGAAGTCAAGTGTGTCCAGCTCCTCAGTTGTCTAGTGAGCCAGTGGCTGCGGCCCAGGATTGTGGTGTCCCTGATGTGTTCCCTGCATGTGCTGTCACTAGGGCTAAGTCTAAAGTTACTGGTGACTTAGAGGATAATGATGATGATGATGTTATCCTAGCTGACACTTTTCTTGCTAATTTGGACCACTCACCAGATGAGGCAGTACCGCGTAGTGTTGATAATTTGTCTCGTCAAGAGTTGGTTGAGTTGCAGGTTGCTGACCCTGAGTTGAAAGGTCTTGCTAACTCTGCTTCCAGTGAGGAAGAGTCAGCTGGTGCTTCTACTTGTTATTATATAAAGTCAGGAGTACTTATGAGGAAGTGGAGACCCCCAACAGCATCAGCCGACTGTGAGTGGGAGGTTGTACATCAAGTTGTCATCCCTCGTGTTTGTAGGCAGGATATCGTTCGAGTGGCTCATGATTCCAGTTTGGCAGGACACCTTGGAATGAGGAAGACTGTGGCACGCATTTTGAAACACTTCTACTGGCCAGGTATCTTCAGGGATGTTTCCTGGTATTGTAAGTCTTGTCACACCTGTCAAGTTGTGGGGAAGTGTAATCAGACTGAAAAGGTTGCACCTCTAGTTCCCATTCCTCCTTTTGAGGCGCCATTCACCCGTGTGTTGGTGGATATTGTGGGCCCTCTTTCTAAGACTTCTTCAGGATTTTCTTATGTGTTGACCCTGATTGATATGGCTACTCGTTATCCTGAAGCCATTCCATTTAGAAATATCTCAGCAAAGAACATGGTTAAGGAAATGCTAGGGTTCTTCACAAAGTTTGGTCTGCCCAAGGAGGTACAGTCAGACCGGGGAAGTAATTTCAAGTCAAATGTTTTCAAGCAGTCTCTGAAAGAGTTGGGCATCACCCAGATCATGTCTTCAGCTTACCATCCCCAGACCCAAGGAGCGTTGGAGAGATATCATCAAACACTGAAATCGATGCTCAAGAAATACTGTTTGGAACATCAGAAAGACTGGGATAAAGGTCTTCCATTTGTTGTATTTGCCGCAAGAGAATCTCCAAATGAATCACTGGGCTTCTCACCTTTTGAACTACTGTTTGGCCATGAAGTAAGGGGACCCCTTAAGCTACTCAAGGAATGCTGGCTGTCTGAGGAAGATGACATCAACCTGCTGGAGTATGTGATGAAGTTCAAAGAACGGCTGTCCACTGCTTTACAGCTGGCAAGAGAGAATTTAGGAGCTGCTCAGGAGAAGATGAAGACTTGGTATGATAAGAAGTCCAGGTTATGCCACTTTCAGCCAGGAGATCAGGTTTTGATTCTGCTACCAGTTCATGGGCAACCTCTTCAAGCCAAGTTTAGTGGTCCTTATTTTGTGGAGAAGAAACTCAGTGATGTCAACTATGTCATCGCCACACCAGATCGTAGAAAGAACAAGCAACTATGTCACATCAACATGCTAAAGTTATATCACAGGCGGGACGAAAATAATCCAGTCTGCACTGTAGCTGTTCCACCCGAGTCTGCAAGTGAAGCTCTCCCATGCAGTATGAGCCTGAGTGATAGTTTGGGGAAGAATCCTGATATCATGAATGATCTCCAGACTAAGCTTTCTCATCTACCTCCCGAGGAAAGGCAGGAGTTTTCGGCATTACTGCAGGAGTACCTGCAAGTGTTCCGTGCCACTCCAGGAAGAACCACTGTGTTGATGCATGATGTCGATGTTGGAGATGCAAAGCCAATTAAACTGCCTCCTTACCGTGTGAACCCAGTGAAAGTTCCTCTCATCGAGAAGGAGCTTGGCTACCTTTTGGACCACAAGATGATTGAGCCCTGTCAGAGCAAGTGGAGTTCTCCTGTCACTCTAGTCCCTAAGCCAGGTGGGTCACAGCGGCTTTGCATTGACTACAGACGTGTTAATCAGATAACCAAAACAGACACTTACCCTCTCCCTCGTGTGGAAGATTGCATAGACAAGTTCGGAAAGGCTAGGTACATAAGTAAGTTTGATTTGTTAAAGGGATACTGGCAAGTACCTATGACCGAACGTGCTAGGGAGATCTCATGTTTTGTAACACTAGGAAAGACTTTTGCATGTTCTGTAATGCCATATGGTATGAAGAATGCACCAGCCACATTTCAGAAGCTCATGAATGTTGTAACAGAGGGTTTGGCAGGGTGTGTTGTTTATATTGATGATGTATTAATCTTCAGTGACAACTGGAAAGATCACCTGTGCCATGTCAGTAAATTTCTTGAGCGTTTGGTTCATGCTAATCTTGTAGCTAATTTATCAAAGTGTGAGTTTGGTCAAGCTAAAGTTCAGTACCTTGGGTATGTAATTGGTGATGGACATGTTGCACCAGCAGCAGCTAAGGTTCAGGTTATAAGTGATCTTCCCAGACCTAAGAGTAGGAAAGAGCTACAAAGATTTTTGGGAATGGTAGGTTATTACAGGAGATTTGTTCTTAACTTTTCAATCCTTGTATCACCACTTACAGACCTACTGAAAAAGGGAGTTAAATTTGTCTGGACCGATAACTGTGAATCCTCTTTCAACAAACTTAAAGCTATCTTATTAAGTCAGCCAGTGCTCGCTACTCCAAATTTTGCTAAGCCTTTTAAGATGGCTGTTGATGCAAATGATACAGAAGCTGGGGCTGTTTTTCTGCAAGAGGATGATCAGGGTATTGAACACCCTGTATCTTATTACAGTAAGAAGTTCACTCCACCTCAAAAGAACTACTCAACTATTGAGAAAGAGCTTTTGGCCTTGATTTGGGTTTACAGCATTTTTCATTTTATTTGTGTTCTGGTTTTGACCCCATAGTCATTTATACCGATCATAACCCACTGAAATTCCTTAGTAAGTTTAAAGATAAAAATCAGAGATTGACAAGATGGAGTCTACTTCTTCAGGAGTATTCATTAGACATACAACATGTCAAGGGGAAAGAAAATGTTATTGCAGATTGCTTATCTAGACTTTAGACAGATTGTTTTAGAGTAATAAGAAATTTCCTTTGTAAATTTCTTTTTCTTTGTGGGGAGGTGTTACATAGCCTATGATTTCATCATCCTTTGTGTAATTTTAACGGACAGTATGCTGCATGTTTGATCACGAGCGTGTTCTGCCTCAGTCCCCCCCTTCTACCGTTATACTAGAGTAAGTGGTCCTTTCTGTTGTTTAGAGCAGGATTGTCAGCTCTTTGTCCCCTATGGCTTCATTGCGCGTCCTTCTTACAAGTTGTATCAAGCTCTGCTGGCCCCTATATAATGAGCTCAGCCTCTGCATTATTGCCACTTAGATCTACTCCTCATTTTGTTCACATCTCTGTCCTCCCCTGTACGGTTATTATTGTGAGTGCTCAGGAAGTCTCCAACCATCTAGCAGCTATGTAATTTGAGTATAACTGTTATTGCATTTTTTCTTGTACTGTGTAGCAGAAGGTGTTAATTTGTAGGCCTAGTAAGGTTTTTGTGATTAATGTAAGGTTTTACTGTCAGCCAATTGTTAATAATACTTTGTATCTGTAATAATTTATCTTACATTAACTGAGCATTACCCAGTGTATTTTCATTTTATCAGGGCTGACTTAAGTAAATTTACTCTTGCTAATTTCGTGTTAATAGAGACTATTGCAGTTAACCATATATTTAACCTGTTTTTTTGCCATTACATTATCCTTATGAGTCCTGAATGTTTTGTTGTTAGTTTGAGCATTAAACTTTAACTTGTAATTTTACCTAACTCTTTTGTTTTGAACCTGGAACTTTACGGGACAGTAGTGATTTTTAGTATTCTCACTTAAAGTGTACATTATCTTTCTCTGTTCCGTAACACTATCTATGCATCTATCTGTGTCCACCTGTCTACATATCTATCACTGGGTCTGTCTATCATATCCAGAGTCACCACAACACTGCTGCATGCTTATTATGGTGGTCCTTAAAAATGAAAGTTGTTTTTTTTTCAGCTCCCAAGTGCTAATTTTGTTCCTTTAGGCACAAAACCACTGTTTTTAAAATCTTATTCAATTTGCTTAATATATAGGGGTTGCACATGAAGGTTAAAGTTGTGACCCTAAAATGCCTATATGGATCTACCCGATACAAGGTTGAGTACAGAGCACTGATCAGTAATTTTACATCTTTTTCAGATAATTTAAAATGTCTCAACGATTTTACTTGGTGAGGCCCAAGGATGCCATTCATGGCAGCAAGCTACCATCTATTGGTGATGTAGTCGGCTGGATGATCAATACCCACTCTGCTGACTCAAAGAAAACGTTACATGGCATTGCGACTGAAGTGTCCGAGGAGGTGCTGGTATTCTGGGAAAAGGCACGTATTCCAACAAAGAGGAAAGACCACATCATAGAGAAAGTCCTTGCCCAGTATAAGGACTACCAGGCCATTAAAAAAGGCCGCAGCCGGCGATCGGCACCGCAATTGGCCAAGGAGAAGGGTTATGATCGGTATAAATGACTATGGGGTCAAAACCAGAACACAAATAAAATGAAAAATGCTGTAAACCCAAATCAAGGCCAAAAGCTCTTTCTCAATAGTTAAGTAGTTCTTTTGAGGTGGAGTGAACTTCTTACTGTAATAAGATACAGGGTGTTCAATACCCTGATCATCCTCTTGCAGAAAAACAGCCCCAGCTTCTGTATCATTTGCATCAACAGCCATCTTAAAAGGCTTAGCAAAATTTGGTGTAGCGAGCACTGGCTGACTTAATAAGATAGCTTTAAGTTTGTTGAAAGAGGATTCACAGTCATCGGTCCAGACAAATTTAACTCCCTTTTTCAGTAGGTCTGTAAGTGGTGATACAAGGATTGAAAAGTTAAGAACAAATCTCCTGTAATAACCTACCATTCCCAAAAATCTTTGTAGCTCTTTCCTACTCTTAGGTCTGGGAAGATCACTTATAACCTGAACCTTAGCTGCTGCTGGTGCAACATGTCCATCACCAATTACATACCCAAGGTACTGAACTTTAGCTTGACCAAACTCACACTTTGATAAATTAGCTACAAGATTAGCATGAACCAAACGCTCAAGAAATTTACTGACATGGCACAGGTGATCTTTCCAGTTGTCACTGAAGATTAATACATCATCAATATAAACAACACACCCTGCCAAACCCTCTGTTACAACATTCATGAGCTTCTGAAATGTGGCTGGTGCATTCTTCATACCATATGGCATTACAGAACATGCAAAAGTCTTTCCTAGTGTTACAAAACATGAGATCTCCCTAGCACGTTCGGTCATAGGTACTTGCCAGTATCCCTTTAACAAATCAAACTTACTTATGTACCTAGCCTTTCCGAACTTGTCTATGCAATCTTCCACACGAGGGAGAGGGTAAGTGTCTGTTTTGGTTATCTGATTAACACGTCTGTAGTCAATGCAAAGCCGCTGTGACCCACCTGGCTTAGGGACTAGAGTGACAGGAGAACTCCACTTGCTCTGACAGGGCTCAATCATCTTGTGGTCCAAAAGGTAGCCAAGCTCCTTCTCGATGAGAGGAACTTTCACTGGGTTCACACGGTAAGGAGGCAGTTTAATTGGCTTTGCATCTCCAACATCGACATCATGCATCAACACAGTGGTTCTTCCTGGAGTGGCACGGAACACTTGCGGGTACTCCTGCAGTAATGCCGAAAACTCCTGCCTTTCCTCGGGAGGTAGATGAGAAAGCTTAGTCTGGAGATCATTCATGATATCAGGATTCTTCCCCAAACTATCACTCAGGCTCATACTGCATGGGAGAGCTTCACTTGCAGACTCGGGTGGAACAGCTACAGTGCAGACTGGATTATTTTCGTCCCTCCTGTGATATAACTTTAGCATGTTGATGTGACATAGTTGCTTGTTCTTTCTACGATCTGGTGTGGCGATGACATAGTTGACATCACTGAGTTTCTTCTCCACAAAATAAGGACCACTAAACTTGGCTTGAAGAGGTTGCCCATGAACTGGTAGCAGAATCAAAACCTGATCTCCTGGCTGAAAGTGGCATAACCTGGACTTCTTATCATACCAAGTCTTCATCTTCTCCTGAGCAGCTCCTAAATTCTCTCTCGCCAGCTGTAAAGCAGTGGACAGCCGTTCTTTGAACTTCATCACATACTCCAGCAGGTTGATGTCATCTTCCTCAGACAGCCAGCATTCCTTGAGTAGCTTAAGGGGTCCCCTTACTTCATGGCCAAACAGTAGTTCAAAAGGTGAGAAGCCCAGTGATTCATTTGGAGATTCTCTTGCGGCAAATACAACAAATGGAAGACCTTTATCCCAGTCTTTCTAATGTTCCAAACAGTATTTCTTGAGCATCGATTTCAGTGTTTGATGATATCTCTCCAACGCTCCTTGGGTCTGGGGATGGTAAGCTGAAGACATGATCTGGGTGATGCCCAACTCTTTCAGAGACTGCTTGAAAACATTTGACTTGAAATTACTTCCCCGGTCTGACTGTACCTCCTTGGGCAGACCAAACTTTGTGAAGAACCCTAGCATTTCCTTAACCATGTTCTTTGCTGAGATATTTCTAAATGGAATGGCTTCAGGATAACGAGTAGCCATATCAATCAGGGTCAACACATAAGAAAATCCTGAAGAAGTCTTAGGAAGAGGGCCCACAATATCCACCAACACACGGGTGAATGGCGCCTCAAAAGGAGGAATGGGAACTAGAGGTGCAACCTTTTCAGTCTGATTACACTTCCCCACAACTTGACAGGTGTGACAAGACTTACAATACCAGGAAACATCCCTGAAGATACCTGGCCAGTAGAAGTGTTTCAAAATGCGTGCCACAGTCTTCCTCATTCCAAGGTGTCCTGCCAAACTGGAATCATGAGCCACTCGAATGATATCCTGCCTACAAACACGAGGGATGACAACTTGATGTACAACCTCCCACTCACAGTCGGCTGATGCTGTTGGGGGTCTCCACTTCCTCATAAGTACTCCTGACTTTATATAATAACAAGTAGAAGCACCAGCTGACTCTTCCTCACTGGAAGCAGAGTTAGCAAGACCTTTCAACTCAGGGTCAGCAACCTGCAACTCAACCAACTCTTGACGAGACAAATTATCAACACTACGCGGTACTGCCTCATCTGGTGAGTGGTCCAAATTAGCAAGAAAAGTGTCAGCTAGGATAACATCATCATCATCATTATCCTCTAAGTCACCAGTAACTTTAGACTTAGCCCTAGTGACAGCACATGCAGGGAACACATCAGGGACACCACAATCCTGGGCCGCAGCCACTGGCTCACTAGACAACTGAGGAGCTGGACACACTTGACTTCCACCAATATCATTTCTAAGTAAAAAAGTTACACCTGACATTGGGAGTGTCTCAACCAAAACAACCATAAAGGAACCATTAACAAAACCAGACTCTAAATTCACTCTGCACAGAGGGACAGAGAAGTAATTATTCCCTATACCTTGTAAGATTACAGTTTCATCAGAGGAATTAACATTAGAGCCTAGAACACTGGTCAGCATAAGGGATTGGCAAGCACCTGTATCACGATATATTTTAACTGATTTCCTGTCATTACTGTCCAGAGGACTGACAAAACCATCAGACAGGAAATTAGCACATGAACTCTTGAGAGTGTCACCCACGTTACCGCTCAAAAGAGGAGCTCCATCATGAGAATTTAAGTTACCCCTCAAAGCAGGTTCAGTTAACTCAGTTAAAGAATTCTGGGAACTCTCAAGAGTGGACACTAGACCAATTGACTGAATATTTAAAGACTCCTTTTTGTTCACATCACGCTGTCTCCTGAAACATCTCTCCGTAGTATGACCAAGCTTACTACAATAAGTACATTTACTTTTCTGAAATCTAGAGGTGAAGCTGGTATTTACTTCCTGAGAAACATCATCTTTATTCTCTTTCCTGTTACCTGTACTCTGAGTAGAGGCAACGTACTTACTCTCAGCTTTCCCTTTTCCTCTAGAATATCTCTTGTGAGTGAGAACATATTCATCAGCTAAAACTGCAGCATGTGACAAATTATCTATTCTTCTCTCATCAAGATATAGGCTTACATCTTTATAAATACACCTCTTGAAGTCCTCCAGCAAAATCATCTGCTTAAATTTACCAAAATCAGAATCCACATTCTTAGAATTTAACCACTGCTGTAACAGATCTTCTTTGATTTTTGCATACTCAACATGGGATTGCTTATCTTGCTTATAAGTTGTCCTAAATTTTACTCTATAGGCTTCAGGAACAAGCTCATAGGCCTTAAGAATCAAGCTCTTAACTACATCATATTTATCACATTGATCCTGAGGCAAAGATGCATAAGTTACTTGAGCTTTACCGGTGAGAACAGTTTGAAGGAGTACTGGCCAATACTTTTTGGGCCAATTAAAACCTGTAGCTACCCTCTCAATCAACTGAAAATACTTTGTTAAATCAGATTCATTAAAAGGAGGGACAAGTTTAACATTTTTAGCCACATCAAAATCATCAGAGCTAGATGATCCATTTCCACCTTGTTTCATGCGATACTCATGGTCTGCCTGAATCCTAGCAATTTCAATTTGTGCCTGAGCCTGTACCTGTGCCTCTTGAATACGAGCATTTACTCATGGTCTGCCTGAATCCTAACAATTTCAATTTGTGCCTGAGCCTGTACCTGTGCCTCTTGAATACGAGCATTTGCCTGAAATTCAGCCTCCTGAATACGAGCCTGAGACTCCGCCTCCTTAGCCTGAGACTCCGCCTCCTTATTCTGAGACTCAGCCTCCTTAGCACGTGCTTGAAATTCAGCCTCCTTAACACGAGCCTTTTGCAGGGCTAGCTGTAACTTAGCTAATTCAATCTGCGTTTGCTCATTTGGAGGAGTTACATTAAACAAGCTTTTATTAATCATGCCAACAATTTGATCTTTAGAATGATGAGAGCGAACTGCAATTCCCAATTGTTGAGCAACAAGCTTAAGTTCATTCTTTGTTCTGTTTTCTACATCACACACTGTTTGCACATTTGACAAAAAATCTTTGGCTTCATCAAGTGTAGTAATAGTAGACATCATGAATAAATCACAGTCACAAAATATCAAGCAATATCCTTATGATATTATCCTGAATATCCTGATAAGAGGTCGCCAAATTTATGTTACGGAACAGAGAAAGATGATGTACACTTTAAGTGAGAATACTAAAAATCACTACTGTCCCGTAAAGTTCCAGGTTTAAAACAAAAGAGTTAGGTAAAATTACAAGTTAAAGTTTAATGCTCAAACTAACAACAAAACATTCAGGACTCATAAGGATAATGTAATGACAAAAAAACAGGTTAAATATATGGTTAACTGCAATAGCCTCTATTAACACGAAATTAGCAAGAGTAAATTTACCTAGGTCGGCCCTGATAAAATGAAATTACACTGGGTAATGCTCAGTTAATGCAAGATAAATTATTACAGATACAAACTATTATTAACAATTGGCTGACAGTAAAACCTTACATTAATCACAAAAACCTTATTAGGCCTACAAATTAACACCTTATGCTACACAGTACAAGAAAAAATGCAATAAGAGTTATACTCAAATTACACAGCTGCTAGATGGTTGGAGACTTCCTGAGCACTCACAATAATAACCGTACAGGGGAGGACAGAGATGTGAAAAAAATGAGGAGTAGATCTAAGTGGCAATAATGCAGAGACTGAGCTCATTATATAGGGGCCAGCAGAGCTTGATACAACTTGTAAGAAGGACGCGCAAATGAAGCCATAGGGGACAAAGAGCTGACAATCCGGCTCTGAACAACAGAAAGGACGACTTACTCTACTATAACGGTAGAAGGGGGGGACTGAGGCAGAACACGCTCGTGATCAAACATGCGGCATACTGTGCGTTAAAATTACACAAAGGATGATGAAATCATAGGCTGTGTAACAATAGACAGAGACATATACAAAAATACTGATATTTAGATAGGTAGACACAGATAGATGCAGAGATAGAGACATACATAAATACTGATATGGAGACAGGTAGACACAAACTGATGCAGAGACAGTGAAATATACACAAATATAGGTGAGGGCACTCACCATCCACTCACTTGATGTAGTGCTTCTCTTGGGTGATTCCCCTTTCCTCTTTTCATTCATTCATTCTTTCTGTCATCTTCTGTCTTTCCTTCATTCATTCTTTTTCCCTATGCCTATGAGTGACTCTACATTCATTGTCTTTTTTACTTTCATTATTTCTTCGTCTTTCTGCCTATGGGTGACTACGCTGAATGACAAGCCAAATGGTTTCCTGTACACCAGGAAACTATTTCTTTCGCTGGGTGGTAATCATATAACCAAATTATGGCGCCTGGTGGTTTAGTGGGTAATTACGGCACTCCAGTCGGATTGAGCCTGTGAAGGTTTATATCCAAGAGGTAGTTGGGGTTTATTGCTCACGTACTGCCACTCACGGATCAGTGAGGCTGGTCATTCTCATCTTAAATGTCAGGACCAACCCCGTGCTCCTGTGTTCATGAGGCAACACAGGCATAGATGATGATTTTTCTTTTGCTTCAGTTCTCTCTCCCTCTCGTACACAAATCGATCCG
Organism: Coenobita brevimanus; assembly: GCF_032717465.1. Taxonomy (NCBI): domain Eukaryota; kingdom Metazoa; phylum Arthropoda; class Malacostraca; order Decapoda; family Coenobitidae; genus Coenobita; species Coenobita brevimanus. The sequence continues at coordinate 24,078,571 of NC_136959.1, read as the reverse complement.
TCCCTGCACACTGTGTGTCAACATTTGTTCATTATACATGATGAACGTTTCTATTAGTCATTCCTTTAATACGTGGATACATGGGATACAGACCTTTATAGTCGGGAACCGTAAGACAACTAAGATAGCTGAGTGGCAGCCCAGAGATGGAGTGAGAGGAAGAGGCTGGCAGAGACCCTGTTGGAAGGAGGAAACCTGTAAATATATTGCACTGCCATGGAACTAACTTAAATTTATTAGGTCGGAGTGGAGAAAGCTGGGAAAGATGTTAATATTACTGTGGAATGATGATGGCGATGATGATGATGATGATGATGATGATGATGACGATGAGTGACAAAAGAGAGGTCTAGAGTCGGTCTCTTGTGACAAAAATGGTTGAATTAAGTGACAGAGAAAGAAGATAGGTAGACAGTCAGAATAGACAAGAAGACATATAGAACTGTCTGGATATAAAGGTTAATAGATAAATACATAGATAGACAGACAAATGGAATTGCAGATATAAAACATTAGAATCAAATGGTACAGACAAGCTGAATTAACATGAAAGACAAATAGGATCATTGTTTAACATATTGGGACGTTCAGTATAGAAAGAAAGACAGAGATTCTGGCAAAGTTAAAGATTATTTTTTCCATGCATGTATCTGGCATAATCACTGTTTACCATATTGAGATGTATAGACAGAAGGACAGAGATACAGATATAATTGAAGATTACATTTTCCGTACAAATAACTGACAGAAATTCCTACAGTCAACACAGGTGGATATCTGGGACAGTGACCGCCTGGGATCGAACCCTATGAAGAGACGAGTTTCTTTTTCTGTATCAAGCCTGGGTTCATAATTAGGTTCATGTGTGTGTGTGTGTGTGTGTGTGTGAGTTTTACGTTGCTCGTATATGTATTTCATAGTCTCTCTCTCTCTCTCTCTCTCTCTCTCTCTCTCTCTCTCTCTCTCTCTCTAACACGACAATAATATTTTCTTCTGGCTTAGGTAACTAGAAATTCGCTCTTAGACTATCGATAGATCCATATGTCTGTTTATCCGTCTGTCAGTGTATCGATCTATCTACTTACCTGCCTACCGACCTACCTATTGCTTTCATGTCTACCTACTTATCTACCTACTTAACATGTTATCTACCTCCCTATCTACCCACTTTACATGTTAATTGTTTAACTATATATCTTTTATCTATCTACAATTCAGATTACCTACTCATACTGGCAGAAATCTATATCTAATGCGGAAAGTGAGAAGAGTGAATGTCAATGGTAAAGTTGTAATGGCAGACTGAAAAAGACCTGGGACGAGGTCACGAGGGTAATCTCAGGGATACGAGGTTGAAAAGGGTGGCTGACAGTGATCGAGCAGGGTGGGAAGCCTACCATTAGGTATTAGGTGACCAAGGCAGACGGATGCAAGCATTTTGGAGCCTTTATACAGGATACAATAATATCTTCAGCAAAGGGAGAGGCAGACGATAAACACAAGGTCAGTGTTTGGGTGAGTGTTGGTTAAAAATCCCTCCCACCACAACACACCAGCCTCCCTCATATACACTGCTAACCCAGACTGTACATCCACATTGTTATTGCTACCACCACCCCTCTGTGCCTCCCACCACAACACACAAATCTCCCTCATGTACACTGCTAACCCATATTGTACATCCACATTGTTATTGCTACCAACACCCCTCTGTGCCTGCCACCACAACACACAAGTCTCCCTCATATACGCTGCTAACCCATATTTTACATCCACATTGTTATTGCTGCCACAACCCCTCTGTGCCTGCCACTATCCTGACACACTGATACATAGAAAATGCATACTTTACATATCGCTGCTGAGATGAACCAGACATATGTATGAACAGACACCTCGAGTAGGCCTGTTCCATTCCATCTATCGTAAGATATTTTTTTTTTCCTACCAAGGGCAAAATATATAAACCTGCGAATGTTATAGCTGTCACCCCCAACGCTCACACCGTTGAAACAATTCTGTCACTGTATTCTAGGTAACGCCAGGCGATTTTTTATTTATTTTTATTTTTTTCAGCGGATTACAGCACTAGCCAAGCAGTGCTGTCTTATCCTTCAACTGGTCGGCACAACTCTAATATTGTTACAGCTGACGACAGATAACTTTATTCAAGTGAAGGTACCTCGCAGGTGCATGAATGCCTAAACATATTTCCCACCAGGAAAGACAGATAGACAACTGGATGTAATGGGGAGTGAAAGAACAGATAAATTAATGGATATAAATATTTTGCAATTAGAAGTGTGGAAAAATGGAAGATGAATGTGTAAAAGCATAGGCTGATTGGCAAATATACATCCCGATCAAAAGACGGGTAAAGTTTAAGATAATTTTTTCCATGCACGTATATGGCAGAATCACTATTTAGCATATTGAGATATATAGACAGAAGGACAGAGATACAGATACAATTGAAGACTACATTTTCCATACAAATAACTGACAGAAATTCCTACAGCCAACACAGGTGGATATCTGGGTGTGGACAGTGACCGCCTGGGATCGAACCCTATGAAGTGACGAGTTTCTTTTTCTGTATCAAGCCTGGGTTCATAATTAGGTTCATGTGTATGTGTGTGTGTGTGTGTGTGTGAGTTTTACGTTGCTCGTATATGTATTTCATAGTCTCTCTCTCTCTCTCTCTCTCTCTCTCTCTCTCTCTCTAACACGACAATAATATTTTCTTCTGGCTTAGGTAACTAAAAATTCGCTCTTAGACTATCGATAGATCCATATGTCTGTTTATCCGTCTGTCAGTTTATCGATCTATCTACTTACCTGCCTTCCGACCTACCTATTGCTTTCATGTCTACCTACTTATCTACCTACTTAACATGTTATCTACCTCCCTATCTACCTACTTAACATGTTAATTTGTTTAACTATCTATCTGTTTATCTATCTACCTTTCAGATTATCTGCTCACACTGGCAGAAAGACGATATCTGACGCATAAAGTGAGAAGTGTGAATGTCGATGGTAAAGTTGTAATGGCAGACCGAAAAAGACCTGGAACGAGGTCAACGAGGGTGATCTCAGGAATATGGGGTTGAAAAGGGAGGCTGCCAGAGATCGAGCAATGGAAAGCCGACGATTAGGTACTGGGTGACCAAGACAAACAGATGCGAGCATTTTGGAGCCTTTATACAGGATACAATAATACCTCCAGCAGAGGAAGAACCACACGATAAGCACAATATTAGTGTTTGGGTGGGTGTTGGTAAAAAATCCCTCCCACCACAACACACCAGCCTCCCTCATATACGCTGCTTACCCAGAGTGTACATCCACATTGTTATTGCTACACCCACCCCTCTGTGCCTGCCACTATCCTGACGCACTGATACATAGAAAATGCATACTGTAAATATCGCTGGTGAGATGAACCAGACATATGTATGAAAAGACACCTCGAGTAGGCCTCTTCGATTCTATCTATCGTAAGATATTTTTTTTCCTACCAAGGGCAAAATACATAAACCTGAGAATGTTATTGCTGTCACCCCCATCGCTTACACCGTTGAAACAATTCTGTTACTGTATTCTAGGTAACGCCAGGCAATTTTTGATTTTTTTTTCAGCGGATTACAGCACTAGCCAAGCAGTGCTGTCTTATCCTTCAACTGGTCGGCACAACTCTAATATTGTTACAACTGACGACAGATAATTTTATTCAAGTGAAGGTACCTCGGAGGTGCATGAATGCCTAAACATATTTCCCACCAGGAAAGACAGATAGACAAGGGGAGTTAAAGAACAGATAAATTCATGGATATAAATATTTTGCAATTAGAAGTGTGCAAAAATGGAAGATGAATGTGTAAAAGCTTATACTGATTGGCAAATATACATCCCGACCAAAAGACGGGTAAACAAACCACGACGGAAACAGACAGACAGAAACAATAACAGCCAATTATAGGTCTGGTTAGGGGGACCGATATCTAACCTTGAGGTTGGTCTGGGTTTCTTTATATATATATATATATATATATCTATATATATATATATATATATATATATATATATATATATATATATATATATATATATATATATATATGAGGGTGTTGTGGTACCTACTGCATTATATGGGGCTGAAACATGGAATATGGGTGTAGCAGAGAGGAAAAGTTTGAATGTAATGGAGATGAGGTGTCTGAGGAGTATGTGTGGAGTGACGCGTATGGATCGAGTGCGAAATGATGAAGTGCGAAGGAGAACTGGAGTTGTTCGGGAGATGGCTGGTTGAGTTGAGCAGAGAGTGTTGCGATGGTTTGGGCATATGGAGAGAATGGATAATGAGCGATTGGTGAAAAAGATAACTAGATCTGATGTGAGAGGTGTAAGGCTGAGAGGAAGACCACGAATAGGATGGATGGACAGTGTGAAGAGAGCACTGGATGCGAGAGGGATGTCTGTTGAGCAAGGAAGAATGGCTGTGCATAACAGAAATAAATGGAGAGAAACTGTGAATGAATAAGTGATGACGCAGCCCTGAGGGG
>NC_136959.1:23911506-24069006 GCF_032717465.1 Coenobita brevimanus | reverse complement strand
TGTCAATGGTAAAGTTGTAATGGCAGACCGAAAAAGACCTGGGACGAGGTCACGAGGGTGATCTCAGGGATAAGGGATTGAAAAGGGTGGCTGGCAGTGATCGAGCAGGGTGGGAAACCTACCATTAAGTATTAGATGACCAAGGCAGACGGATGCAAGCATTTTGGAGCCTTAATACAGGATACAATAATACCTCCAACAAAGGAAGAACCAGACGAAAAATACAAGGTTAGTGTTTGGGTGAGTGTTCGTTAAAAATCCCTCCCACCACAACACACCAGCATCCTTCATATACACTGCTAACCCATACTGTACATCCTCATTGTTATTGCTACCACCACCCCTCTGTGCCTGCCACCACAACACACCAGCCTCCCTCATATACGCTGCTAACCCATATTGTACATCCACACTGTTATTGCTACTACAACCCCTCCGTGCCTGCCACCACAACACACCAGCCTGCCTCATATACGCTGCTAACCCATATTGTACATCCACACTGTTATTGCTACCAGCACCCCTCCGTGCCTGCCACCACAACACACCAGCCTCTCTCATATACACTGCTAACCCATATTGTACATCCACACTGTTATTGCTACCACCACTCCTCTGTGCCTGCCACTATCCTGACACACTGATACATAGAAAATGCATACTTTACATATCGCTGGTGAGATGAACCAGACATATGTATGAAAAGACACCTCGAGTAGGCCTGTTCGATTCTATCTATCGTAAGATTTTTTTTTTTTTTTTTTCCCACCAAGGGCAAAATATATAAACCTGAGAATGTTATTGCTGTCACCCCCAACGCTCACACCGTTGAAACAATTATGTTATTGTATTCCAGGTAACGCCAGACGATCTTTTTTTTTTTCAGCGGATTACAGCACTAGCCAAGCAGTGCTGTCTTATCCTTCAACTGGTCGGCACAACTGTAATATTGTTACGGCTGACTTCAGATAATTTTATTCAAGTGAAGGTACCTCACAGGTGCATGAATGCCTAAACATATTTCCCACCAGGAAAGACACATAGACAACTAGATGTCATGGGGAGTGAAAGAATAGATAGATTAATGAATATACAGATTTTGCAATTAGAAGTGTGCAAAAATGGAAAATGAATGTGTAAAAGCATATACTGATTGGCAAATATACATCCCGACCAAAAGACGGGTAAACAAACCACGAAGGAAACAGACAGACAGAAACAATAACAGCCAATTATAGGTCTGGTTAGGGGGGGAACGATATCTAACCTTGAGGTTGGTATGGTTTTCTATATATATATATATATATATATATATATATATATATATATATATATATATATATATATATATATATATATATATATATATATATATCAGTTGACAGGTCGTCTCTCTCTCTGTCTCTCTCTCTCTCTCTCGTGTATGTAAGTGCACCAGCAATGGGTCTTATATCCTACACTGTCTTCCTCTCCGTTCACGCACTCCTTCATCCATATTCCACCACGCACCCACCACAGTGTTAATACTGTTACCATTAACCCTCTCACAGTAGGCACAACTCTACTGTACTAGTCAACGAAGCCTGATGTTAAGACGCGAGAAATCATACCCACCCGGGATTAACTCTGACACTTAAACAGGTACACAGATAGATACACTGATATATACAGTACATAAGTGGCTGGAAGGATGGACACAAGACAATTGGAGGATGGATGAATGGATGGATGGATTGATGGTTGAAATGATGAATAAACAAACACACAGACAGAACACAGACAGAAATGGACAAATGTATTGGCTGGGAAACTGACAGAGGATAAAGATTAATGTTCAAGAGGATAAACAGAAACAACGACAGCCAACACAGGTAGAAATCTGGGTGTGGTTGGCGAGGCACGAGATAGAACCAGATAGAGAGGTAGGTTTGTTTTCTTTCGAATTTCAACCCATTGCTGGTCTCGAGGTCATAGTTTTGTGTTTTATCTGTCTTGGCTAGTCGTATCTTTTCTTTATAACTGACGTGTGTATGAGTGTAACAAAATGGTGGGTGGTAAGCCGTAATAAAACAGCAAGTTGTATATCCTGGGCCAAAACGTTAAATGGGATAGTTTTAACATTTTTGGTGGGCCATATTTCTCTCTTCATCATAGTATAATCGTGCGACGTCAGCGGAAATAAACTGCAAGTAGGTAATTGGCAGGCAAAGGGTTAAAGGTGTTTTGTTGTGGCCACCCTGGATGAAGCCTGCCATTGGGTGTGGCCTGAGGGATGGCCAGACCCACTGACTAATAGATAAATAGATAGATACACACACACACACACACACACACACACACACACTCACACACACACCATGGATGAAGCCTGCCATTGGGTGTGGCCTGAGGGATGGCCAGACCCACTGACTAATAGATAAATAGATAGACACACACACACACACACACACACACACACACACACACACACACACACACACACACACACACACACACACACACACACACACACACACACACACACACACACACACACACACACACACACATCCTGGATGAACCCTGCCATTGGGTGTGGCCTGAGAGATGGCCAGACACACTTACTATTAGATAAATAAACACACACACACACACACACACACACACACACACACACACACGCTCTCTCTCTCTCTCTCTCTCTCTCTCTCTCTCTCTCTCCCATACACTCACATATACACATGCACACAGTTACACACATACATACACATTAACACACACACAGATAGATAGAGAGATAGATATTCAGAGAGAGAGAGAAAGAGAGAGATTAACAAGGTAGATTTCCAGTCTCTTCCTGGGCATTCAGATAAAACATACAAACTTCATGTCCAGTCCTTTGGTATGTATCTCGAGTTCGTTGAAACCCATGTGTTCACTGTCCCCTATTTCTTGTTGTTTATATTTTTGGAGGTGATAACCTAACAAGAATCATTGCGGGGGAGGGAGGGATTATGCTCCTAAATAACTGCATTACGGATGAGAGTCCATTGTACACCGTGTATGAAGATATCAAAGCCATACATGCCCTCGGTTAGTTGTTTCTGAGAAGTTTTCATTATGTTAAGGGGCTGACCCCCGAAAACTATGGTTGCAAAATCGTATGCAGTGGAGGACCATTACAGCAACATAACGACCTGACCTACGTGGTTTCATTGATATCCACCCAAAATACTACGAGTTAAACCACACACACGCACACACACACACACACACACACACACACACACACACACACACACACACACACACACACAGATGCATGTGCGCACTAAATCTCTCTGGACGGTATAGGGCGTGTTGCAAATAATTATACCCTCCTGCTTTCTGGGACTGATAAAATGGAGTGAATGATAGACTAAATTATTTACTTAAGTACACATAGATCAATAGACAAGGTCAAGTAGATTTACAGATAGTTATAAATGCTGATAAAAAGACCTTCCAGATATATGACAGACAGAAGCCAGTACAGCCAACACAGGTAGATAACTGGGTCTGGTTAGTCAGGCCTGGGATCGATACCTGCCAGTGATTGTGGCTTCTTTTTATATTTTATGACAACTTCCCCGATTTGAAATTGTTTTCATGCTGTATTAGTCCTGCCATCCTTTTCTCTGTCTGTCTGTCTGTCTATCTGTCTGTCTGTCTGTCTCACTATCTGTCTGTCTGGCTGTCTGTCTGTCTGTCTGTCTCTCTCTCTCTCTGGCTGCTGCGACTCAGTATCAGCATAATAAATTCGTCTGGCGTCAGCTGGAATAAAATACCAGAATCATCCTGAGCATGACACAGAGTTAATGGTCATAGAAGTAACATTTTCAGGCTCCTATGACTCCCTCTCAGCTGAATAAAACCGTCTGTCGTCAGCTGGAATATATTACTAAAGTTATCCTTATCATCAAAGAGTTAATGATTCATAACAGTTTAACAAGATTACACCTAAGCATGCAGCAGTGTTGTGATGACCCTGGATACGATAGACAGACCCAGTGATAGATATATAGATTGGCAGACAGATAGATGCATAGATAGATAGAGACATTGTTACAATGTATAAATAGGTAGACTCCGACAGGTGCATAGATGGATGGAGGCATATACAGATACTGATATGTAGATAGGCGGACACAGATAGATGCATAGATAGAGACAGATAAATACTGATATGTAGACAGGTAGACACATATAGATGCATAGATGGGTACAGACATAAACAAAAATTCCGATACATAGATAAACTGGATAAGATTGGGCAGATACATAGAGACCCTTCAAGATCAATATATAGATAGAAAGATTCTGTGATAAATACATACAGTACATACATACATACATATACATATACATATACATACCTACATTCATTCAGATAAATAGATAGATAGATGGTGAAAGGCAGGAATTCAGTGATAGATAAGGAAACGTAAAAAAAAACGTACATATACACACAGGTAGATAAACAGAATCGAAATCATGCAACAGTTGTAGATAAACAGACGCAAGAACAGCCAACAGTGGTAGATAAACAGAAGCGACAACAGCCAACAGTGGTAGATAAACAGAAGCAACAACAGCCAACAGTGGTAGATAAATAGAAGCTACAACAGCCAACAGTGGTAGATAAACAGAAGCAACAACAGCCAACAGTGGTAGATAAACAGAAGCAACAACAGCCAACAGTGGTAGATAAACAGAAGAAACAACAGCCAACAGTGGTAGATAAACAGAAGCGACAACAGCCAACAGTGGTAGATAAACAGAAGCAACAACAGCCAACAGTGGTAGATAACTGGGTCTGGTTACTGAGCACCCAGGATCCAACCCGAACCCACAGTCTGTCTTTCTTTATATATATTTTTTCTTTTGCTTTACTGTTTTTTTTTTTTTCACAGAACAATAAAACTCTCTCTCTCTCTCTTTGACCTGTGACCCGACAACACCTCTCTTCCCGAGGTCTAATCTGCCCACCTGTGCGGCCCAACTCAACGGATATCCACTACTGAAAGGGAAGTCCATAATATTTCTTCTTGAATATCTCCCTTAACTCTAACCCCAATTCTCCTAATTATTTACTTGCTAAATTGTGTCCCCTCCCCTGACTTAGTAAATAACATCAACATGCCCCCAGTACGAGTTCCTTGTCCCTCATGTGGAAACATATTCTTCAATGATTGGTTTCCGAAATTCGGAAGGCCCGATGCAAAATGTTTTATGTGCTTGACCAATGAAAATATTCAGTATCTAGAAAGCTCTATCAAAAGTCATCAGTATGCAATTGAGGATCTGAAACAGGAAAATGCAGACCTCAAGGCAGAACTCAAAAAAGCGAAGGAAAGTCCCCTGAATACGACTCAATATCTAGAAAGCACCATTAAAAGTCATCAGTATGCACTTGAGGATCTGAAACAGCAAAATGCAAACCTCAAGGCAGAGCTAAAAAAAAAGTGAAGGAAAGGCCCCTGAATATGACTCCAGCCGACCAGGCATTTCAAGTAGTATGTAATAAACGAAAATGTAAACAAACGCCTAAGAAAACACCCGAAATTCCTACATCCAACAGGTTTTCCGTTCTTTGTGATGAAGGGGAAAATAGCAGAGTAAAACAGCTCGTCCATATGATTGTTAAACATAGAAGCCAGGATATAAACAAAGCAAGTGGACGTTTCCTGGACACCAAATTCAGCGCTAGGGAGAGCACCACACTGGTGGTTGGTGACTCCATATAAAGAGGTCAGGGCGCTGCCTTTGCATCAAATAATAAAGGCAAGAAAAGATCAGTGAAGGTTGTACCTGGCAGCAGGATTGACATGATCACCAAAGATATTGCAAGTACACCAGTCAGTCGAGATACATGTCTTGTAGTAAATGTAGGAACAAATGATGCACACGACGGAGGTAGAGTTTCCACCAAAAATATCTTGCAGAAATATGAAGCCCTTCTAAAAGTAATGAAAAATAAGTCAGATAAGTGCGTGGTGAATGGTATATTGCCAAAGCTACGTTCCAATTCTTACTACTGGAACAGAGTAGTAGAAATTAATGGAGCCCTTAATGAAATGTGTACCAGAGAAAACATATATTTCAATGATGTCTGGAACAGATTTGTTGAAAAGCCAAGCCTCTTTAGACAAGATGGTGTACACTTAAATGCGAAAGGAAGTGCAGAGATGGACAAATTGATAAATATGGCCGTTTTTAAAATCCACGAGAATGCAGGTGTGGCGGAAACACCTGAGCCCCCTGGGGACCTCACGGACGCTCCCACCTCACCCACCTCGCCCATCACCCCAGCCCCGCCCCTCACCCTCACCTCACCCCTCCCTAATCTCACAGTCGCGCAGTCACCCTCCCCCTCCTCTCCCTCCCTATCCACCCCTCCACTGACCCAGGGAAACTAAATCTTAATTCCCGGGGAGATGGTGTATCCGGATTAGCCCTACAGTCAAAGTCAACCGCAGAGCAAATTAAAGTATTATCATTCAATGCTCGCAGTCTTAGAAACAAGTTTAACGAACTCAAAATCCTTCTAAGTGTCGAAGATTTTCATATAATTTCCGTAACAGAAACGCATCTGGATATAGGTAATAGAGATTTAGTAGCTGAATACCAGTTAGACTAGTATAAATTTCACTATAAATGCAGAGAAGATGAACGCCTAGGAGGTGGTGTTGGGATATATGTAAAAAAATCACTTAAACCCAACAGAGGTATCCTTAAGTGGACAGAACACCGAACTGATCTGTGTCAAATTACGTTTAAAATATATGAATATAAATATTGTTACAGTCTACCGTCGCCCTACTCATACTCCAGAGGAAGACACAAAACTATATAGTACCTTGCAGGAAGTTCTCGACGGGGACGAAACGTTGATTACCAGCGACTTCAACCTGCTGTCAATAAATTGGAATACAGTAACCGGTAGCAGTAATAATGACAAAAGAATGACAGATTTCATTAAGAACAACTTTTTATTTCAATGTGTCACGGAACCGACAAGACAGGGCAATATCTTAGATCTTGTTATCACTACAAATGAAGATATGGTCTCAAGCCTCACTGTGGGTGAACATCTAGCATCTAGCGATCATAATCTCATAAGATTTTCAATGAATCTCTCACATAATGAGTACACAAGTAAAACTAAAATGCCGGACTATAAAAACGCAGATTTTAACGGCCTAAAGGATGCCCTGAGTACACTAGCTGAACACATAGAAAGAATTAATGATGTAAACGAAATGTGGGCAGAATTTAAGCACGTATTAATGACCGCTCAAAACAAGTACGTGCCAATGAAATCTAGACAAAACAAGGGTAGAAACAAACCAGCGTGGTTTAATGCCAATATCAGCAGAGCAGTTAAAGAAAGAAACCGTCTCCACACCTTGCTTAAAAGTCACACCAGTGAATTACTCACAGGGCAATATACCAGTAGTAGAAGAAAAGTTAAAAAACTCATTAGAACAGCTAAACGACAATTTGAAATTGATATAGCAAAAACAAGTTCTACGGATCCTAAGCTTTTTTATGGATACATTAACGGCAATAACAGACTCAAGGCGGGCACTGGTCCACTTATCAGCGACGGGGGTGCTCTTATCTCGGACGATCAGGAAATTACCTCTACTTTAAATAAGTTTTTCAGTTCAGTTTTCACAGTAGACGCCAATGACACCATCGAAGAGCATCAAATGTCAATCCAAAACGTACTAAGTGATATGCATATTAGCAGTAATGAAGTGAGAGATAAACTTAATAAAATGAACAGTAGTAAGACTCCCGGCCCAGACAATTTCTACCCTAAAATACTAAAAAATGTGATGTATGTAATATGCAGTCCTCTACCATCTATCTTTAACAAGTCCCTACAACAAGGAAAGGTTCCAGCAGACTGGAGACTGGCTAACGTGACCCCTATATATGAAAAGGGCAGTAGAGATCAACCAGGTAATTATAGACCAATTAGCCTAACCTCTGTCTTGGGAAAGATCCTCGAATCATTAATTAGAGATAGAATAGTTGAGTTCCTAGAAACTAATAACGTAATTAGGAACAGCCAGCGTGGCTTTAGAACGCGGAGATCATGCGTGACAAATTTAATTGAGTGTTACGATACCCTTTTTAAAATGAATGATTGTACCAGGTCACTTGATATAATCTACTTAGACTTCCAGAAAGCCTTTGACAAAGTGCCGCATGATAAACTTATGACAAAAGTAAGATCACTTGGAACTGACGGAAATATTCATAGGTGGATACGTTGCTGGTTATGTAAGAGAAAGCAACGAGTCGTTATAAATGGAGTAGTCAGACTGGGCTCCAGTGACCAGTGGTGTTCCTCAGGGATCAGTGTTGGGACCAGTCCTATTTATTATATACATTAACGATATCGATGTTGGCCTAAACAATTTCATTTCTAAATTTGCAGACGACACAAAAATCGGCAACACTATATTAACTGAAGAAGACTGAATTTGCCTTCAAAATGACCTTAATAATATTATCAGCTGGTCAGAAAAATGGCAAATGCCCTTCAATGTAATTAAATGTCAGGTACTGCAATGTGGGAAGAAAAACAAAAGGTATGATTACGAAATGAAGGGCCAAATCATTAGCAAGTCCTCACTAGTTAAGGATCTAGGCGTACTAATTTCAGACGATCTGAAATGTTCAAATCAATGTATCTCTGCCCCCAATAAAGCCAACAGGGCCCTAGGCTTCATCAAAAGACATTATACATAGAAAAGCAAAGATATTGTAATCCCCCTATACAAAAGCATAGTCAGGCCACACTTAGAGTTTGCAGTGCAATTTTGGGCGCCTCACCTAATTAAAGATATAGAAATACTGGAAACTGTCCAGCATAGGGCTACCAAGTTAATCCCGTCCCTGAGGAATAAACCATACCTCGAGAGACTCAGGGAATTAAACCTATTCTCTCTTAGAAAACGGAGACTTAGGGGACAACTGATAGAATGTTTTAAGATTCTAAAAGGCTTTAGTAATACTGATTCAAGCAAGCTATTCACAGTAATTGCCGAGACTGTAACTCGAGGAAATGGTATGAAGTTGCAAGCAAGGAGGGCTAATCTTGATACCACCAAAAACTTCTTCACTTACTCTGTTATAGGCGAATGGAATAAACTCCCTGGCAATGTGATTGAGAGTGGTACCATAAATATATTTAAAAAGAGACTGGACATGTATCTCGACGCAACTGGTATCGTTAGTTAATATATAAACATTCTATTCATCTTTTGATAAAAAAAAAAAAAAAATTGCATGCATAGAGTAAGTATGTGGCTGTATGCCCAAATTTTCCTCTTCCATATTATTCTACTATCTGTCGATCCTATAAAATTCCTTCGGGTTTTTCATTCCTGCAAGGTATTACTTCCTCTCTTGTTTCCTGTACGGCAAATGCCGGAGGGTCTGGAGGGTGGGGGAGAGAGCCTTCTGCTGTGCTATCCTTTTCTTCTGCTCCTGTGCACTATATAAGGATTAAGGCCGGACCACCTCGTAGGGACCGTAAGGTCTGTGTGATCTGTGTATCTCTGTAACTATGTAACTCTCTCTCTCTCTCTCTCTCTCTCTCTCTCTCTCTCTCTCTCTCTCTCTCGTACAGAAATAAATCCATACCTGTACAGTGTGTGGAATATTTGTTCATTATACATGGTGAACGTTCTATTATTCATTCCTTTAATACGTGGACATATGGGATACAGACCTTTTTAGCCGGGAACTGTATGATAACTAAGGTAGCTGAGTGGTAACACAGAGATGGAGTGAGAGTAAGAGGCTGGCAGAGACCCTGTTGGAGATAAGAAACCTGGAAATATATTGCACTGCCATGGAACTAACTTACAGTTAATAAGGTGGAGTTGAGAAAGTTTGGAATGCTGATAATAATGATGATGACGATGATGGTGTTGATGAGATGATGATGATGATGATGATGACAGAGAAGTGTAATTGTGTTTTCAAGTGGCCGTCATAGATGAATTAAGTGGCAGAGAGAAGAGATAGATAAACATAAGGCCAAACAGACCGACAGACGGATAAAAAGACATGGAGATGGATATGTTGATAGAGACGTATGTCTACGCAGAGACAAAAAATACAATGATGACATAATCGAGACATACAATATTAACATGAGTGACGAACAGAATCACTGTTCTTAATAATGGGATGGATAAAGAAAATGAAAGAGATACAGATACAGTTAAAGATTATATTTTCCATACATCTGTCTGGTAGAATCACTGTTTAGCATATAGCCATGAGTGGAGAGAAAGACAGTTACACATAGAGTTCAAGATTATATTTGCCATACATAATCTGGCAGAAACTCCTACAGCCAACACAGGTGGATATCTGGGTGTGGACAGTGACGGCCTGGGATCGAACCCAGACAAAGAGAGTTTCTTTTTCTGTATCAAGCCTGGGTTCAAAATTAGGTTAGTGTGTGTGTGTGTGTGTGTGTGTGTGTGTGTGTGTGTGTGTGTGTGTGTGTGTGTGTGTGTGTGCGAGCGCGCGCCTTATGTTCCCCGTTTGTGTATGTCAGACTTTATCTCTCTCTCTCTCTCTCTCTCTTTTTCTCTAACACAAGGATAATAATTTCCTCTGGCTTACGTAACTAAAAATTCGCTCTCAGACTATGTATAGATCTATATGCATGTTTATCCATCTATCAGTGTATCGATCTATTTACTTACCCGCCTACCTAACTACCTACTGCTGACATATATACCTGCCCATCTACCTACTTAACCACCTGTTTATCTGCATAGCTATCTATCTGCCTATCTATCAGCCTATTGTATTAAAGCACCTGTTCACACGGTCAGAAAGATGATATCTGGGTGCTTAAAGTAAGAAGTATGAATGTCGGGGGTAGGGTTGTGAAAGGTGGATCGAAAAGACCTGGGACGAGGTCATAGAGGGTATCCTCAGGCATAGGTGAATGAAAAGGGAGGCTGCCAGAGACTGAGCAGCATTGAGAGCCGACCATTAGGTGAGCAAGGGAAACAAATGCAAGCATGTTGGAGCCTTTTAACATGATACGATAATACCTCCAGCAAAAGGAGAGCCAGATGAAAAACACAAGGTTTGTGTTTGGGTGGCTGATGTGTAAAAAGCCCTCCCACCACAACATACCAGCCTTCCTCATATACGCTGCTCACCCATATTGTACATCCACATTGTTATTGCTACCACCACCCCTGTGCCTGCCACCACAACACACCAGCCTCCCTCATATACGCTGCTAACCCATATTGTACATCCACATTGTTATTGCTACCACCACCTCTCTGTGCCTGCCACCACAACACACCAGCCTTCCTCATATACATTGCTAACCCATATTGTACATCCACACTGTTATTGCTACCACCACCCCTTTGTGCCTGCCACTACCCTGACACACCGATATATAGTTATACTGACCCATATCGTTCGTGGGGTGAACCAAGTAAATTTATTAACAGTGTTACATATCCTATGATTTCATCATCCTTTGTATAATTCTAACGTACGCTATGCTGCATGTTTGATCACGATTCGCCTCTTGGCTTCCATAGTGACCAGGCTTGCGTGTTCTACCTCACTCCCCCCTTCTCCCCCTTATAGTAGAGTAAGTCGTTCTTTCTGTTGTTCAGAGCAGGAGTGTCAACTCTTCGTCCTCTGTGCCCTCATTTGCGAGTCCTTCTTGCAGGTGGAATCGTCTGCCGGCCCCCTATATAATGAGCTCAGTCTCTGCATTAATTGCCACTTAGATCTACTCCTCATTTTGTTCACATTTCTGTCCTCCCCTGTATAGTGTATTATTATTGTGAGTGCTCAGGAAGTCTCCAACCATCTAGCTGCTGTGTAATTTGAGCATGAGTGTTATTACCATTTTTCTTGCGCTGTGTGTAGCCTGAGGCGTTAATTCGTAGGCCTGGGAAGGTCTTTGTGATTCATGTGGGGTTTTTAATGTCAGCCAATATTAATAATATTTTGTATCTGTAATAATATATCTTGCTTTAACTGAGCATTATCCGGTTTTCTCATTTATCAGGGCTTAGATAAATTTGTTCTTGCTAAATTCGTATTAATAGAGGCTATTGCAGTTAACCATATATGTAACCTGTTTTGCCATTACATTATCCTTATGGGTCCTGAATGTTTAGTTGTTAGTTTGAGCATTAAACTTTAACTTGTAATTTTACCTAACTCTTTGTTTTGAACGTGGAACTTTGCGGGACAGTATTGATTTTAGTATTCTCACTTGAAGTGTCCATTATCTCTCTCTTTTCCGTAACATAAATTTGGCGACCTCTTATCAGGATATTCAGGATATTATCATAAGGATATTGCTTGATATTTTGTGACTGTGATTTATTCATGATGTCTACTATTACTACTCTTGATGAAGCCAAAAATTTTTTGTCAAATGTGCAAACAGTGTGTGATGTAGAAAACAGAACAAAGAATGAACTTAAGCTTGTTGCTCAACAATTAGGAATTGCTGTTCACTCTCATCATTCTAAAGATCAAATTGTTGACATGATTGATAAAAGCTTGTTTAATGTAACTCCTCCAGATGAGCAAATGCAGACTGAAATAGCTAAGTTACAGCTAGCCCTGCAGGAGGCTCGTGCTAAGGACGCTGAGTTTCAGGCTCGTGCTAAGGAGGCTGAGGCTAAGGAGGCTGAGTGTCAGGCTCGTATTCAGGAGGCACAGGCTTAGGCACAAATTGAACTTGCTAGGCTTCAGGCAGACCATGAGTATCGCATGAAACAAGGTGGAAATGGATCATCTAGCTCTGATGATTTTGATGTGGCTAAAAATGTTAAACTTGTCCCTCCTTTTAATGAATCTGATTTAACAAAGTATTTTCAGTTGTTTGAGAGAGTAGCTACAGGTTTTAATTGGCCCAAAAAGTATTGGCCAGTACTCCTTCAAACTGTTCTCACCGGTAAAGCTCAAGTAACTTGTGCATCTTTGCCTCAGGATCAATGTGATAATTATGATGTAGTTAAGAGCTTGATTCTTAAGGCCTATGAGCTTGTTCCTGAAGCCTATAGAGTAAAATTTAGGACAACTTATAAGCAAGATAAGCAATCCCATGCTGAGTATGCAAAAATCAAAGAAGATCTGTTACAGCAGTGGTTAAATTCTAAGAATGTAAATTCTGATTTTGATAAATTTAAGCAGATGATTTTGCTGGAGGACTTGAAAAGGTGTATTAATAAACATGTAAGCCTATATCTTGATGAGAAAAGAATAGATAATTTGTCTGATGCTGCAGTTTTAGCTGATGAATATGTTCTCACTCACAAGAGATATTCTAAAGAAAAAAGAAAAGCTGAGAGTAAGTACGTTGCCTCTAATCAGAGTACAGGTAACAGGAAAGAGAATAAAGATGATGTTTCTCAGGAAGTAAATATCAGCTTCACCTCTAGATTTCAGAAAAGTAAATGTACTTATTGTAGTAAGCTTGGTCATACTACGGAGAAATGTTTCAGGAGACAGCATGATGTGAACAAAAAGGAGTCTTTAAATATTCAGTCAGTTGGTCTAGTGTCCACCCTTGAGAGTTCCCAGAATTCTTTAACCGAGTTAACTGAACTTGCTTTGAGGGGTAAATTAAATTCTCATGATGAAGCTCCTCTTTTGAGCAGTAATGTGGGTGACACTCTCAAGAGTTCATGTGCTAATTTCCTGTCTGATGGTTTTGTCAGCCCTCTGGACAGTAATGACAGGAAATCAGTTAAAATATATCGTGATACAGGTGCTTGCCAATCCCTTATGCTGACCAGTGTTTTAGGCTCTAATGTTAATTCCTCTAATGAAACTGTAATCTTACAAGGTGTAGGGAATAATTACTTCTCTGTCCCTCTGTGCAGAGTGAATTTAGAGTCTGGTTTTATTAATGGTTCCGTTATGGTTGGGTTGGTTGAGACACTCCCAATGTCAGGTGTAACTTTCTTACTTGGAAATGATATTGGTCGAAGTCAAGTGTGTCCAGCTCCTCAGTTGTCTAGTGAACCAGTGACTGCGACCCAGGATTGTGATATCCCTGAGGTGTTCTCTGCATGTGCTAAGTCTAAAGTTACTGATGACTTAGAGGATAATGATGATGATGATGTTATCCTAGCTGACACTTTTCTTGCTAATTTGGACCACTCACCAGATGAGGCAGTACCCTGTAGTGTTGATAATTTGTCTCATTCAAGAGTTGGTTGAGTTGCAGGTTGCTGACCCTGAGTTGAAAGGTGTAGCTAACTCTGCTTCCAGTGAAGAAGAGTCAGCTGGTGCTTCTACTTGTTATTATATAAAATCAGGAGTACTTATATATAAAAGAATAGATTTACAGTGTAGTGTGTACACTGTTGCAATATGTACGAGCAACACAAAAAGACAATTGTGCTGTGGCGGGAAAGTGCAATCACCGGTATGTTTTCGAGCACAAAAATAATTCACAACCCAGAGGGGTTTTCCAGTGCTGTTCATCCATAATGCCCAGTGTAGGTGGGAGACCAACTGAAGTTTCACTCAGTGAATACTGGCATTGCTACAAAGCACTCATTCTTCGCTTTAATGTTTTTAGCTTATTAATGATGGAAGACAAACATTGACTATTTCGTTGGTAAAACAGGATTATTATTTTTTTTATCACACTCGTGTGCATTACAGGATGTTGAACCCAGTCTGTCTGGCCAAGCAGACCCATCAACAGCAAACAAGCAAGCTACCGCCCCTGCAGGGTCATCCCGTGCTGTGAACCGATGATCCCTTACAGCTGACAACGCCTTACCACAGTGAAGCGTGGAGAACAGTGTGGAGGATTGGTTCGTGGATGAATCTGCATTTGCGTCTCCACCCAGTTAACAGGGGCACCATAGCAGGCTCCAATTTAACCCTGCAGTTTGGCTATATGGTTACCACTCAGCGTTGTATATTGTTTCCTGGATAACAGGAAACCATTTAGCTTGTCTCAATGTAGAGCCACCTAAAGTGGAAAGAAAAGTAATGAAAGTGACAGAAAGGAGAGAGAAAGTTGGGTATCAACTTTATTACAGGACGGCTCACTTACATGGGTGTGTGGCCAGGTAGAGTAATTATGGTACGGCTGCGCTGAGAATATGGGATTACGGAGAATTAATTGGTTAAGAAATGACCCCTTTGAGTACGATGACGAATTGGATATTCCATTGTTTCCACAACCAGTTATCTTATGCAGCTTTGGAGAAAATTCTCAAGCTAGAGAATTTATATAACCTCCGTTAATCCTTTAAATGCTGGAAGTGTGATAAGTATGATTAAAATTCAAATAAAGAAGCACTGCCTGGATTGAATAAGCGAATGTGTTCACGTCCACATGAACCTGGGTATAACATCAACTCACCCTCACTTCCCACAGCTACACATATTCTCCTATAATTCCTCACAGTCATTATACACACTTCCCTACCGATATAAGCAACATATGTCACACTGGATTATCAGCTTTCAATTAAACAAAGTGCCTCATTACCTCACACAGACACTCCTCCAGACATTAGTAAGCCCACAAAATATCCCCTTCACCCACTGCCACCAGTTAAGGGTATAGGGAGCGAAGAGTGTGTGTAGCAGCACGAATTACTGATTTATGACTTAGTACTTAAGGAGTGCATGGTGAAGATGACCTATGCACCAAGGAAGGATATGTGGAAGTTGTAAAACCAAACAGTAAGAGATGCATTCTACAGCGAGATGAGTAGAGTGATATCTGAAAAGAGAGCTATCGACAGAACTGTCAATGAGCAGCACAAAGCTCTCAAGAACTATCTTCTGAGAGTTATTGATTCAGTGTGTGGATGGACAAGGGGACCCTAAAGACATTAAGCAGCATTGTGGTGGGGTGAGGATGTAGAAGCTGGAGCTGAGGAGAAAATTAAACTTTTCTTGGAATGGGAGAAGGGTAGTAACAAAGAAGAATTCTTGGCTGCCAAGCGTAAGGCTGGAAAAGAGGTATACAGGGAAAAATCTGAGTCTCAGAGACTTTTACTGGCTAACCTAAATCACGCTGAAAGGAAGAATGTGATATTTGAAGTAGCAAATCAGATGAAGAGGGAAAACAGGGATGTCATGGGTAAGAGGCGTGTGAAGATTAACGAAGGAATGGTAGTGATGAACAGTGAGGATATTAAACACGCTTGGAAAGCTGAATGAGAAGTTTAACTGGAAGAGGGAAGGTTTGGAGTCAGCGGATTCAGTGTTTGACCCTGGGCCCTTGTTTGACACACTAGGCAGGATGCATGTGGAGAAGGCGGCATGTGTGTCTGGGTTGACTGCTGAAATGTTGAAGGCCTTAGGAGATATAAAAGTGGAATTAGTTACTGATTAGTAAAATACGATTATATAATTATGAATGTGTTGTAACAGATAATTGACTGAAGAGTGTAATCGTAAATGTTCACAAAGGGAAGGGTAATGTTCTGGAATGAGGAAATTTCAGAGGCATCAAACTTTTGGACCAGATAGGGAAGGTAGTGGAGAAAGTTCTAGATGGCATGATTAGGGAAAAAACGAATAATGATGAGATGCAGTTTGGGTTTATGCCAGGCAAAAGTATCAGTGATGCCATTTTTTTTTTTTTTTTTTAGATAATGAATGAAGTAAAAACAAAGGAAAAAAAATAAGTCCATGTGCCTAAAAGCATCTTCTATTCATAAAATATTTATAACAACTGGATTTGAATTGAAGTGGATTAAATGTTTGTGGGAAACAACTCCCAGGAAGTGAATTCCAGGGAGTAGTAGTTCTGGGGATAAATGAATTTTGATAAGCAGAGGTTCTGCATTGCGGGGGTGAGAGTGTGAGTTCACGGGCGCTCCCAGCTGCAAGAGTATTTCGGAAGAAAATGTGAAGGGGAGGAACAATTGAAGCCAGTTCGTCAGAGCACTTACGGTAAAAATATCGATAAAATAATACTAAAAAAGCAACATCTCAACATATTGATAATGGAGGAAGGTCTTGCGTAATGGCAGGATTATTGCTTAATCTAATGGCTTTATTTTGAATTTTGTCCAACTGCCTCAATGCAACCGCTCCACATCCACTCCACAGTGGTGAACAGTATTCGATCTAAGAACGCACATGACTTTTGTATATTGTGGCCATCTGCTCATCAGTGAAGAACTCATGAACTCTGTACTTAAGTCCCAATTTTTTGGAGGCATTTTTAGCAAGGGATTTAACATAAGCCGTCCAGCTTAGGTTGGGGTTTAGAGTAACACCTAGGATATCAATTGTAGTGGATATGGGAATACTGACATCATTTAAAATTATATGAGAGTCTGAATGATTCTTTCTGTTGGAGAAATTAATGTATTTAGTTTTCTGAGCATTAAATGAGACCAGATTTGTTTGTCCCCATTGATTAATTTTAGAAAGGTCCTGGTTCAGAGAAATTGCTGTGTTTATTTGGGAATTTATAATGTCAAATTGTGTAAAGGAAGTACTAAATGTGAAAGAACTATGAAGGGTCGAGTCATCAGCATAAGAGTGTATTGGGTTGTGTTTGACAGATAGGAGGTCATTTATATGTATGAGAAAGAGGGTTGGCGTCAAAACTGATCCCTGAGGTACGCCAGCATTTATGGAATGAAACTGAGAATAAATACCATCTACCATGACCATTATTTTTCTATTTTGAAGGTAAGAAGAAATTAGAGGAACCAGTGATGCAAAGGCATAGTGTGATATCTTAGACAATAAGGACCGGTCCCATACTCTGTCAAATGTTTTTGATATATGTTACAGGAAAGAGAAAGGATCTGTACTTTGTTTTGATTGATATGGAGAGGGCCTTCGACAGAGTCCCTAAGGAGGTGGTGAAGTGGACAATGATAAAACTTGGGATCGAGAAGTGACTGGTTAGACTGGTTGTGGCTGTGTATGTCGGTGTTCACACCCAGGTAAGAGTGAATGGAGATTTTGAGTTATGAGTTTTCCGTGAAAGTTGGTGCGCATCAGGGCCTTGAGCCTCTTATTGTTTATCAGGGTGCTTGAAGCCCTCTCACGTGACTTCAGAGCTGGGCTTCCGTAGAAGATGTGTGCCGATGATTTGGTGTTGACTGCAGTGGATGAAAAGGAAGGGAAGGAAAGATATTGGAAGTGGAGAGATGCTGTGCACAAGGCCTTGAAAGTAAATGCAGATAAAACGACGGTGAGGGTATCTAGGCTTGGTGGCGGTACTGTCAAAGAAGAGGGAGAGTTACCATTTGATGTTTGCCACAGGGGCATGGAAAGTAATTCCATCTTGAGCAGTGCTTTTGATAAGTAGGTGCATAAGAGATATAGTGGTATTAGTGGTAGACTGCGATATAATAGTGATTTCATGTGGCCAGTGCGTCGGCAAGAGCATGTGGAAATTGTCAGGCGAATAAGGATTAATCTTGCTGGTGAGTTGCTTGAGTGTCTGGAAGAGTTTTTTTGCTTAAGAGACATGCAATGTGCTGGAGGTGGGGCCCTGTGGCTAAAGTGAGGAGTGGTTGTACGAAGTTCAGGAAGCTGTTGCCTCTTCTGACGTTGAGATAGATCTCCCTCCGTGTTATGGGATCTTCGTATGTGGCATGTGGCAGGAGTGTAATGCTGTATGGTAGTGAGACTTGGGGAGTAAGGGAAGAGGATATTCGCAGGCTCAAACGTGCAGAAATGACGGTGATTAGGTGAATGTGCAGTACGTCCATGAATGCGAGGCCGGGGGGGGGGTGAGGTTTACGATAAGAGTTGAGAGGAAGGATGGGACTGGAGAATATTGTTGTTGTGATGAGAGGGGATAGATTGAGATAGTTCTGGCATGTGGAGACGATAGGGGATGAAAACTGGGTGCAGAAAGTGCTAAATGTGAACGTTGGTGATGGGGTTGCGAGAAACAGACCTAAAAAGACCTGGGACGAGGTTATAGAGTGTGACCTCGGGGATAAGGGACTGAATAGGGAGGGTGCCAGAGATCGAGTAGCATGGAGAACCGCCATTAGGTGACCAAGGTAGACACATGCAAGCATGTTGGAGCCTTTTTAAACGAAACGAAATGAAACAATGCGAAGGAAGTTGTGGTGGAGGATGTGTAGTTGTGGTGAAGAGAATTTCTAGGGCTGGTGAACAGTGTATGGTTGTAAACGGGAAGAATCTATGTGTATAATCATTAACTGGTGGTAGTGGGTGAAGGAAAGTGTTCTTATATCGGTAGGTATGTGTGTGTGCTGACTGTGAGGAATTATACGAGAATGTGTAGTTGGGGGAAGTGAGGGGGAGTTGTTGTTATACCCAGGTTCATGTGGATGTGGACCCATTACTGTTTACTTAAGATCTTCTTGTCCAGCAGTTCACCATCCTCCTCAGACGGGATACAGCAGTAGTTCAGGGGCGTTTGTATAACCTCTCTGTTGCTCTGTTATATCGATGCCACCACTAGAAGGCGCCCCTCTTCAGTGTGGGATAAGGTGAGATGTGTCAGTGGTGGAGATTGTTTAATGGTGAAATCTATACAATACGAGAAGTGATGGAGTGTGCAAGAAGTGGTGGTGCAAAGGGAAGGTTGTGTGATGGCTTTGTAGATTTTTTTTCTATATATAGTAGACTGAAAACATAATAAAGGCTACTAGCTAGGCACTAAGAGACGACACATTCATTGAAATACTCCTTCTTATCGGTCCGCAAAATGGAAAATAATTACTTGGAAAAAATAAATACAACGCTTAGTGGAACACAGGTATGTCTGTATGATGCATTTCATTTGGCGTCTGTGGGGAAGGGAAGGGAGAAGCAGGGCAAACCAGACTGAACAAGGCAGGGAAGAGTTGGACGGAGAAAGGTCAGGCAGAGCAGGGCTGGCAAAACAACATACAGAATCCAGACAGCAGCTCCACAGCACAACCAATAGAGGACAGTAGTGAAGACAATAAACTCTCTCTCTCTCTCTCTCTCTCTCTGATGATGTTTTGTTCTGGCAGTGTTCTCATTCCAGTTGGGTGTTGTATAATAATTTACCCTCAACTTTGAACAATTGTGAAGCTGCTCGCAGCCTTTCGCTCACAGCTTAACACCCTCCACCACACAAGAGAGTGCCAGAATTGTATCCTCTCATTTGAAATTAATATTACGTATTATCTGTGTATGAACGCGAGTACAGTACATACGTAAGAATCCAGCCGTATATGATTCACACAAAACACATTTCATATTAATGCTACATAGAAATATGTCATCAAAATATTAAGTACATGTCGACTACAAAATATATTCTAAATATACTAGTATGGGTAGCAAGTCACTTATTAAATACACAGATATACAGCTGTTAAATAACGAGCTGTCTTTCAGTATCTTTATCATTTACTATAAAACATTCCGAAATACCATCTCTATAAACTGCTTTCGTCACTACTAGTAACGTGGGTTTATCCCCTGCAGGACGAAGACCTCATCCAACATTCTAAACTCCCGCATATTCGTTGTTGACATATACCATCCTAGCCCGAGTGTAGGTACCAAGTAACCAACTGGTGTTCAGCCCAGTTCCTTCACTCCATACATCTACAGGTTGTTGTTGTCTTACCCACACCGCTCATTTGATCTCCATTTTCTAGCGGAGACCTTCGTGTATTTGCTCAGTTTCTTTCTTCTTTCCTCTAATCACTAGTAATTTTGGTGTCATTCCTTATTACTTCATCAAATCCACATCATATTTAGTACAGTTGTATCTTGGGCATATACTCCCAGATACCCTCCTCATTTCATAGTTTACCCCATTAGATGGTTTTATAAGGTCGTCAGAGTGCAGTCCCAACAAACATACATACTAAATAATATTGGCTGGTATGAATTCAAAGAGCTTACCATCTTTAAAGCTAGGGATATGTTTGTGGAAACCATTGTGAATACAGTTGGTAAAAACAGAATTTTTTACATCTAAATTCCGAAAGGCTTTACCTGGCATCATAAATTTTTGTTGGTGTATGGTGGTAATTAAATCCTCAACCTTCACCTATTGTTTTGTTCTGCAGTTTCCGTGTTTTTCTCCACTTCACAAAAAATACACGTTATCTGAAACAATCAGCTCAAAGTCTTCCTCCACAGCGTCATTGCATTTGTGTGTGTGTGTGTGTGTGTGTGTGTGTGTGTGTGTGTGTGTGTGTGTGTGTGTGTGCATTACTTTCCGTAAAGCCTGTCTGTCTCTCTAATCGGTATACACATACACAAACACACACACATACACACACACACACACACACACACACACACACACACACACACACACACACAAAACTGCAACGCGAGATGTGAAGGTCATTTCCTCCAAATCAGCACTTAGAATGCAAATTTGTGTTAGGCTTGTACCTGCCTACGGCTTCGAATGATGGTGTGTGTGTGTGTGTGTGTGTGTGTGTGTGTGTGTGTGTGTGTGTGTGTGTGTGTGTGTGTGTGTGTGTGTGTGTGTGTGTGTGTGTGTGTGTGTGTGTGTGTGCTAGTCATTGCCGGTCAGGAAGACAGTCAGACAATGTTGGTGAAAGAAACAAAGCCATAAACACACAGACAGGTTTACAGTTCAATGTCACCAACACACAAGCGGGAATTACTGTACTTGCTTTCAATAGAGAGCTGGGGGAAGTAATGAGTCTAACGAAATGCAATGGATGAAAGAGGATTAACGCAGCAAAGAGAGTAGGAGAGAGAGAGAGAGAGAGAGAGAGAGAGAGAGATTGTCTGGAACGGGAAGCTATCAAGGAGAGATGGGAGTTCGCTGAAGAGGATTAGGCGGAAGAGGGGACATAAAGGCGAGGTGGCGATGAGATGCAAAGATTATGGCGATATGGAGAGGTGGAATGTGATGGAGGAGAAAGCGGCAGTGTGATGTAAGGTGACAAGGGGAAGATGATTTGCATAAGGGAGAATGAAGACAGATCCTGAAAAGTATTGAGGAAAAATTGTCTCTTGTGTGTTGTTATATATATAGGTGATAAAAAGTGGACTTAAAAGGGCCAGGCTTATTTTGTGAAACACTGGAGTAGAAGGAACTGGAATCTTTACTAGGTTAGGGGTAGAAGAAGCATTATAACAGGTTATAAACACTAAACAACAAAGTAAATTTTGTGATGAGAACGTTGACTGATACTGACAGCGAAGTTTGGAAGAAGAAAAAAAAAAAAAGTGGGCTCAGAATGATGCCGTGGTACAGTATGTACATAACAGCTACAGGCTGAGACTGCTAATCGTAAGCTCATGTCTGCCATATCGTTACCAGCCATATAATCTTAGACATGGCACCTTGAGGTTCCTTTATCTCTCGCTCCTTTCTTCTCATGCCCCAGTGTGATTTGTACCATTTGTGTTCAGTTTCTTTTTTTTTTTGCTTTCCTCTTTTTCCTTCTGTCTCTTGTCTGTTGTTCTCTTATGATTTATGCTTTCTCTCTCTCTCTCTCTCTCTCTCTCTCTCTCTCTCTCTCTCACACACACACACACACACACACACACACACACACACACACACACACACGAGCCTCTAAACGTCACCTTCAACGAGTAAAGTTTGGTGCTACTTTTCCCATCACCCTCCTTATCTTCCCCTTGGCACTGTTAACTCTCAGGTGTTCTGCCAAAGACGAAGTTGAGGGCCATGTGAGAGTGTTTGGTTTTCCGTTCTTTCACATTCTAGAGGCTGCAGTTATGGACCTCTTTTATCGAGTGAGGTGTCATATGAACTCTCTCTGGCTGACGGTGTGTTAGTGGTCGACATGCTATAGTTAATCTAACGTTAAAGTGACCAAATAAAAAAGGGGAGAGTTAAAGCCATACACGCAAAAATCTTTATCTAAATGTTCGCTGGAATAATGTTTGTATCCGTGGAAGGGTGTCCATCATGCAGTAAGTTATTCATTCATTACACGTTTGATACAACGCACAGGAACATGTTTAAATGCAGAATTACTAAATAATGAAATATGTATCTATACGCCAATGCAGCAACCACATTATATGGTGTGAAAAGTTGTAAGAGGAGAGGCGGTCTGCAGTCCTAATGGACCCAGGTTCGAATCCCGGCTGGGGCAGGAAACAGTTTAAGGATTTGAATTTCTTAAAAAGAAGAAGAAAAAAAAAAACAGACTTTTCTGATCTACCAGATGACACACCGACATGTCATAAAAGTACCCCGGTAATACCAGTACACCAGTCCTATATGAGACAGCCCAAGCATGTATTCAATATGGATGGTGGGTGTTAGTGCCGAAGTGGTGACATGTGGAGATGTAGGAGGACTACTGAGCCCCAAGGAGGACTACTGGGAATAGGCCCTGAAGCCTTTGTCCAGAGTCGAACACGTAATACATATATATATATATATATATATATATATATATATATATATATATATATATATATATATATATATATATATATATATATATATATATATATATATATATATATATTGTTACGGAACAGAGAATGATAACGTACACTTTAAGTGAGAATGCTAAAAATCACTACTGTCCCGTAAAGTTCCAGGTTCAAAACAAAAGAGTTAGGTAAAATTACAAGTTAAAGTTTAATGCTTAAATTAACAACAAAACATTCAGGACTCATAAGGATAATGTAATGGCAAATAAACAGGTTAAATATATGGTTAACTGCAATAGCCTCTATTAACACGAAATTAGCAAGAGTAAATTTATCTAAGTCAGCCCTGATAAAATGAGATACCAGATAATACTCAGTGAATGCCAGATAAATAATTACAGATACAAACTATTATAAAAAATGACTGACATAAAGAACCCTACATGAATTACAAAAACTTCACTAGGCCTACAAATTAAACTTATGCTATACAGTACAAGAAAAAATGCAACAACAGTTATACTCAAATTACACACAGCTGCTAGATGTTTGGAGATTTCTCGAGCACTCACAATAATAATATCTGTACAAGGGAGGACAGAGATGTGAACAAAATGAGGAGCAGATCTAAGTGGCCATGATGCAGAGACTGAGCTCATTATATAGGGGCTGGCAGAGCTTGATACAACTTGTAAGAGGGACGCGCAAATGAAGCCATGGGGACAGAGAGCTGAAAATCCCGCAAAGTATAACAGAGAGAACGACTTACTCTACTATAACGGTAGAAGGGGGGGACTGAGGCAGAACACGCTCGTGATCAAACATGCAGCAACTGTGCGTTAAAATTACACAAAGGATGATGAAATCATAGGCTATGTAACACCTCCCCACAAAGAAAAAAGAAATTTACAAAGGAAATTTCTTATTACTCTAAAACAATCTGTCTAAAATCTGGATAAGCAATCTGCAATAACATTTTCTTTCCCCTTGACATGTTGTATGTCTAATGAATACTCCTGAAGAAGTAGACTCCATCTTGTCAATCTCCGATTTTTATCTTTAAACTTACTAAGGAATTTCAGTGGGTTATGATCGGTATAAATGACTATGGGGTCAAAACCAGAACACAAATAAAATGAAAAATGCTGTAAACCCAAAATCAAGGCCAAAAGCTCTTTCTCAATAGTTGAGTAGTTCTTTTGAGGTGGAGTGACCTTCTTACTGTAATAAGATACAGGATGTTCAATACCCTGATCATCCTCTTGCAGCAAAACAGCCCCAGCTCCTGTATCACTTGCATCAACAGCCATCTTAAAAGGCTTAGCAAAATTTGGAGTAGCGAGCACTGGCTGACTTAATAGAATAGCTTTAAGTTTGTTGAAAGAGGATTCACAGTTATCGGTCCAGACAAATTCAACTCCCTTTTTCAGTAGGTCTGTAAGTGGTGATACAAGAATAGAAAAGTTAAGAACAAATCTGTAATAACCTACCATTCCCAAAAATCTTTGTAGCTCTTTCCTACTTTTAGGTCTGGGAAGATCACTTATAACCTGAACCTTAGCTCCTGGTGGTGCAACATGTCCATCACCAATTACATACCCAAGGTACTGAACTTTAGCTTGACCAAACTCACACTTTGATAAATTAGCTACAAGATTAGCATGAACTAAACGGTCAAGAAATTTACTGACATGGCATAGGTGATCTTTCCAGTTGTCACTGAAGATTAATACATCATCAATATAAACAACACACCCTGCCAAACCCTCTGTTACAACATTCATGAGCTTCTGAAATGTGGCTGGTGCATTCTTCATACCATACGGCATTACTGAACATGCAAAAGCCTTTCCTAGTGTTACAAAACATGAGATCTCCCTAGCACGTTCAGTCATAGGTACTTGCCAGTATCCCTTTAACAAATCAAACTTACTTATGTACCTAGCCTTTCCGATCTTGTCTATGCAATCTTCCACACGAGGGAGGGGGTAAGTGTCTGTTTTGGTTATCTGATTAACACGTCTGTAGTCAATGCAAAGCCTCTGTGACCCACCTGGCTTAGGGACTAGAGTGACAGGAGAACTCCACTCGCTCTGACAGGGCTCAATCATCTTGTGGTCCAACAGGTAGACAAGCTCCTTCTGGATGAGAGGAACTTTCATTGGGCTCACACGGTAAGGAGGCAATTTAATTGGCTTTGCGTCTCCAACATCGACATCATACATCAACACAGTGGTTCTTCCTGGAGTGGCACGGAACACTTGCGGGTACTCCTGCAGTAATGCCGAAAACTCCTGCCTTTCCTTGGGTGGTAGATGAGAAAGCTTAGTCTGGAGATCATTCATGATATCAGGATTCTTCCCCAAACTATCACTCAGGCTCATACTGCATGGGAGAGCTTCACTTGCAGACTCGGGTGGAACAGCTACAGTGCAGACTGGATTATTTTCGTCCCGCCTGTGATATAACTTTAGCATGTTGATGTGACAAAGTTGCTTGCTCTTTCTACGATCTGGTGTGGCGATGACATAGTTCACATCACTGAGTTTCTTCTCCACGAAATAGGGGCCACTAAACTTGGCTTGAAGAGGTTGCCCATGAACTGGTAGCAGAATCAAAACCTGATCTCCTGGCTGAAAGTGGCGTAACCTGGACTTCTTATCATACCAAGTCTTCATCTTCTCCTGAGCAGCTCCTAAATTCTCTCTCGCCAGCTGTAAAGCAATGGACAGCCGTTCTTTGAACTTCATCACATACTCCAGCAGGTTGACGTCATCTTCCTCCGACAGCCAGCATTCCTTGAGTAACTTAAGGGGTCCTCTTACTTCATGGCCAAACAGTAGTTCAAAAGGTGAGAAGCCCAGTGATTCATTTGGAGATTCTCTTGCAGCAAACACAACGAATGGAAGACCTTTATCCCAGTCTTTCTGATGTTCCAAACAGTATTTCTTGAGCATCGATTTGAGTGTTTGATGATATCTCTCCAACGCTCCTTGGGTCTGGGGATGGTAAGCTGAAGACGTGATCTGGGTGATGCCCAACTCTTTCAGAGACTGCTTGAAAACGTTTGACATGAAATTACTTCCCCGGTCTGACTGTACCTCCTTAGGCAGACCAAACTTTGTGAAGAACCCCAGCATTTCCTTAACCACGTTCTTTGCTGAGGTGTTTCTAAGTGGAATGGCTTCAGGATAACGAGTAGCCATATCAATCATGGTCAACACATAAGAAAATCCTGAAGAAGTCTTAGGAAGAGGACCCACAATATCCACCAACACACGGGTGAAAGGCGCCTGAAAAGGAGGAATGGGAACTAGAGGTGCAACCTTTTCGGTCTGATTACACTTCCCCACAACTTGACAGGTGTGACAAGACTTACAATACCAGGAAACATCCCTGAAGATACCTGGCCAGTAGAAGTGTTTCAAAATGCGTGCCACAGTCTTCCTCACTCCAAGGTGTCCTGCCAAACTGGTATCATGAGCCACTCGAATGATATCCTGCCTACAAACACGAGGGATGACAACTTGATGTACAACCTCCCATTCACAGTCGGCTGATGCTGTTGGGGGTCTCCACTTCCTCATAAGTACTCCTGACTTTACATAATAACAAGTAGAAGCACCGGCTGACTCTTCTTCACTGTTAGCAGAGTTAGCTAGACCTTTCAACTCAGGGTCAGCAACCTGCAACTCAACCAACTCTTGACGAGACAAATTATCAACACTACGGGGTACTGCCTCATCTGGTGAGTGGTCCAAATTAGCAAGAAAAGTGTCAGCTAAGATAACATCATCATCATCATTATCCTCTAAATCACCAGTAACTTTAGACTTAGCCCTAGTGACAGCACATGCAGGGAACACATCAGGGACATCACAATCCTGGGTCGCAGCCACTGGCTCACTAGACAACTGAGGAGCTGGACACACTTGACTTCCACCAATATCATTTCCAAGTAAGAAAGTTACACCTGACATTGGGAGTGTCTCAACTAACCCAACCATAACAGAACCATTAACAAAACCAGACTCTAAATTCACTCTGCACAGAGGAACAGAGAAGTAATTATTCCCTACACCTTGTAAGATTACAGTTTCATCAGAGGAATTAACATTAGAGCCTAGAACACTGGTCAGCATAAGGGATTGGCAAGCACCTGTATCACGATATATTTGAACTGATTTCCTGTCATTACTGTCCAGAGGACTGACAAAACCATCAGACAGGAAATTAGCACATGAACTCCTGAGAGTGTCACCCACGTTACTACTCAATAAGAATGTGTAGTTGGGGGAAGTGAGGGGGAGTTGTTGTTATACCCAGGTTCATGTGGATGTGGACCCATTACTGTTTACTTAAGATCTTCTTGTCCAGCAGTTCACCATCCTCCTCAGACGGGATACAGCAGTAGTTCAGGGGCGTTTGTATAACCTCTCTGTTGCTCTGTTATATCGATGCCACCACTAGAAGGCGCCCCTCTTCAGTGTGGGATAAGGTGAGATGTGTCAGTGGTGGAGATTGTTTAATGGTGAAATCTATACAATACGAGAAGTGATGGAGTGTGCAAGAAGTGGTGGTGCAAAGGGAAGGTTGTGTGATGGCTTTGTAGATTTTTTTTCTATATATAGTAGACTGAAAACATAATAAAGGCTACTAGCTAGGCACTAAGAGACGACACATTCATTGAAATACTCCTTCTTATCGGTCCGCAAAATGGAAAATAATTACTTGGAAAAAATAAATACAACGCTTAGTGGAACACAGGTATGTCTGTATGATGCATTTCATTTGGCGTCTGTGGGGAAGGGAAGGGAGAAGCAGGGCAAACCAGACTGAACAAGGCAGGGAAGAGTTGGACGCAGAAAGGTCAGGCAGAGCAGGGCTGGCAAAACAACATACAGAATCCAGACAGCAGCTCCACAGCACAACCAATAGAGGACAGTAGTGAAGACAATAAACTCTCTCTCTCTCTCTCTCTCTCTCTCTGATGATGTTTTGTTCTGGCAGTGTTCTCATTCCAGTTGGGTGTTGTATAATAATTTACCCTCAACTTTGAACAATTGTGAAGCTGCTCGCAGCCTTTCGCTCACAGCTTAACACCCTCCACCACACAAGAGAGTGCCAGAATTGTATCCTCTCATTTGAAATTAATATTACGTATTATCTGTGTATGAACGCGAGTACAGTACATACGTAAGAATCCAGCCGTATATGATTCACACAAAACACATTTCATATTAATGCTACATAGAAATATGTCATCAAAATATTAAGTACATGTCGACTACAAAATATATTCTAAATATACTAGTATGGGTAGCAAGTCACTTATTAAATACACAGATATACAGCTGTTAAATAACGAGCTGTCTTTCAGTATCTTTATCATTTACTATAAAACATTCCGAAATACCATCTCTATAAACTGCTTTCGTCACTACTAGTAACGTGGGTTTATCCCTGCAGGACGAAGACCTCATCCAACATTCTAAACTCCCGCATATTCGTTGTTGACATATACCATCCTAGCCCGAGTGTAGGTACCAAGTAACCAACTGGTGTTCAGCCCAGTTCCTTCACTCCATACATCTACAGGTTGTTGTTGTCTTACCCACACCGCTCATTTGATCTCCATTTTCTAGCGGAGACCTTCGTGTATTTGCTCAGTTTCTTTCTTCTTTCCTCTAATCACTAGTAATTTTGGTGTCATTCCTTATTACTTCATCAAATCCACATCATATTTAGTACAGTTGTATCTTGGGCATATACTCCCAGATACCCTCCTCATTTCATAGTTTACCCCATTAGATGGTTTTATAAGGTCGTCAGAGTGCAGTCCCAACAAACATACATACTAAATAATATTGGCTGGTATGAATTCAAAGAGCTTACCATCTTTAAAGCTAGGGATATGTTTGTGGAAACCATTGTGAATACAGTTGGTAAAAACAGAATTTTTTACATCTAAATTCCGAAAGGCTTTACCTGGCATCATAAATTTTTGTTGGTGTATGGTGGTAATTAAATCCTCAACCTTCACCTATTGTTTTGTTCTGCAGTTTCCGTGTTTTTCTCCACTTCACAAAAAATACACGTTATCTGAAACAATCAGCTCAAAGTCTTCCTCCACAGCGTCATTGCTTTTGTGTGTGTGTGTGTGTGTGTGTGTGTGTGTGTGTGTGTGTGTGTGTGTGTGTGTGTGTGCATTACTTTCCGTAAAGCCTGTCTGTCTCTCTAATCGGTATACACATACACAAACACACACACATACACACACACACACACACACACACACACACACACACACACACACACACACACACATACACACACACACAAAACTGCAACGCGAGATGTGAAGGTCATCTCCTCCAAATCAGCACTTAGAATGCAAATTTGTGTTAGGCTTGTACCTGCCTACGGCTTCGAATGATGGTGTGTGTGTGTGTGTGTGTGTGTGTGTGTGTGTGTGTGTGTGTGTGTGTGTGTGCTAGTCATTGCCGGTCAGGAAGACAGTCAGACAATGTTGGTGAAAGAAACAAAGCCATAAACACACAGACAGGTTTACAGTTCAATGTCACCAACACACAAGCGGGAATTGCTGTACTTGCTTTCAATAGAGAGCTGGGGGAAGTAATGAGTCTAACGAAATGCAATGGATGAAAGAGGATTAACGCAGCAAAGAGAGTAGGAGAGAGAGAGAGAGAGAGAGAGAGAGAGAGAGAGAGAGAGAGAGAGAGAGATTGTCTGGAACGGGAAGCTATCAAGGAGAGATGGGAGTTCGCTGAAGAGGATTAGGCGGAAGAGGGGACATAAAGGCGAGGTGGCGATGAGATGCAAAGATTATGGCGATATGGAGAGGTGGAATGTGATGGAGGAGAAAGCGGCAGTGTGATGTAAGGTGACAAGGGGAAGATGATTTGCATAAGGGAGAATGAAGACAGATCCTGAAAAGTATTGAGGAAAAATTGTCTCTTGTGTGTTGTTATATATATAGGTGATAAAAAGTGGACTTAAAAGGGCCAGGCTTATTTTGTGAAACACTGGAGTAGAAGGAACTGGAATCTTTACTAGGTTAGGGGTAGAAGAAGCATTATAACAGGTTATAAACACTAAACAACAAAGTAAATTTTGTGATGAGAACGTTGACTGATACTGACAGCGAAGTTTAGAAGAAGAAAAAAAAAAGTGGGCTCAGAATGATGCCGTGGTACAGTATGTACATAACAGCTACAGGCTGAGACTGCTAATCGTAAGCTCATGTCTGCATATCGTTACCAGCCATATAATCTTAGACATGGCACCTTGAGGTTCCTTTATCTCTCGCTCCTTTCTTCTCATGCCCCAGTGTGATTTGTACCATTTGTGTTCAGTTTCTTTTTTTTTTTGCTTTCCTCTTTTTCCTTCTGTCTCTTGTCTGTTGTTCTCTTATGATTTATGCTTTCTCTCTCTCTCTCTCTCTCTCTCTCTCACACACACACACACACACACACACACACACACACACACACGAGCCTCTAAACGTCACCTTCAACGAGTAAAGTTTGGTGCTACTTTTCCCATCACCCTCCTTATCTTCCCCTTGGCACTGTTAACTCTCAGGTGTTCTGCCAAAGACGAAGTTGAGGGCCATGTGAGAGTGTTTGGTTTTCCGTTCTTTCACATTCTAGAGGCTGCAGTTATGGACCTCTTTTATCGAGTGAGGTGTCATATGAACTCTCTCTGGCTGACGGTGTGTTAGTGGTCGACATGCTATAGTTAATCTAACGTTAAAGTGACCAAATAAAAAAGGGGAGAGTTAAAGCCATACACGCAAAAATCTTTATCTAAATGTTCGCTGGAATAATGTTTGTATCCGTGGAAGGGTGTCCATCATGCAGTAAGTTATTCATTCATTACACGTTTGATACAACGCACAGGAACATGTTTAAATGCAGAATTACTAAATAATGAAATATGTATCTATACGCCAATGCAGCGACCACATTATATGGTGTGAAAAGTTGTAAGAGGAGAGGCGGTCTGCAGTCCTAATGGACCCAGGTTCGAATCCCGGCTGGGGCAGGAAACAGTTTAAGGATTTGAATTTCTTAAAAAGAAGAAGAAAAAAAAAAACAGACTTTTCTGATCTACCAGATGACACATCGACATGTCATAAAAGTACCCCGGTAATACCAGTACACCAGTCCTATATGAGACAGCCCAAGCATGTATTCAATATGGATGGTGGGTGTTAGTGCCGAAGTGGTGACATGTGGAGATGTAGGAGGACTACTGAGCCCCAAGGAGGACTACTGGGAATAGGCCCTGAAGCCTTTGTCCAGAGTCGAACACGTAATACATATATATATATATATATATATATATATATATATATATATATATATATATATATATATATATATATATATATATTGTTCCGGAACAGAGAATGATAACGTACACTTTAAGTGAGAATGCTAAAAATCACTACTGTCCCGTAAAGTTCCAGGTTCAAAACAAAAGAGTTAGGTAAAATTACAAGTTAAAGTTTAATGCTTAAATTAACAACAAAACATTCAGGACTCATAAGGATAATGTAATGGCAAATAAACAGGTTAAATATATGGTTAACTGCAATAGCCTCTATTAACACGAAATTAGCAAGAGTAAATTTATCTAAGTCAGCCCTGATAAAATGAGATACCAGATAATACTCAGTGAATGCCAGATAAATAATTACAGATACAAACTATTATAAAAAATGACTGACATAAAGAACCCTACATGAATTACAAAAACTTCACTAGGCCTACAAATTAAACTTATGCTATACAGTACAAGAAAAAATGCAACAACAGTTATACTCAAATTACACACAGCTGCTAGATGTTTGGAGATTTCTCGAGCACTCACAATAATAATATCTGTACAAGGGAGGACAGAGATGTGAACAAAATGAGGAGCAGATCTAAGTGGCCATGATGCAGAGACTGAGCTCATTATATAGGGGCTGGCAGAGCTTGATACAACTTGTAAGAGGGACGCGCAAATGAAGCCATGGGGACAGAGAGCTGAAAATCCCGCAAAGTATAACAGAGAGAACGACTTACTCTACTATAACGGTAGAAGGGGGGGACTGAGGCAAACATGCAGCAACTGTGCGTTAAAATTACACAAAGGATGATGAAATCATAGGCTATGTAACACCTCCCCACAAAGAAAAAAGAAATTTACAAAGGAAATTTCTTATTACTCTAAAACAATCTGTCTAAAGTCTGGATAAGCAATCTGCAATAACATTTTCTTTCCCCTTGACATGTTGTATGTCTAATGAATACTCCTGAAGAAGTAGACTCCATCTTGTCAATCTCCGATTTTTATCTTTAAACTTACTAAGGAATTTCAGTGGGTTATGATCGGTATAAATGACTATGGGGTCAAAACAAGAACACAAATAAAATGAAAAATGCTGTAAACCCAAAATCAAGGCCAAAAGCTCTTTCTCAATAGTTGAGTAGTTCTTTTGAGGTGGAGTGACCTTCTTACTGTAATAAGATACAGGATGTTCAATACCCTGATCATCCTCTTGCAGCAAAACAGCCCCAGCTCCTGTATCACTTGCATCAACAGCCATCTTAAAAGGCTTAGCAAAATTTGGAGTAGCGAGCACTGGCTGACTTAATAGAATAGCTTTAAGTTTGTTGAAAGAGGATTCACAGTTATCGGTCCAGACAAATTCAACTCCCTTTTTCAGTAGGTCTGTAAGTGGTGATACAAGAATAGAAAAGTTAAGAACAAATCTGTAATAACCTACCATTCCCAAAAATCTTTGTAGCTCTTTCCTACTTTTAGGTCTGGGAAGATCACTTATAACCTGAACCTTAGCTCCTGGTGGTGCAACATGTCCATCACCAATTACATACCCAAGGTACTGAACTTTAGCTTGACCAAACTCACACTTTGATAAATTAGCTACAAGATTAGCATGAACTAAACGGTCAAGAAATTTACTGACATGGCATAGGTGATCTTTCCAGTTGTCACTGAAGATTAATACATCATCAATATAAACAACACACCCTGCCAAACCCTCTGTTACAACATTCATGAGCTTCTGAAATGTGGCTGGTGCATTCTTCATACCATACGGCATTACTGAACATGCAAAAGCCTTTCCTAGTGTTACAAAACATGAGATCTCCCTAGCACGTTCAGTCATAGGTACTTGCCAGTATCCCTTTAACAAATCAAACTTACTTATGTACCTAGCCTTTCCGATCTTGTCTATGCAATCTTCCACACGAGGGAGGGGGTAAGTGTCTGTTTTGGTTATCTGATTAACACGTCTGTAGTCAATGCAAAGCCTCTGTGACCCACCTGGCTTAGGGACTAGAGTGACAGGAGAACTCCACTCGCTCTGACAGGGCTCAATCATCTTGTGGTCCAACAGGTAGCCAAGCTCCTTCTGGATGAGAGGAACTTTCATTGGGCTCACACGGTAAGGAGGCAATTTAATTGGCTTTGCGTCTCCAACATCGACATCATACATCAACACAGTGGTTCTTCCTGGAGTGGCACGGAACACTTGCGGGTACTCCTGCAGTAATGCCGAAAACTCCTGCCTTTCCTTGGGTGGTAGATGAGAAAGCTTAGTCTGGAGATCATTCATGATATCAGGATTCTTCCCCAAACTATCACTCAGGCTCATACTGCATGGGAGAGCTTCACTTGCAGACTCGGGTGGAACAGCTACAGTGCAGACTGGATTATTTTCGTCCCGCCTGTGATATAACTTTAGCATGTTGATGTGACAAAGTTGCTTGCTCTTTCTACGATCTGGTGTGGCGATGACATAGTTCACATCACTGAGTTTCTTCTCCACGAAATAGGGGCCACTAAACTTGGCTTGAAGAGGTTGCCCATGAACTGGTAGCAGAATCAAAACCTGATCTCCTGGCTGAAAGTGGCGTAACCTGGACTTCTTATCATACCAAGTCTTCATCTTCTCCTGAGCAGCTCCTAAATTCTCTCTCACCAGCTGTAAAGCAGTGGACAGCCGTTCTTTGAACTTCATCACATACTCCAGCAGGTTGACGTCATCTTCCTCCGACAGCCAGCATTCCTTGAGTAACTTAAGGGGTCCTCTTACTTCATGGCCAAACAGTAGTTCAAAAGGTGAGAAGCCCAGTGATTCATTTGGAGATTCTCTTGCAGCAAACACAACGAATGGAAGACCTTTATCCCAGTCTTTCTGATGTTCCAAACAGTATTTCTTGAGCATCGATTTGAGTGTTTGATGATATCTCTCCAACGCTCCTTGGGTCTGGGGATGGTAAGCTGAAGACGTGATCTGGGTGATGCCCAACTCTTTCAGAGACTGCTTGAAAACGTTTGACATGAAATTACTTCCCGGTCTGACTGTACCTCCTTAGGCAGACCAAACTTTGTGAAGAACCCCAGCATTTCCTTAACCACGTTCTTTGCTGAGATGTTTCTAAGTGGAATGGCTTCAGGATAACGAGTAGCCATATCAATCATGGTCAACACATAAGAAAATCCTGAAGAAGTCTTAGGAAGAGGACCCACAATATCCACCAACACACGGGTGAAAGGCGCCTCAAAAGGAGGAATGGGAACTAGAGGTGCAACCTTTTCGGTCTGATTACACTTCCCCACAACTTGACAGGTGTGACAAGACTTACAATACCAGGAAACATCCCTGAAGATACCTGGCCAGTAGAAGTGTTTCAAAATGCGTGCCACAGTCTTCCTCACTCCAAGGTGTCCTGCCAAACTGGTATCATGAGCCACTCGAATGATATCCTGCCTACAAACACGAGGGATGACAACTTGATGTACAACCTCCCATTCACAGTCGGCTGATGCTGTTGGGGGTCTCCACTTCCTCATAAGTACTCCTGACTTTACATAATAACAAGTAGAAGCACCGGCTGACTCTTCTTCACTGTAAGCAGAGTTAGCTAGACCTTTCAACTCAGGGTCAGCAACCTGCAACTCAACCAACTCTTGACGAGACAAATTATCAACACTACGGGGTACTGCCTCATCTGGTGAGTGGTCCAAATTAGCAAGAAAAGTGTCAGCTAAGATAACATCATCATCATCATTATCCTCTAAATCACCAGTAACTTTAGACTTAGCCCTAGTGACAGCACATGCAGGGAACACATCAGGGACATCACAATCCTGGGTCGCAGCCACTGGCTCACTAGACAACTGAGGAGCTGGACACACTTGACTTCCACCAATATCATTTCCAAGTAAGAAAGTTACACCTGACATTGGGAGTGTCTCAACTAACCCAACCATAACAGAACCATTAACAAAACCAGACTCTAAATTCACTCTGCACATAGGAACAGAGAAGTAATTATTCCCTACACCTTGTAAGATTACAGTTTCATCAGAGGAATTAACATTAGAGCCTAGAACACTGGTCAGCATAAGGGATTGGCAAGCACCTGTATCACGATATATTTGAACTGATTTCCTGTCATTACTGTCCAGAGGACTGACAAAACCATCAGACAGGAAATTAGCACATGAACTCCTGAGAGTGTCACCCACGTTACTACTCAAAAGAGGAGCTCCGTCATGAGAATTTAAGTTACCCCTCAAAGCAGGTTCAGTTAACTCAGTTAAAGAATTCTGGGAACTCTCAAGAGTGGACACTAGACCAATTGACTGAATATTTAAAGACTCCTTTTTGTTCACATCACGCTGTCTCCTGAAACATTTCTCCGTAGTATGACCAAGCTTACTACAATAAGTACATTTACTTTTCTGAAATCTAGAGGTGAAGCTGGTATTTACTTCCTGAGAAACATCATATTTATTCTCTTTCCTGTTACCTGTACTCTGAGTAGAGGCAACGTACTTACTCTCAGCTTTCCCTTTTTCTCTAGAATATCTCTTGTGAGTGAGAACTTACTCATCAGCTAAAACTGCAGCATCAGACAAATTATCTATTCTTTTCTCATCAAGATATAGGCTTACATCTTTATAAATACACCTTTTGAAGTCCTCCAGCAAAATCATCTGCTTAAATTTGTCAAAATCAGAATCCACATTCTTAGAATTTAACCACTGCTCTAACAAATCTTCTTTGATTTTTGCATACTCAACATGGGATTGCTTATCTTGCTTGTAAGTTGTCCTAAATTTTACTCTATAGGCTTCAGGAACAAGCTCATAGGCCTTAAGAATCAAGCTCTTAACTACATCATAATTATCAGACTGATCCTGAGGCAAAGATGCATAAGTTACTTGAGCTTTACCGGTGAGAACAGTTTGAAGGAGTACTGGCCAATACTCCTTAGGCCAATTAAAACCTGTAGCTACCCTCTCAAACAACTGAAAATACTTTGTTAAATCAGATTCATTAAAAGGAGGGACAAGTTTAACATTTTTAGCCACATCAAAATCATCAGAGCAAGATGATCCAGTTCCACCTTGTTTCATGCGATACTCATGGTCTGCCTGAATCCTAGCAAGTTCAACTTCTGCGTGAAACTCAGCCTCCTTAGCCTGTGCTTGAAATTCAGCTTCCTTCACACGAGACTCCGCCTCCTTAGCCTTAGCCTCCTGCAGGGCTAGCTGTAACTTAGCTAATTCAATCTGCGTTTG
The DNA here is from genome assembly GCF_032717465.1 of Coenobita brevimanus. NCBI lineage: Eukaryota > Metazoa > Arthropoda > Malacostraca > Decapoda > Coenobitidae > Coenobita > Coenobita brevimanus. The sequence goes on along the minus strand of NC_136959.1, from coordinate 24,031,953 downwards.
CTCATTTGGAGGAGTTACATTAAACAAGCTTTTATTAATCATGCCAACAATTTGATCTTTAGAATGATGAGAGTGAACTGCAATTCCCAATTGTTGGGCAACAAGCTTAAGTTCATTCTTTGTTCTGTTTTCTATATCACACACTGTTTGCACATTTGACAAAAAATCTTTGGCTTCATCAAGTGTAGAAATAGTAGCCATCATGAATATATCACAGTCACAAAATATCAAACAATATCCTTATGATAATATCCTGAATATCCTGGCGAGGTCGCCAAATTTATGTTACGGAACAGAGAAAGATAACGTACACTTTAAGTGAGAATGCTAAAAATCACTACTGTCCCGTAAAGTTCCAGGTTCAAAACAAAAGAGTTAGGTAAAATTACAAGTTAAAGTTTAATGCTTAAATTAACAACAAAACATTCAGGACTCATAAGGATAATGTAATGGCAAATAAACAGGTTAAATATATGGTTAACTGCAATAGCCTCTATTAACACGAAATTAACAAGAGTAAATTTATCTAAGTCAGCCCTGATAAAATGAGATACCAGATAATACTCAGTGAATGCCAGATAAATAATTACAGATACAAACTATTATAAAAAATGACTGACATAAAGAACCCTACATGAATTACAAAAACTTCACTAGGCCTACAAATTAAACTTATGCTATACAGTACAAGAAAAAATGCAACAACAGTTATACTCAAATTACACACAGCTGCTAGATGTTTGGAGATTTCTCGAGCACTCACAATAATAATATCTGTACAAGGGAGGACAGAGATGTGAACAAAATGAGGAGCAGATCTAAGTGGCCATGATGCAGAGACTGAGCTCATTATATAGGGGCTGGCAGAGCTTGATACAACTTGTAAGAGGGACGCGCAAATGAAGCCATGGGGACAGAGAGCTGAAAATCCCGCAAAGTATAACAGAGAGAACGACTTACTCTACTATAACGGTAGAAGGAGGGGACTGAGGCAGAACACGCTCGTGATCAAACATGCAGCAACTGTGCGTTAAAATTACACAATGGATGATGAAATCATAGGCTATGTAACAATATATATATATATATATATATATATATATATATATATATATATATAAATGTACTAGCAGGGGTACCCGGAGTTGCCTGAACCAAAAAGGCAAACACTCTAATCCTATTTGCTCTAGTTCAGTCTTTCTTTCTACTCCAGAATGACCATGTACCTCTTACGCTTTTGAATAAGGATTATAAGAGGTCCAGGAACTTTCTATTTCAGCTTTTGCAGTCTAACGCACAGTATTTGTGTGCACTTGTTTACTATTACCGGTGACCTCAAATGACCTAGGAGACCAACCTCACATAGCGTATATCCAAACTGGAGGTCATGTGAGTCTGCTTGTCAAAAATTGGGCCGCTGTATCCAGTCGTTCGAGCGTGTATTACCGGTGACATCAAATGACCTCAAACCAGCGACCTCAAATGACCTCGGAGGTCAAGCTTACATAGCCCATGTCCGAACTGGAGGTCATGTGAGTCTTCATGTCAAAACCTGGGCTGCAGGCGTAGCCGGCGTTCCCCTGGCCAAAAAAGGCGAACACTCTACTGGTGACCTCAAATGACCCAGATCTGATTTTGACCCCCCTAAAACCATCCTTGGGTCACCTTGATTCAGAATATAGATGGGTCTCGGGGTCTCTGGCCCTTGGTTTGGGCGTGATTGAAAGGCAAACAAACAAACAGACAATGCGGCACTTCTCTATATAGGCTATCATCGTCATCATCAGCCATTGCAAGTCCACCGCTTAACAAAGGCCTCCCCAGCCTTCTTCAAGAATTCCTCGACTGAGACAATCTCTGCCACGTTTTCCCTGCAAATTTCTCTATCTCACATCTCTATCTCCTGTCTGTCCTTTTTCTGCCACGCTTACAATCTCGTGATGTCCAGTCAGTCAGCCTCTTGCTCCATCGGTTATTCCTTATTCTTGCTACATGGCCTGCCCACCTCCATTTCTGTCCTTTTATAACTTCTATAATGTCTTTGACTTTAGTCTGCCCTGTCACCCAAGTTGATCATTTCCTGTCTCTTAAAGATATTCCTAACATTGACCTTTCCACTGCCCTCTCAGAAAGGATTAGTTTATTTTCCATCGATTTTGTTAGTTTCCAGGTCTCACAACCGTAATTCATAGCTTGAATTATATATTCGTTATATATTTTCCGTTTCATACGTATTGGCAAGCTACTTTTTATAATGCCTCTATATTTACCAAAGGCTTTCTATCCAATTGTATTGAGTCATTTTATTTCCCTATCATGGTCTTCCGTCAGATTTAGTATTTGCCCTAAGTAATTGTACTCCTCGACTTCTTCAAGAATTTCTTCACTTATTCTGATGACGCTCTTTGGTGTTTGTGGATTGAACATTAGTTTTACTCCGGTTCATCTTCAGCCCTGCTTTGAGACTCTCTGTTCAGGTCATTTAACATTTCTTGCAATGTCTCTGCTGTTCCTGAGATTAGGACAATGTCATCTGCAAATCTTAAAATGGTTTGGCCGTTCTTCATCTATGTTTACTCCTTTGTTCTCACAGTCTAGCTTTCTGAAAGTATTTTCTAGGCCTGCTGTAAATAATTTTTGTGAAATTGTATCTCCCTGACGCACGCACTTCTCAATCTTAATTTTTTCGGAGTCTTAATGTAATTTAACTGGAGCAGTTCCCTCTTTATATATGTTTTCGAGCAGTTTTACAATGTTCTCAATTCTTCTTGGTGATTACATGTCCAACAGAGTCAACCCGACGACTCTCAAGTTGAAAAAGGGATGCTAGACTCTTGCTAACTATTCCTCTTTTCAAAGCTCATACATCCAGTCCGCTGCCTCATCAGTTCCTTTCCCTCGCCAACCCCCAGTATTGCTCTTTTTCACACACTCATTTATCCTACCTCCTTGGCCAACCACGCCTCCTCCTTCAAACTCATTCTGATATACCTTTTCACCATCCTATTTACATCTCTTCTAACCACATGACCAAACAAACTAAGCACACTCTCATAAATTTTGTTTTCCACGGTCTTCCTTACACACTGTTCACAAATCACAGTATTACTTATCCTATCCATTCTTTGCATTCTATTCACGTTTGTCAAGAGCCCCATCTCATAACTTTTCACTTTCGTGCCACACCAGAGTCTCACACCAAACATTAATGAGAGTATTGTGTTAATCCTCGTTCATGCAATTCTCTGGCAGCTGCGAATCTCAGACCTGTGTTTCGTATCAAGGCTTTCGTATCAAGGCTTTCATATCTGAGGAGTAGACTGTAGCACCAGTCGAGCAGGGCAGTACTCCCGAGGTGGATGGAAAGCTGATGACAGGGAGTGCTGGAGCTCCCGTTTCATCAGCCCTCAGGACTAGTTCCTGACCATCCCCCTTTGCTGAACTTTTTCAGTGTCTCAGTTACACAGAGAGTAGGCCAGCATGCTCTCCAGTACAAATTTCTCTATCTACACCAAACTACAGGCACAGTATACACTACACTTTCTATTCAAAATTTACCAAAATTGGCGTTGCTTCATCAAGCCTCGCAGTCCCCAGGGGGGGGGACCATAAATGCCCCCACCATCCGCCCCTCTCCCGGTGACGACTCGAGGTGCCTGGAACCACTGTCTGACTCTCTTCTTATTCATTTCTGCAACATTCGCGGCCTTTCCTCTAACTTTCGCTCTGTTGAGCACTACCTCTCCTCCTCTAAACCTCACCTTCTTTTTCTAATGGAGACTCAGCTGTCTGAGGCAACTGACAGCAAACCCTTTTCTGTATCCTCCTACTTTCTCTATACTCATTTCAAAGCCAAAGGTGGCTGTTGTGTATATATACGCAACGACTTATCTTGCTCTCGTGTTCCTGAACTTGATTCTTCTGAATTCTCCACACTCTAGCTTCGGCTTTCCTGTCATTCTCTGACTTAATATATCTGTGCTGTTTACTTATCTCCTAATTCTACTGACTATCAAAAATTCTTCGACTATCTTACTTCTACGATGGAACACATTCTATCCATTTCTCCTTTCTCTGAAATCTCCATTCTTGGAGATTTCAATGTTCACCACCACCTTTGGCTCTCCTCTTCTTTCACGGATCCACCTGGTGAACAAGCCTACATCTTTTCTATCCTTAATGACCTAGAGCAGCTTGTACAGCACCCTACCTGTATCCCTGACCGCCTTGGAGAGAGCTCTAACATACTTGACCTCTTTCTCACAACTAATCCTTCTGCTTACTCTGTTAATCTTTTCTCTCTGTTGGGCTCCTCCTATCACAACCTTATTACCTTAACCTGTCCTATCACTCCGGTACGGCCTGTGGACCCTCCAGGGAAACGTCGTCTGTGGCATTTTGGAGCCGCGGACTGGGAGGCCCTCAGGCAGTACTTCTTTGATTTTCCCTGGAATGATTATTGCTTCCATGGCCGTGAGCCATCTGAGTGTGCCTTGTGCATTACGGAGGTTATTCTCTCGGGCATGGAAGCATACATTCCTTTCTCATATCCTTTGACTAACGCAAGAAAGCCTTGGTTTAATCACGCTTGTTCTAATGCTGTCCCCAACAAGGAGAGGGCCTACAAAAGGTACCGGAGCCAACCCACCCCTGAATCACATCATCTTTACGTTTCTGCCCGGAATCGTGCTAAGTCTGTTCTTCGCTCTACTAAAAATAATTTCATCCATACTAAATGCTCTCAACTCTCCAACTCGAATTATTACGCTCCTTCTGGCACCTTGCCAAAAATCTTTCTAACAACTTTACCTCATCATCCTTCCCTCCTCTTTTCTACTCTGATGATTCTGTAGCTATTTCTTCTACTGATAAAGCAGATCTCTTCGCACAGACTTTCTCCTCCAATTCCAACTTAGACGATTCCAGTGTTGTTCCTCCATCACTTCCCCCCTCTGACTTCCTCATGGCTGACATTAAAATTTTTTCAGTTGATGTATTTTCTGCCATCACTGGCCTCAGTACTAACAAGGCATATGGGCCTGATGGGGTCCCTCCTGTTGTTCTCAAGAACTGTGCTTCTGTGCTTACACCCTGCCTAGGCAAACTCTTTCGCCTTTGTCTGTCAACTTGTACCTTTCCTTCTTGCTGGAAGTTTGCTCTCATTCAGCCAGTCCCAAAGAAGGGTGACCACTCCCAACCCTCCAACTATCGTCCAATTGCTTTAACGTCCTGTATTTCAAAAGTTTTTGAGTCAATTCTCAATAGAAAAATTTTAAGGCATCTTTCCTATCACAACCTTCTTTCCGATCATCAGTATGGGTTCCGTCAGGGACGCTCCACTGGCGATCTTCTCACCTACCTTTCAGACTCCTGGTCATCCTCCTTTCGGGACTTTGGCGAAAGCTTTGCCATTGCACTTGACATCTCAAAGGCTTTCGATCGAGTCTGGCATAAATCTTTAATTTCCAAACTGCCCTCCTACGGTTTCTATCCTTCTATCTGTTCCTTCATCGCTAGCTTCCTTTCTGGTCGTTCTATAGCCGCTGTTGTAGACGGCCATCGTTCTTCTCCTAGATTTATCAACAGTGGTGTTCCTCAGGGCTCTGTCCTATCACCAACCCTCTTCCTTTTATTCATCAATGATCTTCTAAGCTGTACATCTAACCCTATCCACTCATACGCTGATGACTCCACCCTTCACCTTTCCATTCCGTTCCCGCAATGCCATCTCAACAGTTACTTCAAGAAACAAGGGATGAGGCTATGGCACACCTAATGTCTGACTTGGCTCGTATCTCTGACTGGGGTAAAAATAATATGGTTGTTTTTAATGCATCTAAGACTCAGTTCTTACACCTATCAACCCGAAAAAATCTTCCACAGGTAATGTTTAATAATATTCAGCTTAATCCTGCATCATTCTTGAACATGCTTGGGGTTTCATTTACTCGGGACTTACCTTGGAAAGATCGTATTACATCTCTTGTAAAATCTGCTTCCAAGAGATTGGGTGTGCTAAGCCGACTCTGCTCTTTCTTTACCTCTGCACAATTGTTGACTCTATACAGGGGTTTTATCCACCCCTGTGTGGAGTACAACTCTCATGTGTGGGGATGCTCCGCACATACAGCTCTTCTCAATAGGGTGGAGTCAAAGGCTTTTCGTCTCATTAACTCTCCTCCTCTTACTGACTTCCTTCAACCTCTGTCTCTTCGCCGCAGTGTTGCATCTTTATCTCTTTTCTGTCGCTACTTTAATGGTCACTGCTCCTGAACTGTCTGCTTGCATTCCTCCACCTCTACGACGGGTGCGTAGCACCCATCTGGCAGCAAACTCTCATCCCTTTTCTGTCCAACTCTCTAATGCAAGAGTTAACCGTTACTCCCAGTCTTTCATTTATGCAACAGGTCAGCTCTGGAACTGTCTCCCTCTGTCGTTATTTCCTGCTGCCTATGATCTCCAGTCTTTCAAATGTAGTGTGTCCAGTCATCTCAAAATGATCGGATCTTGAATTTGGCTCTCTATTGTATTTTGTTTTTCTCTTGGAGGGAACTGTTACTGCGGGCTCATGGCCTTTGGTTCCTTCTTCCTCGCATTAAAAAAAAAAAAAAAAAATCCATTTTCCTTCCCAGTCCCATTTGATTTTCCGATCGGTTTCCACATTTATCTCTCCATTCTATTGCTGCACCAGGTGTACTCCTATAAACCCACTAATTCGTCTCTCCCCATACAGCACATCACAGTGAGAGTCACCTCCTCTTTCAACAACTATCGCTTTATTCCCACCTACAGGCGATGACAAAGAGCCTACACGTGGTGGCTCTGCGTGCCCTGGATGGAGAAGCTACGGCGTTCACTAGGGAGCCAAATCACACCACATTTCCCGCATCTCGCCATAGGAAAGTGCTCCGATCCGACCCTGGAGAGGCGCCATGTTCCACAAGAGAATGCCGATTTCCTGCACAATATACTGTCCTGAAAATGTAGGACGGCCACGCAGAAGCAGCTGCATACCTGTGATCGACAGGTCTGCTTGGCCAGACTGACAAGGGATTTGCAAAAACAAAAACAACAACTTTTATGCACATTACTATGAAGGCACAACGTTTACAAATATCAACACAAAATTGTAATACGAGTATATCTGCTATGGTGTGACCCCCCCCCCTCTCTCTCACGTACACGCATATGCATCTCGTATAACAAACGAATCAGTGTATTTTTCAGTTAAAAATAAATATGTTTCTTATCGCAAAACATCAAGATAAGGATTTAAGACTGGACATTCGACTGCTTCTCCTTCACTTACGAATGCTTTACTTCGTTATACTCGTACATGATCCTCACTTTTCTGTGTTCTTATGTCATATTTTCAAGCGGGTCTGGCATAATTCTAGATATTTGCTATCCTTTTACACCATAATTTGCCACTTTTTTTTTTTATTTTCACTTCCTTGCGGGCATTGCAGTTTGCATTTCTTCAGCAGCCCACTAATTACTTCCAGTACATGAGAGAGAGAGAGAGAGAGAGAGAGAGAGAGAGAGAGAGAGAGAGAGAGAGAGAGAGAGAAAATGGATATATACTAAACAAAGATGCATATTATGTGAATGACCCAGTGAAATACAACATACAGGCATTACCAGCATATAACCCCATCACCAGCTAAACTTCCTAAGGATCAACCACCCACAAATTTTCCCTCGAGACCCATTGCCACATGGACCAGTTATTCCCCATGGACCTAATATCTCCCTGGACCTATTTTTCATCATTGACCCATTTCATCCTATGGGCCTATTTCCCCCGTCCATATATTATTACCCATAGATCCAATTACCCCACATGGCCCTATTTAATTCAGTGGACCTAGTTTTTCCACTTACCTATTTTCCCTCATGGCCCTATAGTCACTCGTGGCCCCAGTTACCCCATAGACCTATTACCGATGTACAAATTTCCAGCCACCTGCCCACCCAACTACCAGCCAATCCTCTTACCAGTCCACACACACACACACACACACACACACACACACACACACATACAGAGAGAGAGAGAGAGAGAGAGAGAGAGAGAGACAGAGACAGAGACAGAGACAGACAGAGACAGCAGACAGACAGACAGACAGACAGACAGACAGACAGAGACAGACACAGACAAACACAAACAGACAGACAGACGGACAGAGGGGGACGGGGGGGCTCTAAAACAAATAAATGAACTGGGCATTAATGAAAAGATAGGTGGGAAATAGGCCAGGGACCCAAAGGAAAATAACATAATGCAAAGGTAAAAGTTTATATCAAATGTACTGTATATCCTAGTTTAAGTTTTAGATCCCATGGGCAAAGATAAAAAGGGATGTGGAAAACTTAAGGCCAAAGTTTAATCTTAAGAGTTACTGTCCAGAGGGGTGTGAGTGAGAAAATGGTGAGACTGAGAGAGGTGTGAAAAAGAAGAAAGAAAATCAGGGAGACTGAGAGAAGAAAGGGTAACATACAAAGCAGAATTGAAAAAAAAAAAAAAAAAAAAAAAGAGTGAAAAGGGATGCAGAACAATTAAAGACATTTTTACCAACTGAACATAGCTGAGATGGCAAAGAAGAGGTATAGAGAAATGACGAAAAATCGGACATACAGTATAAACTAAAAATGTTTATGATAAAAAGAAGTTTGCAAATGATAGCATGCAAAAACAATTAAATGTGAAACGGTGGAATCTACTGAATTGAAAACAACAGAACAGAAATAAGAGGCGGTGTGGTACAAGGAAGTGAGGTTTTGAGAGGTAGTGAGGAGGCACACAAGAAGGAAAATACTTATTGACAATGAGAGAGAGAGAGAGAGAGAGAGAGAGAGAGAGAGAGTCAGGCCATTTCCTCAGATTCTTTAAGTACTCTGTGTCAAGTAAGGCCTCTTACTACTCGCCTGGGTTCATCTAGCAGGGTTGGAGCTGCCTTCCAACATCCACACCTAAATAGAGGGATGAATTGCCACTCCCCCGACATCTACAATCAAACACACCCTTCCCTGAACCTACATTTTTACCCATACAAGAAATATACTCCAATTCATACTTGTTTTAGCTCTACATTCACCTGATTACATCAACACACATACAGTCTCATTCGTATATATTCCTGTGTTCACTGATACATATCCACACCTGCAATACATATACCCACATCCTGACATCACGTCTACACCTTCGCCGAAAGACTAAACTCCCCAAATGCCTCCATCACTTGGCACACCCACCTATATCCATCTTCTTCTTCTTCTTCGGATATTATCTGCAGTATTCACCTCTTTTTCATTACCAAAAATTATATTCGCCAGTGCTAGATCAATCGCTACACTACATCAAACAATAGGACACCACACAACACAAAACAGGACAACACAGCACCGCACCACAGTCACGCGACACCACGCCACACCACACCACACCACAACCAAACCACAAAACACCACCTAACAAAATACTGCACCACACCACAACCACAACTCATTATACCTGAGCCACATCACACCACATCACAACGACACTACATACCACATCACATCATAGCCACACACACACACACACACACACACGCACACACACACACACACACACACACACACACACACACACACACACACCACATCCCACCCACACCCCCGCTCCTCATGTCTTTAGGTTTAAGTTAATTGAATCTATACTATCATCCTTTTTGTAGGAAGGAACGTGACCAACCTACCAGTGAGGGAGGCCTTTTCCCAGGCAGCACTCAGTGCCTTCCCTAGTGTCACATAATCCTCTCCCTGTCAGCTAAAAGGCACGAGGAACAAGGAGTACTACAACGTAAGGAAAGAAGAGAATGTAAGAGACAATGTTAATGGAGAAGAAATGTATGAATTTGGTGTGCATGAGAGAGAGAGAGAGAGAGAGAGAGAGAGAGAGAGAGAGAGAGAGAGAGAGAGAGAAAGAGAGAGAGTCCGTATACCCGTCGGTTAAGTTAGCTTCCTAAGACCCTTCCCTGAGTGATTTATTTTACATATTACATCATACTGTCCCATTCTCTTATATACAACCATCACACATCTCAATATATTGTTGAAATAATGTACAATGGGATATTAACCACCCATATCGCAAAATAAATCGTTAAGGAAGAGGTGCTTGGGTGCCTCCTCAACCAACGAGAACACAGGGAGTAATGGAGCGTGAGAAGAAAAAAATGAGTATGTGAGACAAAGTTAATGGAAAAGAACAGAAAGGGAGTTGGAGAGAGAGAGAGAGAGAGAGAGAGAGAGAGTTGGAAGGTGAGCATGGATGGCAGGAAGAGAGAATGAAGTCGTGGCGAGACAGAGAGAGAGAGAGAGAGAGAGAGAGAGAGGTGGAGTGAGATCGCTTTGTGATGCGGGGCGGGAGAACTGTGATGAAACGTTTTTCCGTAATATCTGCTTGTTTATCCGTGGTCTTAATTCATTAAACGTAATAAACCTACGAATACTTAGTGAGAGAATGAGGCTTGAATGAGTCTGCACGTGAGGAAATGCAGGTGTTGTTCTTGAACAAAATGATATAAAGATTTGCTGTTGTGTTCTACGACACAGTGTTTTGTTTTTCGAATGTCGTGATGTAAATTGTTGGCTTTGAGTGACACTGTAATATAATGAGGTGTGTGGTGTGTTATGATGGAGAGTGATGATGTTTGGTGTGGTATGGTGTGGCATAATTTCTTAGTGGATGGGGGTATACATAAGATTAAGTCAGGGCTGAGTATCAAGACTAACTTCTGATATAATGGTTTTGAGATAACTTCGCGCTGCATCATCAAACAAATGAAAATATTTAATAAAACTCTGTTTCACTGCTTTCCAAATGTTCCACTACAGGCCATAAATCTGCCAATAATGCTTCACATATAAAAAGATTTTCAATAAAGTTATGCTGTTTTCTAATGATTTAATTAAGTTTAGGAGAGATTCAACTGGAGATGTTAGGCTCAGCTTTCATTAACATGCCCAGTGCGAGAGGTATTTTCTAATTTGAGTAAGATCATGCAAAGATAACAAAAACAAAAACAAAATCCTCATGTTGAAGGAATGAATACCTTTCTTTCCTCTCCTCTGTGTGTAACTAAACCTAACCTTTTTTGTTCGTTGCCTTCCTCTTGGTTCCGAAATTTTCTCTCAGGCCAATCTTCTGTTTCCCTAATACCCTCTGCCTGGCTTCCACTTTGCAGTATTCCTTTGATTAGCCTTCCTCCTTTTCCTGGTACCCAAACTTTAACGCTTCATAACTTCCTTATTCGTTTATTTATCAGAAAATATTCTTGTTATTTGATCTACCCTTTCCTCCTGGCCACTATACATGCTCCCAGACCTGTCCCTGCCTCCTCCACCCCAGCTCCCATCTCTGCGTATCACCAGGTGTCTCAGTGATCGCCTGGACAATTGCCACGGTCATGTCCTCGAGGCCAGAGAAAACGAGGAATCTGTATGCAACTTGGGCTGAGGGTAACGTGGTGCTTAAATGTAGAGTGAGCCGAGGTGAGGGAAGCTTGGAAGGGGGAGGAGGGCAGGAAGGGTGAAAGAGTGAGGACGGTAGGAAGGGTGGAAAAAGAAAGGTGGTAGGAATGTAGGAGGGGGGGGAAAGGCAAGAAGGTAGAGAAGTTTCAAAAAGGGAATATGGCGGGAAGGGTGGGAAAAGGAAATAAAAGAAGGGGGCAGGAAAATAATGGAATAAAAAAAGAAGAGAGTAATATGGGAATGGAAAGGGAAAAGGAGATCAGAAAGAGAGACGAAAGGAACATCAATGATAATGGAAATGGAAGTGTAGGAGAGAGAGGATGATGAGAAGGGAGGGTAAGGAAAAAAAAGGGTGGGAGGGGGAAAGATGGTAAGAAGAGAAAAAAAGGGAAGCGGGCAGGAAGGCTAGGGAAAGGGAAAGGAAAGGAAGAGGAATAGAGCAAGAATTCAAAGGAAGGAATAAGATCAATATGGGAACCGGAAGAAATATAATATTTACAAGAAACAAGAAATTAGACAATAAAGCTATAACAAATGTAAAAGTGCCAAAATAGGAACGTAGAAACACTGAACAGTGCCAACAGTACCAACTAATCCTGGGTGGGCTTCACAAGTAATCACTAGTAATCAAAAAGGTGGCTGAATCGATAGAGAAGCAGCCTGCAGTCCTAATGGACCCGGGATCGAATCACGGCTGGGACAGGGAACAGTTTAAGGATTTGAATTTCATAAAAGCAGACTTTACTGATCTACCAGAAGACCCGCCGACATGTCATAAAAAATACCCCCGCTAATACCAGTACACCAGTCCTGTATGAGGCAGTCCTAGCATGTATTCAGTATTGACGGTGGGTGTTAGCGCCGAGGTGGTGACATGTGGAGGTGTGTAGAGGGACTGCTGGGCCTTGGGATAGGTCCTGAAGCCTTTGCCCAGAGTCGGACACATTAAAAAATATATATAAGAAAAATAAAGACAAAGGTGAACTCTAAGGATTCATTTTACCATATTTCTCTGAACATCCGTGTCTATGCTTTGACCTCTGACCCCATGACACCTTTGGGAATGTCCAAGAGAGAGAGAGAGAGAGAGAGAGAGAGAGAGAGAGATGTCCTTGGGTATATGTCAAAGGAACAACTTAGAAGTGAATTGGTGAAGATTGTTATGATGATGATGATCATCATCATCATTATTATTATTAGTATATCTGTTGTTATTGTTGTTGTTGTTGTTGCTGCTGCTGCTGCTGCTGTTATTATTACCAGCCGCGAAGGGAAGCTAGTATTGTTTTCAATTTCTGTGTGTGTGTGTGTGGATGTGGGTGTGGGTGTGGGTGGGTGGGTGGATGGGTGGGTGGGTGTGATAGCACGATAACTTCGCAACCGCTCATCACAAAACTTCACAGATGTGTGCGATCACGAGTTCGAAATTAATGAAAGTAGTTCACGGTCTATTTGTCTGTTACCACTATAATTTCACAGCCATGCAAGACAACATCACAAAGGTTCACAGGTGAGCAGTAAGGATGAAAATCTCCTACAAGTATTATTTTCAATTTGTTTGTCTGTGTGTCTGTTAGCACGATAACCTCTCAACCGCTGAAGATATCATCAAAAAATTTTACAGGTGTGTAGTAGGTAAGAAAATCTACGAGTTCGAATTTGGTGAAAGTAGGTCAAGGTCAAGGTCATATTCCGAGCCGCGCTAGATATGTATCGGCTTTCGGCTGGTGTAATTCCTCCTTTGGGAGGCCTCTGATTGTCGGTGTTGTTGTTACTGAAACTTGCTGTTGTTGTTGTTGTCATCATTCCTGTGAAACAGCGTTGTATCATCTTCAGCAACGCGCCCTATACCATTGCGCGAGATTCAGGCTGTGTGTGTGTGTGTGTGTGTGTGTGTGTGTGTGTGCATGTGCGTGTTGCGTGTGCGTGTGCGTGCGTGCGCGAGCGCGTTATTCCTCCTGTGCTACTTGATGGATTCGAATGAAAACTCCTAGGTGAGTTTTCCAGGTTACTGGGAACGTTTTCCACTATATACAGTACAATTTCGCCCACATGATTTTTAGGGGGGCCAGCCCCCCTCACCAACATAGAAATGCTCAAAAGTAATGGAACAAGGGCAGATTTGGCTCTGATATCTAGTACATGTCATACAGGCGGACTCTCGCCCGTAATGCAATATTTAGAGAGCATGAACCCCCGTAAAGAGTCATAGGGGTCAACCTCTCAAAAATAAAAACTTGACAAAGACACTCACTCTTATACCCACTTCGTGTTCATTTACAATTGCAGGGTCACCAATGCTAAATAAGAGTCACACAACAAAACAACATACTATAACATCACCATAGCCACGCCAGGCTACAGCATATCACACCATAACCATACTACAGTGCACCACACTACGTCACAGCCACACCATACCACACCAAATCATACCACATAACACGCTACACAATACTACATAAGCCACGTGACAGCACATCACAGCCACATGACATCATACTGCATCACAGCCACACCATACGCAGCCTTTCCAGCTAACAGGCACATCAATTTACACCACACCACACCACACCATGCCACAACCACATAATACTATACCACCTACAGTACACTACACTACACCACGGCACAGCCACAGCCCTATCCCTGCTCTTCGTGTCTTTAGGTCTAAGTTAATTGACTCCATCCGGTCGTTCTTTTTGTAGGAGGAACGTGACCAACCTACCAGTGTGGGGGCCTTTTTCCCAGGACGCTCAAAGTCCCTTCCATAGTGTCACATAATCCTCTTACTGTCAGCCAAGAGGCCGTAGAAACGAGGAGAACTAGAGCATGAGAAAAAAAGACAGTATGAGAGACTATGTTAATGGAAAAGAAAAGTATGTGAGTTAGTGTGCATGCAGAATGAGAGAGAGAGAGAGAGAGAGAGAGAGAGAGAGAGAGAGACGTTCATAACTGTAGATCTTTTTGCCCTTAAGCAAAGCCACACTATTCCCTTGGGAACTGCTTATTGCAAAGTACAAATCTATTTCCGTAACACCTCCTACGTATCTTCGTCTTTCCTCTTGTCAGCATTCTCCCATTTGCTGTTTTCTCGAAACTCGTCTTAAAGATAAAAGTATTCATAGTAACATTTTGTGGTGTTGGGTTATCTATCAGTATTATGCAGTCCACCACCTCACACAGAGCGTCTCTGAAAAAGGTTAATATAACTGTCAAATCACTCAATGATATGAGCTTGTGTTTTTACTTCAGCATATCTGGGACGCTTACATTAATTCATTTTTATATCCCATCAGTTTCTCTCTTCTTTACTTATTGGTGTAGTATCATACACACACACACACACACACACACACACACACACACACACACACACGGAGTCGCAAATAGAATAAAGCTGTGACAGACACTGGAAACACATAAACGTCTGTAAAATATAAGTTTAAAGCAGAATTATTCTTGTAACATTTAGGCATGGACAAGTAAATGTGTGAGGCGGTGTGAGGTGATGGGCCAAGCAAATTATCACTAAAAGAACAAGTCACAGTGCTCACCTCTCTCTCTCTCTCTCTCTCTCTCTCTCTCTCTCTCTCTCTCTCTCTCTCTCTCTCTCTCTCTCTCTCTCTCTCTCAGTGACACCAGGAGTCACTCCATGTAAAGTAAATGCCATTCACCTCTTGCCCTAACCCACAATGACTCGTCCACCCTGTGCATTACTAGTGTATTCCCATTGCTATTTCATCATTATTCCCTCACACCTATATCGTCCCTAGTAACATCCACCAACTTCTGGCTGCACTTGGCTTTCTTTCTCCGTCTTTTCTTTCGTTCTCTTTCCCTGTGAGTGTCCCCTTGCTTCTCTCTGATGAAACAAGTTCCCTCTTTTTCACACCAGTCATCCACGACTCTTTTCCTTCACTGCATTTAGTCCCAAGGTTTGGTCCGTGTATCTGGAGCTACGATTGCCTTTTACATATCTGTGTTATTGTCAATTCTCCTCTTCTTTCTTTACCTTATAAATTTTCTCTCTTATGTTAGTTTTCTCTTCATTTTAAGATTGTTAGCTTTATGTCAACTGGGAGAACAGTCCTGCACTCTATACAGTGGCAGTCAGGGTCTAGAATCACAGAGACCCAGCCAATGGAGTCAGGAGTACCATGATTTTTTTTTTTTATGTGAGGAAGGAGGAACCAAAGGCCATGAGCCTGCAAAACTGTTCCATCCTAGAGAAAAACAAAATACAAGAGAGAGCCAAATTCAAGATCCATTCATTTCGAGATGCCTGGACACACTGCGTTTGAAAGACTGGAGATCGTAGGAAGCAGGAAATACAGACAGAGAGAGACAGTTCCAGAGTTGACCTGTTGCATAAATGAAGGACTGGGAGTAACGGTTAACTCTTGCATTAGAGAGTTGGACAGAAAAGGGGTGAGAGTTTGTTGCTAGACGGGTGCTACGCGCCCGTCGTAGAAGTGGAGGAATGCATGCAGACAGTTCAGAGGAACAGTGACCATTGTAGTAGCGATAGAAAAGAGATAAAGATGCAACATTGCGGCGAAGAGACAGAGGTTGAAGGGAGTCAGTAAAAGGGGGAGAGTTAATGAGACGAAAAGCCTTTGACTCCACCCTATTGAGAAGAGCTGTATGTGGGGAGCCTCCTCACACATGAGAGTTGTACTCCACACAGTGGCGGATAAAACCCCTGTATAGAGTCAACAATTGTGCAGGGGCAAAGAAGGAACGGAGTCGGCTTAGCACACCAATCGCTTGGAAACAGATTTTACAAGAGATGTAGTATGATCTTTCCAAGACAAGTCCCGAGCAACTGAAATCCCAATCATGTTCAAGGACGATGCAGGATTAAGTTGAGTATTATTAAACATTACTGGGTATACCTGTGGAAGATTTTGTCGGGTTGATAGGTGCAAAAACTGAGTCTTTGATGCATTAAAAATAACCAGATTATTCTTACCCCAGTCAGAGATACGAGCCAAGTCAGACATTAGGTGTGCTGGGGCGAGGGTCTCAACATAGCTACAAAAGGTCTCTGCACAGTCTCCACGCCGCCTAGCTATACTATCCAGCAGAGAGAGAGAGAGAGAGAGAGAGAGAGAGAGAGAGAGAGAGAGCATGGATGGGAGGAAGAGAGAGTGAAGTCGTGGTGAGATGTGAAGTAGAGAGATAGCGTGGAGATGGGAAGAGAGAGAAATGTATTAATAGCAATAATATTTTGTTATAATATCTACTTTCTCCTCCGTGGTATTACTCAGTTTGTGCTGGAAAATTACCAGTACTTAAAAGCACAGTAAATGCGGCTTGCCTCAGATTGTACGAGACGGGTTGCTGGTATCTATTGAACTTTAAAAGACGATTGAGAATAGGTGTCGTGTTGTTTTCAGTGTTGTTGTGTTTTGTTTTATGATGACGTGGAGTAAGATAATGGTTATGCGTGACAGTGTTGTAGAATGTGGTGTATGGTGAGGTGGTGTGATGTGAAGTGTGGTGTATGGTGAGGTGTGTTGTATGGTGAGGTGTGGTGTATGGTGAGGTGGTGTGGTGTGAAGTGTGGTGTATGGTGAGGTGGTGTGGTGTGAAGTGTGGTGTATGGTGAGGTGGTGTGGTGTGAAGTGTGGTGTATGGTGAGGTGTGGTGTGAAGTGTGGTGTATGGTGTGGTGTGGTGTGAAGTGTGGTGTATGGTGAGGTTTGGTGTGAAATGTGGTGTATGGTGAGGTATGGTGTGAAGTGTGGTGTATGGTGAGGTGTGGTGTGAAGTGTGGTGTATGGTGAGGTGTGGTGTGAAGTGTGGTGTATGGTGAGGTGTGGTGTGAAGTGTGGTGTATGGTGAGGTGTGGTGTGAAGTGTGGTGTATGGTGAGGTGTGGTGTGAAGTGTGGTGTAGGTTGGCGTGATATGCTGTGGCATGGCTTTTTGGTGGGTTTGGTTGGTGGCAAATTTAACTATTAAAATAATGGCTGTGATATCGAGTTACAGCTAATTCAGCGATCAGTAAAGATTTGTGTTTAATATAGCTTTGTTCTGCTGTTTCCCAAGACTTTCATTGACATTAAAAAAAACACAACTATATTAAGGACTTTACACAAATGGCGTAGATCTCGTTATTACACCAAAGCTCGCCAAAGGCATGAGCGAGATGATGTTCTGTTTGGAGAGAGAGAGAGAGAGAGAGAGAGAGAGAGAGAGAGAGAGAGCAAAATAAGTCAGAACAAAGTAACCAAATTCAGAAACCTTTGTGGAGCGTTTGAGGGCCACCCAAGCTGTTAATCATCTGTTTTCTAAAACAATAGATCAGAGGTGAATATCAGAGTTTAGGTCAGAGCTTAACTGAGCAAGGTCATCTTAGGCAGTTTCCTTCCTTTTTAAACCAAGCTCCCAAACCCGTTGGAAGGGTTGGGGGTAAGGCAAGAGCGTAGGGATTCAGTTTTGAGAACAATCAGTCAATGATCAAGGTCACGGGGCAAGGTCAATGTTTGTCCCTTGTGTGAGCAGAATGGCATTTTTTATTTTTTTTTTACTTTATATGGACATAAAATGGCCGAGGAGGGGTGAGTCAACCATTTTTTTTTTTTTTAAACATTAGGACAAAGGTCAGGGTCACATATCTTTATCAAGTAAAATAACCTTTAGCTGATTTTGACCAAAATTTGGTGGAAGTGGTCAGGGTAAGGCATGGCTGAAGGAATTCGATTTTGAGATAAATCAGTCAAAGATCAAGGTCATAGGGTTAGGTCAAATGCCAAGATCATACTGCAAGGTCAACCTAATCAGTCCTGTACCGATATTCGATCAAATAAAATGAAAGGATCGAGGGTCAGGCAAGAACGACGTTATTTGACTTTGAAAACAATTGGCCGAAGGATAAGTCATGGGTCAAAGTAAAATATTTTAACCTATAATAATAATAATAATAATAATAATAATAATAATAATAATAATAATAAAAATAACAATAGCAGAAACACATTTCTTCTCCAGTTCAGTTCACACTTAAAAGATTTGGTTCTTTGGCATAATCCCACAGTATATTTCTCATGTGTGTGTGTGTGTGTGTGTGTGTGTGTGTGTGTGTGTGTGTGTTACAAGCCTTCTTAAGGATGTCATGGGGTCAAGGGTCAAGCCATACAAAGACACATTAGGTGAAATGTGGCAAAACGAATCAGCAGAAACCGTACAACTGGGAAATCTATGGTGAATGCCATCCTCTTTTCATTCCTAATATTGGCAGTCTTAAATGTTTTCTTTTACATTTGTCACTTTCACTTAAATTCATTTTTCATTTCTACTTTTTTTGCCTTCACTTTCCTCTAAATATTCACTTTCTTTCCCTTTATCATTCATTTTCCTTTCCTCACCCTTTCTGCTTTTTACTTCTTTTCCTTTCCTTTCCCTTCTTATCCGTTTCTTTCTTACTGCTTTTCCGACCATCCTCTCCTCTTCCTTTATTTTCCTTTCGCCACCCCTCCTGCCGTTTCCGCCCCCCTTTTCCCATTTCCACTCGCTTCCTACCGTCTTTCTTCTTCCACACTTCCTACCGACCTCACTCTCCCACCCATCCTGCCCTTCTCCCTCTGCCAAGCTTCCCTCACCTCGGCCCACTCTACATTCAAACGCCAGGTAACCCTCAGTCCAAGTTGCATACAGATTCCTCGTTTTCTCTGGCCTCGAGGAAATGACGGTGGCATTTGTCCAGGCGATCACTGAGACACCTGGTGATACGCAGAGGTGGGAGCTGAGGTGGAGGAGGCAGGGATAGGTCTGGGAGCATATATGGCGATTGGAGAAAAGGACAGATCAAACAAGAGGAATATTTTCTAATAAAAAAAAGGAGGGTGAGAATTACCAAGAGTCAAAGTTTGGATTACAGGAAAAGGAGGAAAGCGAATTTGGGGAATACAGCAAAGTGGAAACGAAGTTAAAGGTATTAGGGAAATAGGACATTGGCTAGAGAGGAAGTTCTGAAACCAAGAGAAAGGCAAGGAAAACAGGCGATGGGATTTATAACACACGGAGGAGGCAGAAAGAAGGGCATTAATTACTTCCATCCGAGAAGGTAATTTTATGTTGTTTTCCTGCAATCTCCTCACCATCCTAGTCAACTTAGAAATGACTCGCACTGGGCAGGATGAGGAAGCTGAATCTAACACCTGCCTTAAATCTGCCTTAAACTGAATAAAGTCGTTTGTAAACAGCAAGACTACAAAAGGGAGCGCTCCAACAGTGCAACATCCGTGCCCTAAGATCATTTGACTAAGGCCAATGATCTGCCAATTCTTCTCATAATCGAGTTACGAAATTGTTGCTTAATCCTCCACACTTCCACCTAATTTGATCCAAATCGGAATAAGATTACGCTGACCATGCTGTTTTTATCTTGACATTTAGCCTAACCCTGAATCCTTGATTACTGACTGATTTTTCTCTCGACTGAATTCCTTCAGTCATACTTTACCATGAACACCTCACCAATTTTAGTCAATATGGTATAAAAGATGCTTTTCTTTACCTTTTTATGTGACCTTGGCCTTTGACATATTCCCCAAAATAAGAGGTCGAGCCCTTGGCTGACCTTTTATCCTTCCACCAGTTTAGGTCCATGTCAAAAATCGTTAGTTACATTGTTCACACATACTGCAGACACACAAGGTTAAACGTTAACCTTGCCCTGTGACCTTGATCTTTGATTGCTTTCGAAATCACGTATACTTTCCTTCTTTTTTTTTCTAACACACAACCCTTCCACCGAGTTTGATGTAAAATGGATGAAAATTAAAATATGATGACCTTGTTCCTTATCAGATATAGCTCTGCGTCCCTGACTTTCAGCGCATTCTAAATATCAACAAAACAACATTCTGGGTGAAACTAAATGATAGCACCAGATTTATTAAAATCCATTAAAACAACATTCCTCTCTCTCTCTCTCTCTCTCTCTCTCTCTCTCTCTCTCTCTCTCATTACTCGGCTGGATAGTATAGCAAGGCGGCGTTAGAAGGCTGTGGACGAACCTTAACTGTGTAAGGCGCCCTAGGCATTATAATACTCCGGACTCCCTTGGCTGGGTCTTCGTGACTGGACACCCTGATTCCCATGTACACATTGCAATATTATTCCCTGGAACGGGAAGGCAACTAGTAGTTTTTAAATCCAGAGAAACCTGTCATAAGAGAGAAAGTATATGGAGCACAGAAAAATGTTGATAAAAGATAATAGCATCGATTTATAATAGGTATATAAGGAGCTAGACATACCTTAACCGAATCCCGGCATTAAGGACACTGAAGGACACATGTCTTGGAAGGCTGGTGTGAAAAGCTGGGAACAGGCAACATGGAAGAGAAGTTCGGCTGCTCTGAGAAGGAGAGAGAACGAAAAAAAAAATGAGGAAAAGGGAAGTGAAGTGGAGCTAAAATGCACGGATACTACGAGGGACGAAAATAGAGGTGTTAGGGGACACATGGTGCATTGGTCCAATGATAACACTGGCTATGCGAAGGATAGGCGAGTCAATGTGGATTATGACGAACTGTGACTGGGGCTTAATGTAAGAAGTGCAACTCTTGTTATTGGGTGAACAAGAGAGAGAGAGAGAGAGAGAGAGAAAGAAGGGTAGGGAGCATTGTGATGATGTATTTCAGTGATAATATTGTTAAGCCTCCACGTCACACCGTTTCACTTACACATTAACTCGTCCATGCCTAAATGGTACTAAGATTTATTCTGCTTTTGATTATATTTTTCAGATTTATATGTTGTAACTGCTTTTTCTTTTCACTATGGTGTGTGTGTGTGTGTGTGTGTGTGTGTGTGTGTGTGTGTGTGTGTGTGTGTGTGTGTGTACTAAACCAAATAAGAAAAAGAAGAGAAGAGCTGATGGGATACAAAAGGAAATTAAAATAGGTGTCCAAAATATGCTGAAATACAAACGTAAGCTCATGTCATACAGTGATTTGACAGTTACATTAATCGTTCTGAAAGAGGCTCAATGTGATGTGATGGATTGCATGCGAGTGATGGTTAACCCACCACCACAAAATGTTACTATAAATACTTTTATCTTCAAGGCGATCTTAGATAAAACAGCAAATTGGAGGATGCAGACAAGAGAAAAAACAATGATACGCAAAAAAAAAAAAAAAAAAAAAAAAAAAAAAAGAAAAAGAAAAAGAAAGAAGGAAAGAAAAGTAGTTTTGAAGATTACAGTAAGTATTGCCAAGGAATAGTGAGGCTTTGTGTTAGGGCCTGATAAATCTACGTTCATAGACATATTCTGTGATAATTTTGTTGCTGTTAGGAGACTATAATTATTCAACAGAGGAAAATCTCCAAGTAGTAATGTCCTTGGCCAAAGCTAGATCTATTGCCTGCAGTTACAAATCCCTACTAAGCTTATTGAAATGGTCTTTAGAATGCAAAAATAATATTGAAAGACGTCAAGGTATGGAAAATGCTAATCTGTCTTCTAGGTACTAGTCTTCCTCTCCTCTTTTTCTCACTTAATCTCTCTCTCTCTCTCTCTCTCTCTCTCTCTCTCTCTCTCTCTCTCTCTCTCTCTCTCTCTCTCCATATATATCTATATATTTATATGCATTCGCATGCACACTAGCTCTCATACTTTTCCATTAACAGTTTCTTATACGCTCTTCTTTTCTCACGTTCTAGTGCTCCTCGTCTCTACGGCCTCTTAGCTGACAGTGAGAGGATTATGTAATACTGTACTATGAAAGGGACTGAGAGCGTCCTGGAAAAAGGGCCCCCTTACTGGTAGGTTGGTCACGTTCCTCCTACAAAAAAGGACGACCGGATGGATTCAGTTAACTTAGACCTAAAGACACGGAGAGCAGGGATAGGGCTGTTGATGTGCCGTGGTTTAGTGTAGTGTAATGTAGGTGGTGAATTTTGGTGTGCCTGTTGTGTGGTGTGGTGTGGAGTGGTATGGTGTGGTGTAGTATGGTGTGGTGTGGTGTAAAGTGATGTGCTTATTGGTTGGTATGGTTGTGGTGTGGCCTTCTTGCAGTGTGGTGTCATGTGGCTGTGCCATGGTGTGAGGTGTTGTGTTGTGTTGTGCGATATGGTGTAACTGTAGTGTGGTTCTGTGAAGTGTGACTGTGGTGTGATAGGTGTGATACGTTGTAGTGTGGGGTTGTGTTGTGTGACTTAACCTCGCCCTGATGCGACTGCAAGTGAACACGAAGTGAAAAGTTCAAATAATTACTGGAAAAGGTGTAGCTGGGTATAAGAATGGTTGGCAACTGGCGTTTGTATTCTTAGACTGGGTGACGAAGATGAATACCTGATGTGAAGGTGTAGGTATTAATGTTGCAGGGGTGAACATATGCGAGTAATTATAAGAATTGACATAAAATATTACCTATGGCGCATGGAAGTTAATAGGACAAGGTACTGCCGACTATAATTGTTCTCACACTTCTGTCATCATTCTGCTGTCCCACCTCACAGCCCACTTCAGTTTCTTCATCCTCTGATTTCTTTTGCTACTCCTGCACCTTTCTAGATCAGGCTCTGTCTCACCATGATACCATCTCTCTCTCTCTCTCTCTCTCTCTCTCTCTCTCTCTCTCTCTCTCTCTCTCTCTCTCTCAGTTACCAATACGTTCTCACTGACACCTATCTGGATTAACTTTTACCATTAAATTTTGGTCTTATATTTTCCACATCTTTCCTTATCTTTTCCCATGAAGCCTAAAACTTAAATTGGGAAATACAACGCATATTATATAAACTTTTGCCTTCCATATATTATCATGTGCTGGGTTATTCATTTCTCACATTTTTCTTTTCTTAGATCCTCTCTCTCTCTCTCTCTCTCTCTCTCTCTCTCTCTCTCTCTCTCTCTCTCTCTCTCTCTGTCAGTTACTTTTTACCTGTGTTGTGCCACCACCTCTCCCCCGGTCTTAATCTGTGTCCACTCTCTAACCCCCCCACCTAAGCCAAGGTCAACTCACACTGTACAACATCCAAAAGGAAGTACATACTATTTAACACATAAGTAACACCTTTAATTCTATCCCCCACTCCTTTGTCTCACTTTTGTCATTTTACTTAGTTATTTTTGTCTCTTCCGTACCTCATTAAAGCTTCGACATGCCTCCCAAAAAGTTTCTTGCCCCTCTTTTCGAATTAAACTCTACAGTGATTTTTTTTTTTTTTCGGTAGGCCAGATGTCAAGTGCTTCATATGCCTGACCAGTTAAAATATTCAGTGTAAGGAAAGCGTAATTAAGAGTCATCAGTATGCCCGCGAGGATTGAAACAGGAGAAAGAAGACCTTAAGGCTGAATCTGAAAGAAAATCCAGTAAGTACTGTCCCAGTTGACTAGATATTTCTGATAGTTCCGAATAAACGTAAATCTAAGCAGGAGCCTAAGATAATGCCCAGAATTCCTATGACAAACAGGTTTCTCACTTTTGAAGATAGAGAAGAATGTACAGGCAGTCAGACTGTATTTAAGCATGTTAAGGACAAATCTGGTAAATATATTAAAGATAAAGCAGAGAAGCTTCACCAGGATATAAAATTCAACTAGTGCAAGGGAAAGTATTACAATGGTGGTGAGAGACTCTACCCTGAGGGGGCAAGGCTCTTCTTTTGCATCAAATAACAAAGGGAAGAAAAGATCATTGAAGACTGTACCTAGGAGTACGGTAGACATAATCACTAAAGATATCGAAAGTACACCAGTCATCAGAGAAACATATTATATTGTTGTGAATTAGTTACAAATGATGCCCATGACGGAGGTTAAGTTGCCACTAGGGAAATCCTGATGAAATATAAAATCTTTCTCCTAATGAAATTTAAATCTAGTAAATGTATAATGAACAGTATACTGCCTAGACTACGTTCCAACCCCTATTGTAAAAATATAGTAGTAGAAATTACAGGAGCTATTAAAGGAATGTGGGGAAAAAAAGAACATCATTTTCATTGACACCTGGGACAGATGTGTGGGCAAACGAAGCCTCATTCGACAAGATGGCATCCATGTATGCAACAAAGAATAACTGAAATGAGTAGACTACTGAATACAGCAATGAACAAAATTCACGAAGACACTGGAGGTGACACTAATGCTTCACCCCACCCTTCCCTAAGCTAATAATAACCAAGCCCACAGATACAGATCCCCTCACCATTTTCCCCCATTCATCAGCCACACCTGACCAGGGGAACTAAATCCCTTCCCCCTTCCCAGGGAGATGTTGTATCTGGATTAGACACACAGTCAAAGCCAACTGCAGAGCAAAATTCAATTTTAGTAATATTCAATACTCGCAGCTTTTGAAATAAATTTAATGAACTCGTTTGCCTTCAGATTAATGAAGAATTCCATATACTGGCAGTAACAGAAACGCATATTGATATTAGTAACAGGAATTTACCATCAGAATATCAATTACAGTCGTATAAATTTCAATATAAATGTAGAAATAAAGGATTCTAAGAGGTGGTGTTGGAGTTTGGCCCCAGAGAGGTTACCTTAGACAATAATGGCACCGAAGTAATTTGTTTAAAAATACATTTTAGAATTATGAATGTAAATGCTGCCAGTATCAACCGTTGCCCAGGTCAAAATGTAGAGGAAAATATAGTTATATAATATCTTGCAGGAAATTCTATATGGGAACGAAACATTGATGACTGGCTACTTTAAATTGTCAATAATTACTTGCAATAAAGTCACTGGTAGAAGTAATGATGACACAAGGATGACGGATTATACTGAGAATGACTTTTTATATCACAGTGTCACAGAAACGACAAGAGAGGGTAATATCGTAGATCTTGCCATTACCACAAACGATGATATGACAAACTTAATCTCATAAGGCTTACCATGAACCTTCCAGTAATGTGCATAAAAGTAAACCAAAGGAACCAGAATATAAAAACGCAGATTTTGATGGCCTTTATAATGCCCTTAGTTCACCATTTGGATAGCTAGAAGGAACTAACGATGTAAATGATATCTGGGCAAAATTGAAACATATTCTTATCTGCTCAAAACCAGTATGTACCAATGAAATCAAGGCAGGAAAAAGGTACAAACAAACCAGCTTGGCTTAATGAAGGTACTGGCAGAGCAAATTAAACGTTACACAAGAGATGTCACAAGCCAGTATAACGATACTAACTGGAAAATTTAAAAGCTCGTTAGAACAGCTAAATGGCAGTTTATAATGAACATAGCTAAAACAAGCTCAACGGTTCCTAAGAGCTTTTATAGATACGTAAACAACTATGAACGTGTTAAGATTGGTACTGGCCTACTCATTAGCGACGGGGGTGCCCTTATCTGGGACGATAAAGGAATTGCTTCCACTTTAAATATATTTTCCAGTTCAGTCTTCACAAAAGACGTCAATGAAATCACTGAAGAGCAAGGACAGTTACGCCACAACGTATTAAGTAATATGTATAGTAACTAATGGCGTCAAAGATAAACTTAGTAAAATAAATTGTAACAAAACCCCTGGTACAGATAATTTTCACTCTCGAATATTAAAAAATGCAGCGGGTGTAGTATGTGATCCTCTTACATTTTTTTAAACTAAATATCTTTAGCAGGGAACGGTTCCGGAGATTTGGAGACCAGCCAGTGTAACTCCTATAGGCCTATATAAAAACGGCAGTAGAGATCAACCAGGTAATATAGGCATTTCAGCTTAACCTCTGTCTTGAGAAAAATCCTCAAATCATCAGTAAGAGACTGGATAGTTTTCTTCCTAGAATCTAATAACATAATCAGTAACAGCCAACACGGCTTTAGGTCTCAGAGATAATGCCTCACAAATCTGGGCAAGTACGGTATTATGAAAAGCGTTTTACAATTAATGATAGGTCCAGGTCCCTTGACATAACATTTTTAAGTTTCCAGAAAGCCTTTGACAAAGTACCACATAAGAAATTAATGAGAAAGAGAAGATTCCTGAAATCGACGGAAACATTCATAGGCAGTTGGGTAGCTCCAATGATGAATGATGTTCCTCGGGGATCAGTGTTGATATCAGTTTTATTAATAATATATATTTACGACATCGATGTTGGACTAAACAATTTAATTCCCAAATTTGCGGATGATGCAAAAACTGGCAATACTGTGTTAACTGACGAGGAAAGAATTAGCCTTAAAAATGACCTTACCAAAATTGCTTCATGGTCAGAAAAATGACAAATGCCCTTCAGTGCAAGTGAATGCCACGAACTGCAATGTGGGACAAAAACCAAAAAAGTATCATTACGAAATGCAAAGCCAGATGATTAGCAAGTCCTCACAAGTTCAAGGTTTAGGAATAATAACTTCCGATAACCTCGAATTTTCAAATCAGTGTGTCCTTGCCGCAGATAAAGTCAACAACGCCTGAGGATTCATTAGAGAACATTTTATTTATAAAAAGAAAGATATTGTGATCCCTCTGTATAAAAGCATAAGTAGGCCACACTTAGAATTTGGGGCTAACTTTCGGGCACCATATCTGGTAAAAGCTATTGAAAAACTTCAAGCGATACAGAACAGGGCTTCCAAGTTAATCCCTTCCCTGAGGAATAAACCATATCTCGAGAGGCTTAAGGAACTGAATTTATTTTCTCTTAGAAAACGAAGAGTCAGGGGTCAACTAATTGAATGTTTTGAGATACCCAGCGGCTTTAGACATATCGAATCAAACAATTTTTCAGAGTTAATACTAAGACCACATCAGTAGCAATGGCATGAAGCTGCAGGCAAGGAAGGTTAATCTTGATGCGACCCAAAACGTCTCCACTTTTTCCATTGAAAATTACTGAAATAAATTCCCTAGGAACTTGGTCGAAGGCAGAACCATAAAGAGCTTTAAAATGAGATTGTATATACATCGTGATGCGATCGGTATCATTTAAAAGGAAGTAAGTGTATATTCATAGCTATATGTGTGTGCACATATGCATATGTGTATGTATCCATACGTGTAAATGACTATCCTATTTTTGAGGACGAGTGGGTAGAGTCGAGACTATCAAGACAGAAGGCCTGGTCGCTCCTCTGTGACGCCTTCCACGTAAGGCATCAAGCGCGGCCTGCTTCTCTCTCTCTTTCTCTCTCTCTCTCTCTCTCTCTCTCTCTCTCTCTCTCTCTCTCTCTCTCTCTCTCTCTCTCTCACACACACACACACACACACACACACACACACACACACACACACACACGCTGTTTCATTTCATTAGGATGCTTTCACAAAACTTTTCCATAAGTCTTCTTTCCAGCGTGTCGCCCCGCCTAAATTCTAGTTTCTGTCCACCAACATTACCTGTCTTTGCCTCTGTTCTTTCAGCTATTTTTTCTCTTCTTTTCCTCTGCAGGTTCTCTTGCCTCTGCTTTCCACTTGCATTTAGTGTACTCTCGTTCCGCCTCGTCATTCTCGCTTGTAGCAGGTTATTAGATTTCCTTCTCTTGGTTCACTTCAGTCGCAACAAATTTTCCCTCCATCCTTTTAGCTTAACATCGTTCGTGCCTTCACCGACACTGAATCCAGGTTCCTCTTCTCTTCTTTCCATTTCAGGTAGCCGAATTTCTCCCTAGCGATGTCCACTTACCCAATCCATTTCTCATTTCGTAAGTCTCTTTAGCACAATCCCGCTACCGCCTTCACTTCCATATCACTGTATTTCTTCTTATGACGAAACATTTACTTGTCCCACTTTATACTTTGCTCTGCTTCCGTCCCTTCACCTTTAGCTCGCCTCTTCAAAACGCCTCCTTAACGTAGCCCAATTTTCGTCTTGTTTGTGGCCTCGTCAGCATTTTCTTCTTTGCAAAATTGTCTCTTCTCTCCTTTCCCCTTTTGTCTTCCTTACTTGCTCCCTTTTTTGTGGAGAGATTAGTATCATCATAGAGATTTCTTGAATGCTGTGTAAAGCCTTGCTTTCCGAAACTCCTCATTTCCACTTGGTCATCTGACCAAAATAATTTTGCAGTACAGTGTGTGCTACGCATAGTCACATGTTCTTGTATGCAGATGATTAAGACTTGCAGCATATTATGGTACTGATATAGTAAATTTATCTACAGTTTATCTCCCAGCTCCTTCAACTTCCCCTACAACAATTTTCAAAATACATATTACACGTTAGTTATCTATTACCTCATTCCTACAAGATTTGTCCGAATTTTAACATGTATTTTTCTTTTCCTGTATTGGTTTTTCTCAATGGTTTTCTCATTCTTCCATGTTCACCAGCCCTGCTATTCACACAGTCTGCTCTTCATATCGATCTATCTATCTATTGTTACATAGGCTATGATTTCATCATCCTTTGTGTAATTTTAACGCACTGTATGCTGCATGTTTGATCACGAGCGTGTTCTGCCTCAGTCCCCCTTCTACCGTAATAGTGGAGTGAGTCGTCCTTTCTGTTGTTCAGAGCAGGATTGTCGGCTCTTTGTCCCCTATGGCTTCATTTGCGCATCCTTCTTACAAGTTGTATCAAGCTCTGCTGGCCCCTATATAATGAGCTCAGTCTCTGCATTATTGCCACTTAGATCTACTCCTCATTTTGCTCACATCTCTGTCCTCCCCTGTACAGTTATTATTATTGTGAGTGCTCAGGAAGTCTCCAACCAAATAGTAGCTGTGTGTAATTTGAGTATAACTGTTGTTGCATTTTTTCTTGTACTGTGTAGCATAAGGTTAACTCTTAGGCCTAGTAAGGTTTTTGTAATTTATGTAGGGTTCTTTATGTCAGTCATCATCAGGGATGTTCTGCCCAGAGACCCAATATATCGTACCGTAGCATGAAAATTATCGTATATTACCCTAAAATTATCGTACAGGTAAATTTTCAATTAAAACAAATTACCAGACGAGATGGTGTGTAA
Organism: Coenobita brevimanus; assembly: GCF_032717465.1. Lineage (NCBI taxonomy): Eukaryota > Metazoa > Arthropoda > Malacostraca > Decapoda > Coenobitidae > Coenobita > Coenobita brevimanus. The sequence continues at coordinate 24,002,540 of NC_136959.1, read as the reverse complement.
AGAAAGTATGATGAAATGGTAAATGTAGACGGGGCATCATGAGCTTGACTGAGTCAATCCAGGAGAATCACAATTAGGTGAATACAAACTAGTAATTAAGACGGTACATTACTTTTCCCTTTCTTACACTCACGTTTCCCGGTAAGAAATTAAGAATATCCTACAAAGCTTTATGTATACCAGCATATCAACTGTACTTACGACTTTACTGAAGTCCTATACAAAGTTGCAGAGTGGGTAGTGGGTACAGCAGCACTACAGCTTGGCCTGGGCATTGAACCAGACCACTACCAAGCACCAAGTAAAGTTTGAACTTCTAAGTCCTTGACATTTATGGGGTCGGCCGGGCTTGGCCCTGACCTCCCATGGGACTGGGAGGGGAAAGGAATTTCGTGAGTGACTCAGGGGAAGCGTGGGTTACTGGGGTGTGGGCACAATGAACCGTGTGGCGGGAATAGTGAGTGTTGTTAACCTGCAGTATATACAGTATATATAAAAAAAAAAAAAAAATCTAGGGAAGCTGAAATAGACAAAAATTATCGTATATTTTGAATGTGATATCGTACATCGTACAAGCATCCCAAATTATAGTACAAATACGATAATTATCGTACGTAGAACATCCCTGGTCATCATTAATAATATTTTGTATCTGTAATAATATATCTGGCATTCACTGAGTATTATCTGGTATCTCATTTTAACAGGGCTGACTTAGATAAATTTACTCATGCTAATTTCGTGTTAATAGAGGCTATTGCAGTTAACAATATATTTAACCTGTTTTTTGCCATTACATTATCCTTATGAGTCCTGAATGTTTTGTTGTTAGTTTGAGCATTAAACTTTAACCCTCGCCGTCCCGAGGACGTACTTCCACGTCCTCACGTTTTGTCACAGCCAGTCCCGAGGACGTACTTCAACGTCCTGCAATTGCAAGGTTCATAATTTCCACAATTTTCAAAATTCGCGGGAGATTTTCGTTTCGCCCGGGTACCCAAGCCTCCCCTACCTGCCGCCAGGCGGGCAGCGTCCTAGACCCCGCGTGACCCGCGCTCGCCCTTGTCTCGGTCACTCACCTGCCAGCAGTGACCCAGGTCAGACATGGCGCGGAAAGGTCTCTCAGATGAGCAAATTGCATCCGTCCTGGAAGCCTTCACTGGAGACAGTGATTCTCCACTCGATGATGATGTGGTGGATCGCGATTACGTCCAGCCAGAGGAAGAAATAAGTAGCAGTGATGAGGAGGTCCCTTCGCCCCGAAAAACGCGGTATGTGACATACCGTAAGGCAAGGGAAGGCCAGCCTGCTCCCCAACCACGTGCACAGCTATCTCTCCATCACGATTCTGATCAGGACGAGGATGAGGACGATGAGGATGACGGAGGCCTAGGACGTGATATCGCCGCGTGGTTGGGAAAGGAGAAAATATCACCACGTGGATCAGAAGGTGGGGCGAGACGACACCTAAGGTATGGTTCAAGTACTTTGTCTGGGGAAGTAGCAAGTGGTGTGGTGGGATTGCTGGGAGAAAGGGAAAGTGTTGTGGCGGCAGCGCGGGGTGAAAGTGAGAGTGGTGTGGGGGTAGTGCGGGGTGAAGGGGCCAGTGGTGTGAGGGAGGCAGCACGAGCACGTGGTGCTCGTAGGCCTAGGGGAGAGGAGGTTGAGTCACTCCCCAGCACTTCTTTCGCCCCTTAATATTCACAAACTTCCTCCCCACAGCCCCAGGATGTGGGGAAAGGAAAGAAAGGGGAGGGAAAGGGCAAAGGAAAAGGGAGAGGGAAGAGAAGTGCGAGTGATGAGAGGCGCCGCTCTCCACCTCCCCAACCTCCCCCACCACCCTCACCTCCCCACACTGACGAAGGGGACGATGGTGACGTGGCTGGAGACGGTGGTGTCACGTGGAACTGGGAGGATGGGAGTAATTTTACTCCCATCATTCACCAGTACACTGAGGAGTGGCGGTCAGGTTGCACGGCTCCAGGTGTAAATGCTGGGTCGTCACGTTTAGATTTTTTCAACTTGTTTTTTGGTGAGGCGTTTGTTGGGTGCATAGTAGAACAGACAAATATATTTTCACAATCCCAGCACCTTGAAAGTGAACGCCTAGGAACCACAAGCAAGCATGAAGAACAGTATGACTATCCCGTGACTATATCAGAGATGTTCCTATTTTTTGCCCTGGTAATCTTGATGGGTGTGGTGAGGAAAAATCAAATTCCTGCCTACTGGACAACGGACCCAATCATCCTAACACCTTTCTTTGGAAAGGTGATGGGTCGTAATAGATTTCAGTTTATTCTCGGCCGCCTCCACTTTTTTGATGCAGATGATCCAGCCAATGCAAATAACACCGATAAAATGAGGAGAATTAGGCTGGTATTTGATCTTTTACGGGAAATGTTCCGCTCCTCATTTTATCCCTACAGAGACCTCGTCATAGACGAGAGTCTTGTGTTGTGGAGAGGCAATATTTCCTTTAGGCAGTACATACCCAGCAAGAGACACCGTTTCGGGTTCAAGATCTTTGTTATGTGTGACTGTAAGACTGGTTATGTGCACGACATAGTCTTGTACACGGGCGCACAGACAGATATAATAGAAGATCGGAGTATAGGACTCTCTGGGGCCGTGGTGAAGACAATGATAGAAGAGTACCTTCATCGTGGTCATGTGTTGTACCTGGACAACTGGTACACTAGCCCTCTTCTCGCTAGGGTTCCTCCACCAACACGACACCGGAGTCTGTGGTACAGTCAAGAGAAACCGTCGCCATATGGTCAAGATAGGGAGGAAACTTGACAAGAATGAGGTGGTTTTCTTCCAGGCCAATAACATCCTTGCAACCCTGTGGAACCACAACAGGGAAGTTTGCCTCCTATCAACTGTTCACAGCCCCCTGATGCATCGCACAGACTCCGTGGATCACCGTAGCGAGAGGAGGCGCAACGTATGGAAACCAGAGTCTGTACTTGCCTATAATCTGAACATGAGGCAAGTTGATCAGTCAGACTCGATGATTTCAAATGTTGACTGTGCCAGGACCACGATGAAGCGGTACAAGAAACTCTTTTTCCACTTGCTCGACATCACGGTCCTGAATGCCCACTACCTGCACGCAATGACCACAGGAGTATCCGAGACCTTTGAGGGGTTTGTGAGGGAGCTGGCACGTGAAATAATCACCAAGCATGCCCAGGAAAGACCCCCACACCGCCCCCGCGCCCCCCGTGCTGCTCAGACTCCCCTACGTCTTGCAGGCCGCCACTACCCCAGCGCAATCCCTTCTGAACCAAACCGTCGTAAACCCCAGCGTCGCTGCCATGTATGTAAGCACTCGACAGTCAGACCATCCACTCAGAGAAAAGACACAAGATACGAGTGTGTCGAGTGCAATGTTGCGTTGTGCCTTCAGCCTTGTTTCAAGGAATATCATAATTTCCTACACTTCTGAAACTGTGTGGGAAGGCGAAATGACGCTCATGATAATGGTAAGGCCAGTCAGTAGGTGCTAAGTCAAATATAAAGTTGAAACGGGTGTTATTTTTTCAGAAAAGTAATGTATAAGATGAGAATTAGTGTAAGTGGAAAGAATTGTTATCAAAACTACACCCACTGTGTAAATCTGGTCAGTAAATATGTGATAGCAAGGAAATAAAGTGGAAACGGGTGTAATGTTAGCATGAATAAAACGTATAAGTTGAACATTACTGTAAGTTGTCATAATTGATGTCACGAGTACACCCACATTCTGGTCAGTAAGTATGTGATAGGAATTATATACAGTGGATGATGTTGTAATGTTAGTAGTAAGGTATTTTATAAGTTGATTATTTGTGTAAGATGAAACAAATGATATCGCGATAACACTCCCTGTGTAAGTACGCGCAAATATGACGCTAAGTTCCATCGTACGTTCAGAAATGATGTAATATCAATTATATCAAGTGTTTACATGTGCAATGTTAGTGTAGAATTAGTATATAAGTACAAAAATAGGTTGTAAGTTGAATTAGTTGTCATAGCGACTTCACCGTGTGTGTTACTATGCGCTATTATTACGCTATATATTTACGTAAGGCCTGAAATAATCTCAAAACAGTTCTATAAAGTTGAAAAGTGTATAATAATATTAGAAAGGTATTATGTAAGTAGAAAAAGCACAATACGAGTTGAAACATCAGTCACAGCGAGTTCACTCACTACGTAAATAAGCGCTAGCATTACGCTAAATGTTATCAAAAGGCCTGTGAATACGTAAAAACAGTTCAATATAATGTAAAATGGTATAATGTTATTGTAGAAGTATTATGTAAGTAAAAAAAATTATATGTATCATGATTTTAGAATGTTAGCGATTCATGGGAACCAAGTTGGCCGATTTTGCTCGTTTCTCACGATGGTACAATGCTTATTTCTACTCTATTTTTGTATAAAATCCAATATACTCTTTTATCACATGTTTTTATGTTTGTAATAAATTCATTTCTACTTACTTTCATTGGTTTCCCAAACTTACAATACCATAGAAAACGTTTGATGCTCACACCGCATAGGGAGAACACGGGGCCAGGTGGGACCAAGGCATACCTGGTTAAGCTAATTAGGGACCCCGGGGACCACTTTCTTTGCCACCGGCCATTGTTTCTGACCAAAAGCGAAAGTTTAAGCAAAAAGAAAAAGGGTTGAAAAATGCCCGGGATTGGGGGGTACCAGTGGTCGAAAAGTGGCCGGGACGGGGCGGGTTAACTTGTAATTTTACCTAACTCTTTTATTTTGAACCTGGACCTTTACGGGACAGTAGTGATTATTAGTATTCTCACTTAAAGTGTACATTATCTTTCTCTATTCCGTAACATAAATTTGGCGACCTCATATCAGGATATTCAGGATATTATCATAAGGATATTGCTTGATATTTTGTGACTGTGATTTATTATATGATGTCTACTACTACTACACTTGATGAAGCCAAAGATTTTTTGTCAAATGTGCAAACAGTGTGTGATGTAGAAAACAGAACAAAGAATGAACTTAAGCTTGTTGCTCAACAATTGGGAATTGCAGTTCACTCTCATCATTCTAAAGATCAAATTGTTGGCATGATTAATAAAAGCTTGTTTAATGTAACTCCTCCAAATCAGCAAACGCAGATTGAATTAGCTAAGTTACAGCTAGCCCTGCAGGAGGCTCGTGTTATGGAGGCTGAATTTCGAGCACGTGCTAAGGAGGCTGAGTCTCAGGCTAAGGAGGCGGAGTCTCAGGCTAAGGAGGCGGAGTCTCAGGCTCGTATTCAGGAGGCACAGATACAGGCACAAATTGAACTTGCCAGGATTCAGGCAGACCATGAGTATCTCATGAAACAAAGTGGAACTGGATCATCTAGCTCTGATGATTTTGATGTGGCTAAAAATGTTAAACTTGTCCCTCTTTTTAATGAATCTGATTTAACAAAGTATTTTCAGTTGTTTGAGAGGGTAGCTACAGGTTTTAATTGGCCTAAAAAGTATTGGCCAGTACTCCTTCAAACTGTTCTCACTGGTAAAGCTCAAGTAACTTATGCATCTATGCCTCAGGATCAATGTGATAATTATGATGTAGTTAAGACCTTGATTCTTAAGGCCTATGAGCTTGTTCCTGAAGCCTATAGAGTAAAATTTAGGACAACTTATAAGCAAGATAAGCAATCCCATGTTGAGTATGCAAAAATCAAAGAAGATCTGTTAGAGCAGTGGTTAAATTCTAAGAATGTGGATTCTGATTTTGGTAAATTTAAGCAGATGATTTTGCTGGAGGACTTCAAAAGGTGTATTAGTAAAGATGTAAGCCTATATCTTGATGAGAAAAGAATAGATAATTTGTCTGATGCTGCAGTTTTAGCTGATGAATATGTTCTCACTCACAAGAGATATTATAAAGAAAAAAGGAAAGCTGAGAGTAAGTACGTTGCCTCTACTCGGAGTACAGGTAACAGGAAAGAGAATAAAGATGATGTTTCTCAGGAAGTAAATACCAGCTTCACCTCTAGATTTCAGAAAAGTAAATGTACTTATTGTAGTAAGCTTGTTCATACTACGGAGAAATGTTTCAGGAGACAGCGTGATGCGAACAAAAAGGAGTCTTTAAATATTCAGTCAATTGGTCTAGTGTCCACTCTTGAGAGTTCCCAGAATTCTTTAACTGAGTTAACTGAACCTGCTTTGAGGGGTAACTTAAATTCTCATGATGGAGCTCCTCTTTTGAGCAGTAACGTGGGTGACACTCTCAAGAGTTCATGTGCTAATTTCCTGTCTGATGGTTTTGTCAGTCCTCTGGACAATAATGACAGGAAATCAGTTAAAATACATCGTGATACAGGTGCTTGCCAATCCCTTATGCTGACCAGTGTTCTAGGCTCTAATGTTAATTCCTCTGATGAAACTGTAATCTTATAAGGTGTAGGGAATAATTACTTCTCTGTCCCTCTGTGCAGAGTGAATTTAGAGTCTGGTTTTGTTAATGGTTCCGTTATGGTTGGGTTGGTTGTGACACTCCCATTGTCAGGTGTAACATTCTTACTTGGAAATGATATTGGTGGAAGTCAAGTGTGTCCAGCTCCTCAGTTGTCTAGTGAGCCAGTGGCTGCGACCCAGGATTGTGATGTCCCTGATGTGTTCCCTGCATGTGCTGTCAGTAGGGCTAAGTCTAAAGTTACTGGTGATTTAGAGGATAATGATGATGATGATGTTATCCTAGCTGCCACTTTTCTTGCTAATTTGGACCACTCACCAGATGAGGCAGTACCCTGTAGTGTTGATAATTTGTCTCGTCAAGAGTTAGTTGAGTTGCAGGTTGCTGACCCTGAGTTGAAAGGTCTTGCTAACTCTGCTAGCAGTGAGGAAGAGTCAACTGGTGCTTCTACTTGTTATTATATAAAGTCAGGAGTACTTATGAGGAAGTGGAGACCCCCAACAGCATCAGCCGACTGTGAATGGGAGGTTGTACATCAAGTTGTCATCCCTCGTGTTTGTAGGCAGGATATCATTAGAGTGGCTCATGATTCCAGTTTCGCAGGACACCTTGGAGTGAGGAAGACTGTGGCACGCATTTTGAAACACTTCTACTGGCCAGGTATCTTCAGGGATGTTTCCTGGTATTGTAAGTCTTGTCACATCTGTCAAGTTGTGGGGAAGTGTAATCAGACCGAAAAGGTTGCACCTCTAGTTCCCATTCCTCCTTTTGAGGCGCCTTTCACCCGTGTGTTGGAGGATATTATGGGCCCTCTTCCTAAGACTGTCTCAGGATTTTCTTATGTATTGACCCTGATTGATATGGCTACTCGTTATCCTGAAGCCATTCCACTTACAAATATCTCAGCAAAGAATGTGGTTAAGGAAATGCTAGGGTTCTTCACAAAGTTTGGTCTGCCCAAGGAGGTACAGTCAGACCGGGGATCACTGGGCTTCTCACCTTTTGAACTACTGTTTGGCCATGAAGTAAGAGGACCCCTTAAGTTACTCAAGGAATGCTGGCTGTCGGAGGAAGATGACGTCAACCTGCTGGAGTATGTGATGAAGTTCAAAGAACGGCTGTCTACTGCTTTACAGCTGGCGAGAGAGAATTTAGGAGCTGCTCAAGAGAAGATGAAGACTTGGTATGATAAGAAGTCCAGGTTACGCCACTTTCAGCCTGGAGATCAGGTTTTGATTCTGCTACCAGTTCATGGGCAACCTCTTCAAGCCAAGTTTAGTGGTCCTTATTTCGTGGAGAAGAAACTCAGTGATGTCAACTATGTCATCGCCACACCAGATCGTAGAAAGAACAAGCAACTTTGTCACATCAACATGCTAAAATTATATCACAGGCGGGACGAAATTAATCCAGTCTGCACTGTAGCTGTTCCACCCGAGTCTGCAAGTGAAGCTCTCCCATGCAGTATGAGCCTGAGTGATAGTCTGGGGAAGAATCCTGATATCATGAATGATCTCCAGACTAAGCTTTCTCATCTACCTCCCGAGGAAAGGCAGGAGTTTTCGGCATTACTGCAGGAGTACCCGCAAGTGTTCCGTGCCACTCCAGGAAGAACCACTGTGTTGATGCATGATGTCGATGTTTGAGACGCAAAGCCAATTAAATTGCCTCCTTACCGTGTGAACCCAATGAAAGTTCCTCTCATCCAGAAGGAGCTTGGCTACCTGTTGGACCACAAGATGATTGAGCCCTGTCAGACCGAGTGGAGTTCTCCTGTCACTCTGGTCCCTAAGCCGGGTGGGTCACAGCGGCTTTGCATCGACTACAGACGTGTTAATCAGATAACCAAAACAGACACTTACCCTCTCCCTCGCGTGGAAGATTGCATAGACAAGATCGGAAAGGCTAGGTACATATGTAAGTTTGATTTGTTAAAGGGATACTGGCAAGTACCTATGACTGAACGTGCTAGGGAGATCTTATGTTTTGTAACACTAGGAAAGACTTTTGCATGTTCTGTAATGCCATATGGTATGAAGAATGCACCAGCCACATTTCAAAAGCTCATGAATGTTGTAACAGAGGGTTTGGCAGGGTGTGTTGTTTATATTGATGATGTATTATTCTTCAGTGACAACTGGAAAGATCACCTATGCCATGTCAGTAAATTTCTTGAGCGTTTGGTTCAGGCTAATCTTGTAGCTAATTTATCAAAGTGTGAGTTTGGTCAAGCTAAAGTTCAGTACCTTGGGTATGTAATTGGTGATGGACATGTTGCACCACCAGCAGCTAAGGTTCAGGTTATAAGTGATCTTCCCAGACTTAAAAGTAGGAAAGAGCTACAAAGATTTTTGGGAATGGTAGGTTATTACAGGAGATTTGTTCTTAACTTTTCAATTCTTGTATCACCACTTACAGACCTACTGAAAAAGGGAGTTAAATTTGTCTGGACCGATGATTGTGAATCCTCTTTCAGCAAACTTAAAGCTATCCTATTAAGTCAGCCAGTGCTCGCTACTCCAAATTTTGCTAAGCCTTTTAAGATGGCTGTTGATGAAAGTGATACAGGAGCTGGGGTTGTTTTGCTGCAAGAGGATGATCAGGGTATTGAACATCCTGTATCTTATTACAGTAAGAAGTTCACTCCACCTCAAAAGAACTACTCAACTATTGAGAAAGAGCTTTTGGCCTTGATTTTGGGTTTACAGCATTTTTCATTTTATTTGTGTTCTGGTTTTGACTCGATAGTCATTTATACCGATCATAACCCACTGAAATTCCTTAGTAAGTTTAAAGATAAAAATCAGAGATTGACAAGATGGAGTCTACTTCTTCAGGAGTATTCATTAGACATACAACATGTCAAGGGGAAAGAAAATGTTATTGCAGATTGCTTATCTAGACTTTAGACAGATTGTTTTAGAGTAATAAGAAATTTCCTTTGTAAATTTCTTTTTCTTTTTGGGGAGGTGTTACATAGCCTATGATTTCATCATCCTTTGTGTAATTTTAACGCACAGTATGCTGCATGTTTGATCACGAGCGTGTTCTGCCTCAGTCCCCCTTCTACTGTTATAGTGGAGTGAGTCGTCCTTTCTGTTGTTCAGAGCAGGATTGTCGGCTCTTTGTCCCCTGTGGCTTCATTTGCGCGTCCTTCTTACAAGTTGTATCAAGCTCTGCTGGCCCCTATATAATGAGCTCAGTCTCTGCATTATTGCCACTTAGATCTACTCCTCATTTTGCTCACATCTCTGTCCTCCCCTGTACAGTTATTATTATTGTGAGTGCTCAGGAAGTCTCCAACCAAATAGCAGCTGTGTGTAATTTGAGTATAACTGTTGTTGCATTTTTTCTTGTACTGTGTAGCATAAGGTTAATTCTTAGGCCTAGTAAGGTTTTTGTAATTTATGTAGGGTTCTTTATGTCAGTCATCATTAATAATATTTTGTATCTGTAATAATATATCTGGCATTCACTGAGTATTATCTGGTATCTCATTTTAACAGGGCTGACTTAGATGAATTTACTCATGCTAATTTCGTGTTAATAGAGGCTATTGCAGTTAACCATATATTTAACCTGTTTTTTGCCATTACATTATCCTTATGAGTCCTGAATGTTTTGTTGTTAGTTTGAGCATTAAACTTTAACTTGTAATTTTACCTAACTCTTTTATTTTGAACCTGGACCTTTATGGGACAATAGTGATTAATAGTATTCTCACTTAAAGTGTACATTATCTTTCTCTGTTCCGTAACACTATCTATCTATCTATCTATCTATCTATCTATCTATATATATATATATATATATATATATATATATATATATCTATCTATCTATCTATCTATCTATCTATATCCCATTGCATCCTAGGGTTCCCGGGCGAGGCATTGTGCTGGGAGGGTACTAGGCGTACCGCCCTCCGCCTATCGGCTCATAGTCGCGAAGCTCATAGGTCCCTACCCGGGGGTTCCGTACTTTATGAACTTCTGAAAATTCCCAGTTCTGTCCTGTATTGAGGACACAGGGCTCCAATGGGATATATATCTATATATATATATATATATATATATATATATATATATATATATATATATATATATATAAGTTTCTTTATGATCTAACATGGAATCGAACCTGGGACTTCAAGCTTCGTGTCGCTATAGTGTGGTGTGATAAAAGCTAATCCACCCGAATTCTATGATGAACCAGGTGAATCCATAATGGGAGGATATTTTTCATCCCGGAGTCTGGCTCCCAGCTAGGAGTTCCCTCTTCGATTCCCGGCTAAAACATTATTTAAAAAAAAAAAAAAAAATCCGCGTATGTCCATGTGTATAATGTGTGTTTTTCCAGCATATATGAAGGCGCTTGTACTGTCTGGGATTGATTAAAACTGCTGTGTCACCTGCCGAGTTGCTTGGGGCTAAACGAAAATCTAGATGATTGAAATACTCGCATGCGTCTTTTTACAAGTTCGAGTCACTGTCTGATTAGCTCAGCAGTTTAGCCCTTGGAATCCTAACTCTACCTCACAGACATACGCATCCACACTTCTGTCATTCATACCACCTATCAGCTTGATTCAGTCAGACAGCTATCTAAAGCACCGTCGTCAATCGCTGGATGTACATTCACTCATAAAGACACGATTCTTCCAGCCAGCTCAATCCACTGTCACTCCCCTAGCTTCATCATTCTCCATGCCTCGTTTGTCCACACTCATTTACCATATATATTCCTTTCTTCTCGACTTTCCCCGCCTTCTTTCATCCTCAAACACACCCAGATGCACCCTTTTCACAACTCAATTCACGCCCATAACCGCTCTCTCCACATGACTATACCATCTACACACACTCACTTCAACCATGGTGTTCACATACTTCCTTATTCCACATATTTCAGGAGTCACATTTTTGCTTATCCTGAATACCCTCCAGACCCCACACACACATTCCTGTCCAGCAAGGTAGCACATAAGTTTTTTATGTTTACTTTCATTAGGACTCCACAACAAACGGTAGAGAGCTACTATATACCCTCTTACGTTTGTCTTTTCTTTCTTCCAAATACCATTTCAACTCGGCGCCATTTCTTCTTCTTCAATTAGCTTCACACTTGCCAATTGTCCCAGGCTTTTTAAAATATTATTACTGAGACCTTTTAAATTATTTATGCAGTCAAACATAAAACCATATAAACACATAAAATCTGAGATCCTGTGTTTTTGTATGTTCATTAATGATCATGGCAATTTGCATAGAAATATCTTAGTGTACAGTAACTGTGTGGAGGCCATCTTGTATTCCCTGGAAATGTTGGCAGTATTGGATTTGTACGCTTTCACACTCTCCCATTCACACTGTTACAGCCGCAGAGTCTGAAAAATGCCACGGCAGGGATATGTGCCTGAACAGAGGAAAGTATCGGAGCATAACAGTAACAATAGAGCTTATGCGAGGGGAATTTCCAGGGTCACACTTGCTGTAATCAGCCAGGCAGCCGGGCCAGAAAATTTCAGAGGTGATGGTGGAAGGTGAGAACGGTTTAAAGGAATTTTGTGGCACAAAATTTTACTGGGAAATGATAAGGAATGTTAAGGTAGACCGTGTGGGATTTGGGCGGGTGTGGGTGTGTTGTGAATGTATGCCTGTATGGGAAGGTTGGTGGAGGTGTAGGGGTGAGGTGTGAGAGAAGAGGTTGGGATGAAAGGTAAATATGGATGTTGCCACAGGTACTTATGTGAGTGGAGTGTGGTGAGATATGGGGGTGTGGCTTTGTACAAGAAATGGTGAGATGATGTCTAAGTGACACGGTTATCCATGTTTAGTATGGAGGCCAGTAGGGAAATTAGGAGTGATGCAAGACTGAATGAACTGATGTAGGTGCTGTGCTGTAGGTGTGGGTTGTGGGTTTTGTGGTGGGTAAGTGTGGTATGATAAACGACGTGTAAAATCTTTAGTGTGTGCTTCTTTTGTTTGTGTGTATGTTATTTTTAGTTGTATAGCATGTTTGTGAAGCCACATGGATACTATGTGGTGTACTTTGTGTGTGTTGGCTGACTCGAACATCCAAGATGCAACACTTTGGGTGGAGATTACACTTGACTGACCTTCTGCATGTCAGCTGAGTACTACATGGTAGGTGTGTGTGTGTGTGTGTGTGTGTGTGTGTGTGTGTGTGTGTGTGTGTGTGTGTGTGTGTGTGTGTGTGTGTGTGTGTGTGCATTCCCGCGTACCAGAACTGATTTTGATGTCTCTAGCTTGGATGAGTAAGATCGTCTGACGAGCTATAGTGTCCTCAGATCCCTTGAGGAAAAATGGAAGTAAAAAACTATGTTACCGGGAGGGTGGCTTTGCGCTGGCAACGTGGTTTGCCGTGCTCTTATAAGAGGATTGGAGACAGGGGATTCGTATATCCTAACATCTGCATCGTCAGTTAATACAGGTGCCACCGCGTGAAGGTGTCCTTGCCCAGCACCTAGATTGTCTTGAAGCATTGCATTACATTCCCTCTAAATCGAAGCTTAGATAAGGAGTAAAAATATTTTTTTTTCAATCAGTCAGTATGAGACGTTGCAACTGACTGATTTTGCTACGTGCTTGCTGACGTACAGTATGGAGACCAAAAATGCATAGTGATAATCCAGCAGTGGCCATACAAAATTTATATATGAGTAATCAGTGTCTTTAAACCTGATGATGAATATGCGATGGCCTGTCATTTGAATGTTCTTTTTGCTTACTTCATTATATTTCCGGGGGAGTTTTCATTACCTTCGTACTGTCATACCCAAATCCTTAACGGTGTTTGTGTTGCTTATGGTTATCCTGCCATTTCATATTCATATCATTTCTTACAATAATCGCCATGTTTCATTTGAAAATTTTCTGTGGTAAATGGCATTTGCCCATCAAATGAACATTCACCAGTTTTGTTTAAATATTGCCGTAATTTTAATTCTTGAGAGAGAGAGAGAGAGAGAGAGAGAGAGAGAGAGAGAGAGAGATCCGACTCAATAGATCTGGTATAATGGTATATGATCCCTAGTGTTGCCCTGAAGTAAACTATCAAAATAACTTGAAATAATTAAGGAAAGAGTATGGTGGAAAGGCCTTGAGCACGCACACACACACACACACACACACACACACACACACACACACACACACACACACACACACACATTTCCTCAGGCTAGGAGACGCAATCGTCGCTTTAAAATACAGATGTTTGTTTCAGTATTTAGATAGTAACAGACTGGGGTAGAGGGATAAGATGAATTATGCAAGCCATGACGGAAAATAATAACTACAACGCACTCCCAGCCCCCTTGAAGCTATGCAGAGTCACGGTATCAGTGACATGGGAAAACAAAACACAGGACAGAAGGAGCAGTGTAATTAACAGTGACGGCTGAAGCCATTAACGAATGAAGAGTGAGCAGTGGAGACCAGTGGTGTCATCAGACCTGTGGCGAGGTGTGTGTGTCGGAAAGAATGCAATTATTACACTTCCCTGAACCACACCGTAGTTGCCAGAATGGATGCTGATGGAAGAAGAAAATTAATGACTGACTTAATTTCTGTCGACAATAGCTTAATTATAAGTGACTGTAATTGGAGCTGAATATCTACAAGAAAAATTATGTTTATATCAACCTACCAAACAACCAAAATGTGTTACAGTTAGGATTACTGCTTACCTGTCTGCAGTTACTGTTTTATTATTATTATTATTATTATTATTATTATTATTATTATTATTATTATTATTACTTTCCAACTTTCCACTCTTAACCCGACCCTTTCACTCCCAACCTCCAACCTACCACTCCTACCCCCAACCGTCCATTCTTACCCCCAACCTTCCACTCATACAGTACACTCAACTTTCCACTCCTACCTCCTACCTTCCATTCCTGCCCTTAAACTTCCACTTCTACCCCAACCTTAGACTCCTACCCCAACCGTCCACTCCTATCCCCAACCTTTCACTCCTACCCCAACCATCCACTTCTACCTCAACTTTCCACTTCCACCCTAACCTTCTACTCCTACCTCAACCATCCACTTCTACCCTAACTTCCACTGCTTCCCCAACCATCCACTTCTACCCTAACCATTCACTCCTTCCCCAACCTTCCACTCCTGCCCCAGCCATCCACTCCTACTCCAACTTTTCACTCCTACTCCAAAGTTTCACTTTTACCTTAACCTTCCACTCCTACCCAATCTTTACATTCTCCTAATAAAAATGTTTCCATGACCGGAGCATTACCATTAACACAATTCCATGACTGTACCACGCCAGGGTCTTCGACTCTGCCTTGAAGCTCGGCAACCTTTTCCACAGTTCACCGTAATCTACTCCACCAGTCACGCCACAGGTTCATTCTACAGCACAACAAAAGGTAACACGACAGCTCTGTCTTGCCCTCAACAGCTCTCCACAATCCATCATATTCCACATTTCACAGTATTAGGCATTTTTCGGACTTTCTCAAGGTCAACAGTTTGTCCCATACTGCATGATAGCTCAATACATTCTTCAACCAAATTCCACAAAGCAGCTCAAGGGCCCTGAATGATGTAGCCTCCTCCTACAGCTCACAATAACTTCTCTACGGTTCATTAACAGTTTCACACAGCTCAATGATGTGGCCATGAGTACGGAGAAGTGCGGTGCAGCTCCTTCGCAGCCCTTGCTCTGCAGACATAGCAGCACCTCTCCCACTTTCCCACGTGGCGATGTCGAGACAAATGAATTAACACCAATTAATCGTGACCAAGCTGACCAGGTGAATCTCAGGCGCCCACAGTCAGGGTAACCAGGCTGACCAGGAGAATCACAGGCGACACAGTCGGCGTGACCAAACTGAGCAGATGAATCACAGGCGACCACAGGCATGGTGACCAGGTTGACGCCGCCAAGGTCTGGATTGAAGAAAACTACTTTGAAATGCATGGTGAGAGATGATAAGGAATGCTGTCAATGCTGGAACGTGATGATGGAAAATATTAGATTAGGATAGGTTATGTTTGCCTTGTATGTTAGAGCTGTTAGGTTGGATTTGGGGCGAAGGTGTCACTCGAATATGGAAAAGTTTTCCTCTTTTTCATAACCAATAATGATGAGAAGCGGCACCGTGGATGGTGTGTGTGTGTGTGTGTGTGTGTGTGTGTGTGTGTGTGTGTGTGTGGTGAGTCTAATTCTAGATTTACGTTGTTGACGATGGTGGTACACAAATTAGATCAATTGCATTAGACAGTACAACACTCACACGTTATCGTTTCTGCCAGACGACTTTAAGATATGGATATATCAATCAGGTTTAATGTGGCTGATATTAGTTCTCCGAGAGCTAAGAAAAGTTACTCGATCCACTGAAGGAAAAAAGTATTGCTAATAATGACGATGAACTGTTTATTAATAAAATGTCGATAAACACAGATAATTTAATTTCACAAAATTGCAATCCTGTTTTTCCTCTCATAGAGTGCCTGTCAATATCCAGTTTACATTTTTATGTAGATAATTACAATTTACTGACACATCATGACGTTCGGAAGTGTTTTAACTTCCGTTGTCCCATTGAAGTTTTCTTTTATTTTGTTGTAATCTGATTATTTATTGCTGAATAACGAATTTATACGAAACTTAAGTGGTTTGGCGTGATGGTAGGAACAGCGGTGGATGTTGTGGGGATTAGCTGCCTGTAACACTGTTTGCTAATGACGTGTTGGAGGTTCATTCATAACGAGCAGTGAACATTTTTTTTTTTTTTTCGAAATCTAGATCACTAAATCTTCTCCTACATCCAACTGCCAAAATCTAATAAGAATATTTCGCTGAAGATGCTCTCAGAAGGCACATAATGTAGCTAACCTAAAACAGCTGTGAAAAAATCACTCTGAAATAAGGTAATATAGTTAAAATTTGGTAACCGTTCTTTTAAAATGTTGCTTATGAAATGCTGGCCTCCAGAAGTAGCTATAAGATTGTTAAAATGGCTATAAGATTGCTAAAATGGATGCCCTGCTCCTACAACATCTGGGAATGAACCCAGAGCCATATGTTTGCTGATTTCCCTCCTCCACTTTCGGCAACAACCTCCCACGTCTCTTTCTTGACTCTCTCCCTGGCAGTCATATGTCTACTTGAAATCCAGACACGGGAACATCACTTACACAACCACCTCAATGGAGTATACTGAATACTTACCAAATTACAGCGATAAGACGCATTCTTTACTGACAAAAAAAAAAAATAATAGAGAAAATTAGGTAGAAGGCAAGACAATAAGCTCAACAAAGCTTCCTCCCCTATTATGGAACTCATTTACAGTACGGAAGGAGAGAGAGAGAGAGAGAGAGAGAGAGAGAGAGAGAGAGAGAGACAGACAGACAGACAGAGACAGAGACAGAGAGAGACAGAGAGAGACAGAGAGAGAATTTTAAGATAAATACAGCTGGGAATGCATGAGAATTGATTAATATGCTGGTGTTTTCTTAAGTAAAGTCAACAGGCTGTCACCATGACCACTAAGGGTTACATCTTGGCTTATTCAGTATTACTGAATATAATTAGTTTCAATATTGGTACAATGTAGCTGCCAATTGGCGGATGCTGTCGACTGATCGGTATAACTACAAGGAAATGATGAGACACAGAAGTATTACACAGAGGCTAAGTTACTGCTGTAATGTGAATAACGGTATAGTATAAATGGGGTGAACAGGAGGAGCTTACGGTGGAAATGGGATTTGTAGATACAGCTTTGCTAGTACTGTACATATGTCAGTAATAAATAGGTTTGTGAAAGAAAAATGAACAATATACCAGCGTTGAAAGGATAAAAGATACATTACATGGGAAGCCACTTTGGCATCGAAGGCAAAAGTCCCTTCAATTATTCAATGATAAACGTTAAAATATAGAGACTTAACCATCAATATTTCGTGTCTGGGTGTATAGCTGCATCTACTGGACTTTAAGGGACAGACAGAAGACTTACTAAGTGCACTGTACATATCGAGTGAAATAATATACATGAAGTCAGGATTAGTGTGTATATCTATTTATCAGTCTGTCCAGTATACTATAATCCTGTGTGTGTGTGTATGTGTGTGTGTGTGTGTGTGTGTGTGTGTGTGTGTGTGTGTGTGTGTGTGGCCAAACTGGATTTTGATGGAACTTGGCAAGATGGTTGGAATTGGGTCCCAGATGGGCAAGCTTCAGTTTCCTGTTGATTGATATTTTCTGAAGAGGTATTCTGACACAAGATAATTGGCCACATTGGTGATGAAATACACGCATGTGGGAGAAGTGACGAGGCATTTCCGTGGCGTGCTATACGTCTTGAGTGAGCGAGAGAGAAGGTGTACATCCACAGTCCGATGTCTCTTGCTTGCTGCAAACAGACACTTAATTCAGCAGAAAATGCTGGTAGATGGTGATGGTGGTGGTAGCTATGATGATGATGGTGATGGTAGTGGAGGTGGTGGTGGTAGCTTTGGTGGTGGTGGTCGTGGTAGTGATGGTAGCTGTGATGATGATGGTGGTGGTGTGTGTCGTAAATGAGGTGTTGTTGGTATCTGTGATGATAGTGGTGGTGATGGTGGCTGTGATGATGATGGTGGTAGTGTTAGCTGTGATGATGATGAGTTTAGTGGTGGTGGTGGTAGTGGTGGTGATGGTTGCTGAGGTGATGATAAATAATGGTGATGGTGGTAGCTGAAGTGGTGGTAATGATGGTGGTGGTGGTAGCTGTGGTGCTGGTGGTAACTGTGGTGGTGGTGGTGGCTGTGATGATGGTGATATGGAAGTGGTGGTAGCTGAGGTGATGGTAAAGATGGTGGTGGTGGTAGCTGTGGTGGTGCTGGCCACAGGTCTTCAGAAACGGCTCTCATGTGGGCAAGAGCTTTGCAGGGCCGCAAAGCACTTTCTCCAAAGAGATACGTAATTCAGAGATTACTCTAATTTGAACAAATCCCGATAGGACCGCAAGGCTCTCGTTCTGACATGTATTTACAGTACAGCATCCAGTGTAAAAAGTACGAAAATCAACTAAGAAGGAAAATTATATCTATGTTTCTGTCTACCTATCTCTCTTGAGTAGTGAGAGGATTATAAATATCTTTCTTTTTCAGGAGTTGAAAGGTTAGGAGGCTCCGGTAGTCAAGTGATTCATCAAAGGTGAAAGGAAGTCATACCCAAACCTACAACTGCATGAAGGCAACAGATGACTGCAGATTTTATTCATCCTATACAACACTTTACCAAGGAACGTATCATTTGAACTATGAAAGCTTTACCTTCAGCACTACTGCAGACCAGGTACTCCTGGCACCCCAGTATGATAGGAAGATTGGCAGATAGTAACTTTTAATATTATTATTATTATTATTATTATTGATATCATTATTATAATTAATATTATTATTATTACTATTATTATTATTATTATTATTATTATTATTATTATTATTATTACTATTATTATTATTATTATTATTATTATTATTATTATTATTATTATTATTATTATTACCATGATCATTATTGCAACATACTGCAGTACACCACTAGGTAGGTTAACCATCTCTAAGTGTGGAGGGTTCGAACCCCCTCGCCTGTGCAGGTGTACAGGCAGCGAGACCGCCATAATCTACCTATACAATGGTGTCTTTCGGATTCCCACATGCCGATCTATTGCAATGGATACACCAGTGAGTTTGTCAACACTAGTACCATGACTGACCTTCTTCTTCTTCTTCCTGTTAATATTTCCAGAGTAATTATTCTCATTAATGCTGTTATTATAATTGTAATTTTTACAACTATTATAATAGAAATAATATTTAAAAAAATAAATAATAATAATAATAATAACAATAATGATAATAATAATAATAAGTATTATTATTATTATTATTATTAGTAGTAGTAGTAGTAGTAGTTACAGTAGTTGTAGTAGTAGTAGTATCATCACCTCCATGATCATCACCATCATCTTCTTCATTAACATAATCATCATGCTCATCATCATTATTCAATATTATTATTAGTACCACTATTACTACTACTACTACTCCTATTACTCTTATTAACAATAATGATGATAATAATAATAATAATAATAATAATAATAATAATAATAATGATAATAATAATAATATTTATTATTATTACTATACTACTACTACTACTAATACCACCAATATATGTCGAGGGTTTATTCCGCTTAAGTGAACGTTGTCAGTATAGGAATAATGCATACAAGAGTCAGAGTTAGATCGGGACACCGTAATGAATAATTTGACAAATGAAGTATTCTGGGTGAGATTTCAGGAAAAATAATGGACACTTTCAACTCACATTATGCACTACTGGACACGGGAAAAATATCGAATTTCCGAGAAGTGATGACACGAGGACATAATGCAACCTTATTTAGAAGGATAAAAGGAGCTCATGTTGGGAATAAGAATATGTGGAACTGTGACTGATGTTGTGTGTGGGGGAGGGGGGTGGATGAAGACTGAACTACGAATCAGACGAAGGGACAGGGTTGAGGTGCATGTGAAAACTACTGATTTGGATGAAGTTATTGACAGCAGCTGAGTCACTATTTATGGTCTTACTGATAAACTACGATAGGTGTGAATCGAATGTGAAAAAAAAAAAAAAAAAAAAACGGAGGAGCCAAGGTACACTCGGAAGGTAGTTGTGAGACAGAGAAGAATACTTACCGAAAATGGGAATACAAAACTAAATTAATGTAAAGGAAAACGGTTGATTAAGAATGAGGTTCAGGAACAAAGTTCAACCCGGTACGTAAGAATCAAGTCACCAACACGTAGCCTGGAAAATATCTGCTTGAAACGTGAAGATATTCGAGTCCCAAGACGAATGGCGTCGTTATAGGTCTAAAGAAGGAGTCTCCCGGCCACCGTTTGTTGCATAGACGAGCCGTTCAAGCCAGAAATGCCCCAAGATAACGTCGAAAAGCGAGGGTCTTCTGGAAATATTATTGTGGTAATAAATCTGATTGGGAAATGTGCGTGTGTTGCATGGATGGGACGTGTATGGGTCTGGGAGGGATGTGGGTGTGTCCTGGGGGTGTGGTGGTAAGTGTGTGTTGTGGAAGTGTGGTGGCGTGTTGTGGAGGTGTGATGGTTAGTGTGTGTTGTGGAGGTGTGGTGGTAAGTGTGTTGTGGAAGTGTGGTTAAGTGTGGTAGTAAGAGTATGAAGAGTAAATGTAGTAGTAAGTGTGTGTTTGCAGGTGTGGTGGATACTGATAAGTTATGACGAGAAATATTAATTGGGTTATCGAAGGGTGAGTCAAGCTACAGTTATCCTGGTGTACTCGATATAAACTATTAATTCGTGCTGCATCACTTAGTTCATTGAACCATCATATTGTTACCACTTGAATTATCGTAGCGAACCTGTCATTTTTGTCACAATAATATTCTTGTTTGCCTGGTTTACTTTTAAATTTGTTGTCAGTGCTAAATGGAAGACTATTACTGTACACTTGTTGACTATCACTGCCAGCCAGACTCACTACTCTGATGGTGAAGTGATAGTGTTTGCTGACCTCTCGTACTTGTAGGCTGTCGCTATTAGTTTACTGAATCTTTAATATTAACTACTTCAGTATGATGTTATGTTTCCTTAGGAATTAGACAGTGTGGGAATAACATGAATAAAATAGTAAAAGACATCATATTACTGGCAAGTGTAATTGAATCTGTTCGTCTCTTTCGGTACAGCAGGTTTTTTCTTGGGTGAATAAAATCATCTAGGACTTGTAAGAATACAGTACAATGTATAGTGACGTCACTGTACTGAACGTCAACCAGACAGACTGTGACCTACGCTCTCTGTCGCAGCTCACCACAACTCCAATCCATCCTCCTTCATGTGCTGTTAATATTAACCACCTATCCTACTTTGCTAATAATGTCTGCTGATAAGGATGCAGGGATAAACCGTTCCACTGAGCACTGGGATCACCCACCAAAATGAAAATTGTATACAGTAATCAAGTGAAGGAACTCTCAGTAAAACCACCTAATGCCACTGATATTTCATTTTACAAACGTAACAATAAACAACTGTTACTCTTTCGTAAGTTGTTGCTTAAAGGCTTTCCTCCTCCGTATAGAGGACCAGGGCCTGAATATTGCCTGGCCATTGGTGTGAGTGCTATTTTAATAAATAACAGAGAGGCTGTATCTCTCAGTCACGGTCAATGGCCAGAGGCCAAAGGCCCTCTGGATGGTATTATTTCAGAATTACACCCAGCTAACGGAGACTGGAATTAATATGTTCTCCAGTTAACTTGTGCAACTTTGAGCCATTTCTCTTCTATATACATCCGTCCCAGATGCACATTAAAGTACTCTGTAAATAAGGAGGAAGGGGGAGGAGGAGAGATTGTCTCGCTCCTAGCTTCGTCTGTTATCGCATCGAAGCTAAAATTACGATATGTCAGGTTAGATTAAGAGAGGGTAGCTTAGTTTAGTTCACTTAAACATAGATACAATAAAAGATGGCTACAGGAGCTTGAGAATCCCACCCCCCACCTCCTTGTTTCCTGAGTACACAAGAGCATTTGCGACGGATGATTACAGAAGTGAAATTGCTTAGATTATTCGTTTAGTAATGGGCATGTTAATTCAGTATCCGTTAGTTACAGTAGGTGGAATTGCGAAGATTGACCCTCGGAATTTGGTGTAGTTATTGGGAGCCATACGTGTCGGGACTGAACTGTAGGTAACGCCACACACACACAATACATAACAGAAGCACAGAGTACAGGTTAAGTGATGATAGGGAAGCGTTGTGTCTCCTTGAGATACGTGTTTAGAGAGACGATTGTAACAACAGAGACAGCTGCACCACGCAACATGTGTGGGGGTTGGGCTGATGACTGTGTCAGTTGTATGTCTGGGATGGAGTAGGAGATACCGATCCTAAGATGTGTTGTGGCTGTGTGTGGGAGGAGATAGTGTACGAGCGGAAAAGGTGTGTTTGCAGTACAGTGCTTGTAGTCTGCGCCAGGTTAACCAGTGTAAACCCAGTATCGGCAACAGATCAGATTGAAGAAGCTGTTGTTGACAGATCGGGCGATAATGAGAGTTCACACTCTGTGTCAGCGGCATACCAACTGGCCGACAGGGAACCCTGGTTCATCCAGCTTTCACGTTCCTCACCAGTGAGGGATGGTGTTTTGGTTCAGATGGACCTCCCAACCTGCGAATAGCTAGTAACCAAAGTGATGCCTGTAATGAAATGCCTCGGGACAAACTTGGCTGCATCGTGTCCTGTCACTGCCTACATGGCTGGGGATCCAGTGGGTGGTGATAGGTATACCTGTTTGGATTACCACTGTTCTGATTCTCGAAACTGAGCTAAAAATCCTGATAGTATCGAGGTGATTTGCCTTGCTTAGTGCCGAGAGGGATTCTGTATATTAAAACGGATAATGGAGACTTTAACCCCTTCAGTACACTGGGCTTTCCTTTGCTGAATATAATTGTTCGGAGTTTGCAAAAGTAAACCAGAAAAGACGCTATCTTACTGAAAGGGAAAACTATACAAAATATTCCCTTCTAAGTTTTATGTGTCACAACTCACAACTCTAAGCCACCCTCCATCAAGTCCTGTTAATGCTGAATAGTAAATGTTGTCTGGTATATTAAGCACTGATACCACCGTGCTGATATATTACGAAGGTTCTAAGCACTACTTTAGTTTTATATCACTGCTGCCTATATTAAGTGCTCCCCCTTGCCTGTCTGAGCACGTCACATTGCACATTATCATTGCTTGTCGTTTTTTTTTAGTTACTTAATGCATTCCAGAATAAATAAAAATCTCTTCCCCTACTTTCATTTATAGTCACATCCTTGTTCATCCTACAAAATGTTATGACCAACGCTGACTCCCCTTCTCTCTCTCTCTCTCTCTCTCTCTCTCTCTCTCTCTCTCTCTCTCTGTCTTATTGAAGAGCTTAGCAAATACTCACCACGAAAGAACAGCTTCATTATATCACGTTTATTAACAAAGAGAACTTGAATTTGGATTCAACCCTCCAATCCGGTGATTAGTTAGTTCTTGTTATCACCGAAAGTAGACTGTAACAGCAGTCGAACAGGGCAATACTCCCAACTTAAATGGAAAGCTGCTGACAGAGAGAGCTGGAGCTACCATTTCATCAGCCCTCAGAACTAGCTTTTGTCCATCTCCCTTTACTGAATTTTTCAGTTTCAGTAACACGAACAGGACGCCAGCATACTCTCCAATACAAGCTCCTATAACTGTCAACACCCAATTACAAGCACAATACACATTATACTTCCTATTTTTAAAAATGGCATCTTAACACCAAGCCTCAGAATCCAAAAAGAAGGGGGGGGGGGAGAGACCATAAAAGCCCCTACCATCCGCCTTTCTCCCGGTGACGACCAAACAAGTTGTCTGGAACCACTGACTGACTCCATTCTTCATTTCTGCAACATTTGCAGGCATTCTTCTAACTTCCTCCTCCTTGAATACCACCTCTCCTCCTCTAAACCTCACATTCTCTTCGTCACAGTGACAACCATTTCGGACGACTGATAGCAAATCCATCTCTGTACCCTCCTACTTTCTCAGTACCCACTTCAAAGTCGAAGGTGGCTGTTGTGTATATGTGTGCAACAACATATCTTGCTCTCGTCTTCCTGAACTTGGATCTTCTGAATTCTCTTTTCTCTGCCTTTGGCTATCCTGTCATTCTCTGACCAAATATATCTGTGCTGTTTACTTATCCCCTAATTCTACCGACTATGAAAAATTCTTTTACAACCTTACTTCTAAGAAGTAACACATCCTATCAATTTCTCCTTTCTCCGAAATCTCCATTCTAGGTGATTTCAATGTTCACCACTACCTTTGGCTCTCATCTCCTTTCACTCATCCACCTGGTGAACAAGCCTACATCTTTTCTATCCTTAATGACCTACAGCAGCTTGGACAGCACCATGCCCATATCCCTGACCATCTTGGAGAGAGGTTAACATACTTGACCTCTTCCTTACAGCTAATCCTTCTGTTTATGCTGTTAATCTTTACTTTCAGTTGGTCTGCTCCGATCACAACTTAATCACCTTAACCTATCCAATTGCTCCAGTAAGGCCTGCGAAATCTCCCAAGAAATGGTGGCTTTAGCACTTTGGAGCTCCTGACTGGGAGGCCCTCAGGCAGTACTTCTTTGATTTTCCCTGGAATGATTATTGTTTCCATGGCCGAGAGCCATCTGAGTGTGTCTTGTGCATTTTGAAAGTTGTTCTCTCGTGCATGGAAGCATGGATTCCTTTCTCCTATCCTGTTACTAATGAAAAAAAAAGGCTTTATCATGCTTATTGCAATACCATCCTCAACATGGAGAGGGCCTTCAAACGGTACCGAAGCCAACCGATCACTGAATTTCATATCTTTTATGCTTCTGCCCATAACTGTGCTAAGTCTGTCCTTTGCACCGCTAAAAATTTCTTTCATACTGAATGCTCTGAGCTCTCCAACTCAACTTCTTCTCGTTCCTTCTGGCACCTTGCCAAAAACCTTTCCAACAACTTTACCTCATCATCATTCCCTACTCTTTTCTGACCTGATGACTGTTTCTTCTACTGACAAAATAGAACCCTTCACTCAGACTTTCTCCTCCAATCCACCTTAGATGATTTGGGTGCTGTTACTCCATCACTTCCCCATCCCCGTCTGACTTCCTCATGGCTGATGTTAAAATGTCTTCAACTGAAGAATTTTGTCATTGCTGGCCTCAGTACAAACAAGGCATAAGGCCTGATGGGGTCCCTCCTGTTGTGCTCAAGAACTGTGCTTCTGTGCTTACACCCTGCCTGGAAAAATTCTTTTGCTTTTGTCTTTCAACTTGTACCTTTCTTTCTTACTGGAAGGTTGCACCCATTCAGCCTTTCCCAAGGAAGGGTGACCATTCCCAGCCTTCTAGCTATTGCCCAGTTTCTTTAACATCCTGTATTTCAAAAGTTTTTGAACTTTTTTATTTAAAAAAAAAAATACCACTTTGCCTACTACAAATTTCTTTCCGATCGTCAGTGTGGATTCTGCCAGGGACGCTCCTCTGGAAATCTTCTCACATACCTTTCAGACTCCTTGTCATCCTCCATTCTGGCCTTTGGCGAAAGCTCTGCCATTACACTTCACATCTCAAAGGATTTCGATTGAGTTTGGCATAAATCTTTAAATTCCAAACTTCCCTATTAAAGTTTCTATCCTTCTATGTGTGCCTTATTCCATAGCTTCCTTTCTGGTCATTCTGTAGCTGCTGTTGTAGATGGCCACCATTCTTCTCCTAGAGCTGTCAATAAAGGTGTTCCTCGGGATTCTGTCCTATCATTAGCTCTCTTCCTTCTATTCATCATTGACCTTCTAAGCTGTATATCTAGCCCTGTTCACTCAAATGATGTTGATTCCTCCCTTCACCTTTCCATTCGCTTCCCATAGCGTCCATATCAGCAGTTACTTAAAAAAAAGGGGGGGGGGGTGGCTTTGGCGCACTTAATATCTGACTTAGCTCATATATCAGACTCGGTTAAAAGTAAGCTTGTTGTTTTTAATGCATCAAAAACTCAGTTCAACCCAAGGAAATCTTCCAGAGGAGTATCCTCTAATGTTTATGTATATCCAACTCAATCCTGCATCATTTTTAAACATACTTAGGGTTTCATTCTCTCGGGATTTATCTTGGAAAGAACATTATTACCTCTCTTGTAAAATCTGCTTCCAAGAGATTAGGTGCGCTAAGCCCACTCTGTGCCTTCTTTACCTCTGCACATTTGACTTTATACACGTGTTTTGTTCACCCCTGTGTAGACAATAAATCTAATGAATGGGGAGGCTCCCCACATATATCTCTTCTCGACAAGGAGGAGTCAAAGAGTTTTAATCTTATTAACTCTCCTCTTACTGGCTCACTTCGACATCTATCTCTTCGCCTCACTGTGGCATCTTGATCTCATTTCTGTCGATACTTCAACTGTCACTGCTGCTCTGAACTGTCTACTTGCAGCCCCCTACCATTACACCGGCCGCATAGCACCCAGTTAGCAACAAATTCTCATCCTTTTTCTGTCCAACTTTCTAATTCATGTATTAATCACTCCCCCCAGTCCTTTATGTATGCAGCATGTCAACTCTGGAACTTTCTTTCTCTGTCTGTTTTTCTTACTGCCAATGAACTCCAGTCTTTCAAATGCAATGAGTCCAGGAGTTTCAAAATGAACGGCTCTTGAGATTGCCTCTCTGTTATATTGTTTTTGTTTTTTGTTTTTTGGAGGGGACAGTCTAGCAGGCTTCTGGCCTTTGGTTCCTTTTTCCCTGCATAAAGAAAAAAAATCAAGCAGCTTAATTCACTTCTGCATGTTTTCACACTGAAGAGGTAAAAATCACATTCATCCACCCTCCTAATACACAAAGTCTGTTAAAGTCGAACTCGGGCTGTTTACCCGTCCCCGCCCCGGAGGGGTTCGGGGACGGGTATTGGTTTCATCAGGTTTGCTGTCTGTTTGTTTCTTTGTTTGTTTGTTTGTCTGTCTGTCTGTTAACAACTTTATGCGAAAACTACTGGTGCGATTTCGACTAAAATTACAGGGATGATGGGTTATGACCTGATCAACTAATTAAATTTTGGGCCAAACTGGGCCAAGGCCCAGGCCGTAGATCCCTGAAATGCAAAAAAAAAAAAAATCTTATTTGCCATAACTCCTTTCAAATTCGTCATGTCGACATGGAACCAAAACCTAAAGGTGCATCTTTCAAATCTGCATCCTACAACATGCCTCATTACATCAGAGGGGTCGCTCTCAAGTTAGTGGTAGGAAGGTCAGTGTCAGGTGGGTCAGGCTTAAAATTTCAAATGGTCATCAAATTGTCAATTTTCACCCCATTTACTCCAACTTTGATATGTGACATCTTTGACTAGATATCCTGTTGTGTTTATATGTCACCACTAAAATGACTGCCGGGGACGGGTTTGCTGTGCCTTGACACCACTTCTTGTTTAGCTACATTATCACTCACACACCCTGGTCGAATTTAGACTTTGCCTTGTGGCCTTTAATTCCGACTGATTGCTCTCACAACTGAATCATTTCATTCTTACCCAATCGGCAGCCCTTCCCTCATGTTTGGTTAAACTGGACAAAAAGTTCAAAGTTATTTTGCTAAATCATCGTTTGATCTAGTTCCGTGACCTTGAACTTTGACCTATTGTTCCAAAAAAAAAAAAACACACACACACACACAGTATGTTTGCTCTTGGGTCCTCCTCCAACCCTTCCACCAAGTTTGGTTAAAATAATGTATGAATTTTTAGTTTTGTTCACACACACACACACACACACACACACACACACACACACAAACGCTCGAACATAACCTTGCTCTCACTTCGCGAGTTCCGGATATAAATTTACGTCATCATACTGAAGAGATTAATGCATTTCGAAACCATCAGATTCCATCGGTCAAGTAGTCAGGAAAGTTGTCTGCTGCTTGAAAGAGCGCGATTACGATCGTAGTCGGGGGCAGGGAGCAGGTAATTTTATTGTATTTTGTTAAAACATAATCTGCTGAACTTTCAGAGACTCAGTCCACTGATTTAGCGAAAGAACATCCCCGCCAACATCATCGCACCAGCACTGAATGAGGCAGGTCTAGCATGAATTTAGGGACGCTGAATATTAGTGGTGAAATGGCGATATGTAAAGGTGTGTGATATGTAGGCGGACCGCTAAGCGTTAGGAACTGAGCAGTAAAGTGCACAGTAAGACCACAGTGCGACACATAAAAAATCCTTTGTAAATGGCAGGATATCACTTATGATATTTGATGTTCGTTTTACACACTGTACACGTTCCCGCGTGACCCACCACAGCGCCACGGGGAAACGCATGTTGGCCCCGCCACTGTCTTAACCCTGCAGAAATGGAATGGTGTCAGCTTGGTCAGCCTCGTGCCTCCCTTCCCTTACATCATCCCACCTTTCCTTCACCACCAGACTTCCCACACACCGTTTTGCTCTCTGTATCGACAAAAATGTGAGCATGTTGCCAGGCCAGATTTTAACGATTTTTTGCAAAGAGATGTGGATGCACGTCGAACGCGACGAGAGAATCTATTATGACTTTGAAGACTACTGGCAGAAATAGTGGACAACTTCTATGGAGAGCGAGAAAATACAAAATCTACAGAAAACGTTATAAATCTGACACAACAAATTTCTTACAGGTACAAGGCTTTATGTATACAGAGACGGATTCATATAGTGTCTTAAATATTTTCTATTTTATTTTCAGTTCAATGTACACAAATTTTCCTACTTCAGTAAGAGTTGGCAATGTATTTTCTGTTTTATAGCTGAACCTCCGCCATGTAAGTTCATCAAAATACACTCTGCAAAGCCACCTTTCCTCTCTCTCTCTCTCTCTCTCTCTCTCTCTCTCTCTCTTCAGACACTTATCTCAGACAATTTAAGGTGTTTACGAGACCAGAGTCACCCCCTCTATGACCTTACCCCCGTTCCCTCACCTAAAGAATACGGAGACATCATTACTTTAGTGGTGGTGTATGAGAGAGAGAGAGAGAGAGAGTTCATCTCACTAACAATAAGTTTTGCATCAGTACTGGTATATAATTCGTAGCAACACAGTCAGTCAAGACGTTATTCCGCCTCCCATCCATCCTAGGCGATTCAAACAAAATGATTTATTCTCTTGACTCCGGAGTTCTTTTATTCACGCCGTTTCCGTGTTCAGTAATATCTCGTACATTTTGCCTACATGTAGTTTCTTTATATGGCTAAATAATTGGTAATAAAAAATACCTCATGACATTAGTATTGTTCCCTGTTACTAGTTTAATAAAGTCACAGGTTTCATATTTGATAACTGCCAAAATTTGTATATATTTATGTTTTTTTCCATGGCTCATTTCTGGGCTTCTCTTGTCTATATATTTTTTTTATGATAAAAATAGATGGACTTCAGAGCTACTAAAGGCACAGCAGGTCAAGACACTTCCCTGGAAACTTATGAAAAGTAGTAAGTGATACTCAAGTGGCTTATCTCAAATTCTGTAATCAAGTCGCTGGAAAGGCACTAAACTTAGCGCCAAAAGCATGGCATCGTGAAAACCATTTAAATTACAGCAGATCTGCTCAACTTTGGAAAGCATAGGAAAAAAAATAATAGTGGTCATATGAGGAAGTGACTTCTCAAAATCCACCAACATATTGTTGAAAAAGTCTAAAAATGCCAAACGTATCACCCAAACTGGGTTACCTTACAAATCTTTTAAACTGCAGCTGATCTACACATATTGCTGGAAAGATAAAAGATAATCAGCATAGTTTCCACACCCAAACACGTACCGTATTATCAAGAGTTCATTGACATCTATAGTTTCACATGGCCTTCATACACAAAGAAATGCACCATTAACAGGCCTCTTACCCCCTATCCCATCTCTCTCTCTCTCTCTCTCTCTCTCTCTCTCTCTCTTTCTCTCTCTCTCTCTCTCTCTCTCTCTCTCTCTCTCTCTCTCTCTCTCTCTCTCTCTCTCTCTCTTATTTGCTTCCTTCTTCTCTTTTGTCTTCGTCTCTTTTTCCAAATGGTGGGCCGTATGAGATCATTGTCAAGAGATTGGAGAGGCAATTACACCCAAGAGAGGAGGTGGTGAGAAACAAGCACCTATTGGAGAGAGAGAGAGAGAGAGAGAGAGAGAGAGAGATCACTGGATTATCACAACACCAACAATACCAGATCTGTTCCATGGCAAACAATGGATAATAACTGCCTTTCATGAAGCTGTTTATGTGAATTCTCAAGATGCAGCCACATAGGAAACTTTGTTAAGTGATTACTGGTTTATGACTTGTACTCCTGATTCTTCACCGGGAAAGTAATTGGCCTAAGGACACATGCATATTCAAGCCATCACACTGGCTCTTAATTTTGCCTTAGTGTGATTCTTTCCATCCCTGTTTATCTCTGACATTCTTTCCGTCCTAGTCCACTTTCCCAAATGTGGTCTTTAATATTGTGCTGTCTCAACTGCAGATCCTTTTTCCATCCTATTCTTTCGTCCTGAATCAAGACCAGTCCTTTGAGCCTTCCCGACCCATCCGGAAATAAATATTTCTCAACATTCTCCTCCAAGCTCGCCTTTCCCTTAGTCTTCCTTTCTTCCTCCTCTGCCACCAACCCACTTCATTATCGTGCACCGTTTAGCTCTCACGTTATCCTAGCGTTACATGTTCTCTTTGATAATGACTTTCTGCAACGACAGAACACAGATAAGAGACAAGGGGTAAGAGAGAAGTGGTGCCGGATCCATTCCCACACCCTGCCTTCCCGTTCCCGTTTGATCAGTCTGACTCGTTACGTCCTTTACCCCAAGTAAATGAACTCTTTCCCTTACATTTTTTACTCACATCTTTACAAACTTTTGGTCCTTCTTACTATGATAGTCAATATAACAGCTTCATAACATTTTTTGAAAATTGTTTTCTTTCAGTTCATCTCCATATATACCCGGCAAAAAAATAGCTTCAGTCAGATAAATCTCTTTATTCTTCACTGAACAGCAGCACAGTCCTAATCCGAGTTCCTGCTTTCTTTCCAGTATAGTCTGCCTTCAGACGTAAACTCTTTATTTTCATCTTTCCAGCTTGTCCTTTATCTACCTTCCTTCTTCTCCCTCTTCCCTTCATGTGCAAATTACACAGTCCTGTTCATCATGCTATCCAGATTCACCAGAGATAAAGATTTCCTTCAGCCTGGAAAGGCGCAGATAAACATTAAATTGATGTATGAAATGATTCATCGCCCTCCCTTCCTGCTCTGCCTTCAATTTGTGGCTGAATCTCCCGTCTGTGTAACGCAGCTACGCTCAGTGAAGGAAAGTTATCTGCAATGAACAAACGATGATCATGCCCAATCCATGGAGGGTTACTGTAGGACCAGAACTTTCCACAAGGAAGGGGTAAGCCAAATACCCCATTCTAATTTTGGCAAATGGGCAAGGAGTCTGACATCGAACACGTGATGAAAGAAAGATTCCAGCTCTTTTTATCTTTCTGAGTTTTATCTCAGAACTCGTGATCAGAAGATCTAGGGGACGGGCATTGTGCCGACGAGGATAGTATTAACCGGTAGCGTACGAACTGGATATGACTCCTCTCTCATTGAACACCACATCAAAGATGGAGGGAAAAAAATACTGCCATCACTCTTGATACATCAACTCTCTCATCAGTCTTGTCAGGTATCAGAACCATTCGAAAGAGTTCAATATGTAAGCAAATTATTATTCTTTATCCACGACCCACCACCTAGTGTAAATTATTATTTCTTTTAGTTGCTTTTTTTACCATGGAATTTACGTTCCATTAACAGTGTAATTACAACACCGTTTTAAAGTCTGGGCTACAAAAGACGCGGTGTTTTTCTTCTTGCTCTCATCTCTTCACTAATCTTTCCGGTGTCTGTGTTTTTCTTATTATTCATTTTTGTTGCTTCTTCCCTTCATTTCTACTTTCTTCCCTCCCCTCTTCTCTTTATCACCAATTTTTCATTTACTCAGAACATTCCTATTTAACTCTCTCTCTCTCTCTCTCTCTCTCTCTCTCTCTCTCTCTCTCTCTCTCTCTCCATTTACATAACCTGTATTAATTTTTGTCATTTCCTCCTGTATCTTCTATATTGTTCTCCTTCCCTCTTCCTCAGAGCCTTTTACCATTTGTCTTTCCCTTCTTCTATTTTTATGCTTATCCGTCTCTTCTGTCATTGTTCTCTTTCTATCCATCTTATTTCCTTACCTACAGCCTTCTTTCCCTCCGCCTCATCCCTAACACCCCTTCTTCATTCTCTACTCTACCACTCCTGACCCATCCAGCAGCACTCCTGTATCCACAACCCTTCCTACTTTCCTTCCTTCCTTCCTTCACATGGTCGTCGCTGTCTTTGTTGGTCCTTGTATTATCATGCTTGGCACCGTCCCTTCTACATAGCTAATAATCCTCTGAGCCAGTCAATGCCGACAGTGCTCTGACCGCACTGGTAAACAACCCGCCAGATGGCAGTGCGATGAGGATGTTTAGGCACGGTTCTGGGTTATGTCAAGCACAGAAATTGATTATATGTGTTGTATCAGTGTTTGATGGTATTAGACCTGCTTAAATTTCAGTATGAGGAAAAATTAGTTCTTGAAAGGAAGGCATTTATGTTGAGTGTGAAAAACGTAGAAACAAGATACCCAAGGGTCAAAAGCCACTTTTTCTAATCAACCAGACATGGGTTGTTATATAAGGTTGTACCTTACCATTTTGTTCCTTGGACCATCAGGAACAATATCCAGGTGCACAACCTACAAAACCAGCTACTGTTAACTTGGAATCCAAGATGGCGCCAAGATGGCAGCCAATAGTATCAGTTTTAACTACACGATGAAAATTTGTCAAATTAATTGTATGTAATCATATTTATTCATTTTAAGGACATTTATAGTATATTATTTGTCTTCAGAATAAACAAAAAATTATTTTCAAAACTCCAAAAAAATTTATGAATAATTTATGAAAATTAAGAACAATTTGTTTTTTTCTTTCTCTCTCTTTAGAAAGTTTACATACTTGTAATGACTGAAAAATTGAGCAAAAAACAACTACCTGGTGTACAAACGTCACACATTGGAGAAAACACCACACATCAAATAAATGTCAATAACTGAACATGTCAGGAATATAAGCTTTTATATCATCCTTTATATTATTCAGGCAATTAAACATTCCATCTATCCACAATTTTTTTGTGAATGAGATATAACACAACAGTTAACTTCTAAAATAACTAATACTGAGATTTAGTCCAATACAGAGATAATCCTGTTCAAAATGAGAAGAAGGAAATACAATATTCATAGAAAACCTAATCAGAATCAGAGCTATCCCTAATTCGTTGGAAGTACGGCATCTGCGGCATGATAACATGGAACATTCCGTTTGGCACAGGAACAATTTCTTAAACAACCTTTCATGCAACCACAAGAAAGGGATGTAGACATCTCTGGTGGCCACAATTCTGCAATCACCTCAACTGGCACAAGTTCTGCTTGCTTTTCTGTCAATCCATATTCATCCAGCGAAGGAATGCAAGGCTTATCAACGACTGTTGCCAAGGCAGAACGTTTCAAATGCTACATAAGAGCATTCTCATTAGGTGGAAGGAACTTGAAAGGAGTTGTCTTGATGGTTAACAACTTTTCAGTTCGAATCACACTCAAAGAAACATCTGACATATCGACATTCTTTGTGTATACGGTGACAGGTAACTTCATAGCCTGACTGATAACATCTTCAGTTATGATAGCATTGCTGTCACTGCTAAAGTCTTCCAAAACATCCACCTGAATTCTCTGATTTGTTGCTAACCATCCCTTTTTGCCAATAAATAAGGGACTGTTGGTGGTATGCCTGCCACTTAGATTGAGAAAAAATGGAAGTGAGAGGCATCTGCGTTGCCGCAGTGCTTTGGCAATGTGTATGGGAAGGTAATTGTCTATTGTTGTCTTGCCCCGAAGTTCAGGAAGATATTTGAACATGGCAGATTTATATTATATACAGAAGACAATACCATCTGTATCACTTGAATGAACAATAACCTGATCAGCTTTGTCCACTTGAAAGCTATACACGACCTGCAAATAGAAAGAGTTCTGCCTCGTCATATGTTGATTCAAGGGCAGTGACTGCAGTTGCACTTCCTCTTTTAAATAGTACTGACTTTGTTTCTTCGCTGACACCACCACCAAAATAAATGTTGGTGCTAGCAGGACTTGAAGAGTGGAGTTCATTTTGACACCATTTATCACACAAGTGGGTAAGTAGCTGTGCTTTCTTTGTAGAGCAAACAAAGAACTCTGAAGGATCTGCTGCTTTGTACTGGTCTGACACATCAACAACTTTTACTGTTTTTGGCTTACCAGTCCTCATTTGTCTTGCTGCTTCCATCATATCTGGACTTCTGTAGCAATCAAAACACAAGTGAACAATCGTTACAGTAGCTGACTTCACTGAGAACTGCCTGTTTGTATCATGCGCAATGGCAGAGAACTTTTCAATTCTCAGATGACAAACGATGAGCCCAGTACATGATGTCGACCTCTAATGCACATGCTTTGTTGCAAAATGGCAACCTTTCACAACTGTTTATGCCTGTATCCTCCATTATAGCTCTTACAAGACTTGATCCTGATAAAATAAGGATGGTGGGTAAATGCTACCTTCATGTTTTCCAGTGTACTCTTGTATATCAAAACAGCCATCAATAGCAATAACCGGTGTCAAACGAAGAAGGGCTCTTACTTCATTACTTTCTCCTGGGGGACTAAGCTTTCTGCAGGGTACTTTTAGTCTGCCTTTGTGTGAAGATGTTCAGTTTGGCAACCTGAGCTTGACCTTCTCTGTGTATGGAATTTTCAAGTGTTTTCAGGCCAGTTTCTTCCACATGTGTCAGATCATAATGTACATTTTCAAAAGCATGTTCACCAGTAACTTGTATTACATTTCAATTTAGTGCAACTTATGACTGACTTATGAACATTTATGAATAAGGCAGCCATATTAGATACCATCTTTGATTTCAAGCTTACAATACTTGATTTTACGGGTAAAGATATATTAAAATACTTTGAAATTATCAAAAATTAATTCCTTGTTCCTAAGAATCATAGAGAACCTGTATTACACGTAACAGTGCTGCAATTTGTAGGCAACGTACGAAAATTTGTGGATATGGCAGGAATTTTGGATGCCTTCTTGGGTTCCTAGCTCACAGTAATTTGTTTCCAAGGTTGCGCACCTAGATATTGTTCCTGGTAGTCCAAGAATGAAAATGATATGCCACGACCCTTTATAAGAATCCATGAGAGCTAAATTCTACCTGCCCCTTGGGTAAGAACTGCATTTGGAATAAAATAGGAGAGTGCAGGAAACAGAACCAGGATTTGTAGTGCAGAGCTTACCTTTCTGTTTTTTTTTTTTTTTAATCACTTTTATCTTTTTTTTTATTTCGTAACTGTTCAAGCGTACAAGCTATAACTTGGGGACAGTATTAAACATTTTCTTTTGGTGTTACTATTTGGCTGAGAATCATCAACATCATCATCATCAACAACAACATGTCAAATCAGTCCATATCAACAAAAAGACCTCTTCCATCTTTTTCTTGCTTGATCTATTAGCTGTTAGCCTGTTCCATCTAATCCCAAAGAATCTCCAAATATCATCTCGCCATCTCGTTCTGTGTCTACCTCTTTCATTCACTTAATGGAAAGGCTGCCACTTAGTTACCCTGGCTGTCCATCCGTTATCTGTTTCGCTAAGAACATAAAATGTCGACATCCATTTATGCTTCTTTGTTGTGATTATATCTTCTATTTTTGTATGTTCCCTTATCCAAGACGCTCTCTATTAATCTCTTCGTGTGCCCTCTAACATAATCCTTTCCATTCCTCCCTCAGCACTCCCAGGTCTACGTTCCACAGATTCTTTTAGACCATGTTTTCGACCCGTATGTTAGAACAGGCCGGACACACTGACTTCATACCCATCTGTTTTGCCATGATGGGAACCGCCTATCCTTCATGCAGTTACTTAGTTTGTCAAGAACCCTCCAATTTATTCCTCTTCGTTTTGATTCATTGCCATGTACTGGACCTGTCTGAATGGCCTGCCCCCAGTTATTTCATTCCTCAGCACTTCCTAGGCTTTCATATTCTATTTTTATTGAACGGAAACAACCACGTCTATTCAGTATAATCTTCTTATTCTTCATTTTCATTTTCAAGCCAATCTTCGCCCGGAAACCATTTACAATGCTGGGTGGTAACCATATAATCTAACAACGAGGTGACGTGGAAGTTATTATGATGTCCTTGTTAACCAGGTGAAGAGATGCAAATGATGAGTCCATTCAGGAACCTTATCTCCACAGCCTTCCCCGCGCCTCGCGGTGGTTAGGGACTGCCTCCCGCAGGGGAAAATCAGTTTACTGCACGATAGGGCCTTGCAGGGGTGGTTACTTGCTTACGGTTGATGGGTCTGCTCCGCCAGACAGACTGCAATTACAAAACAGCAAAAAGATCCTCTTACCTACTGATTCTCCCTGTTCAGGTCACCTATCATTTCTTGTAGTTCCTTCCATGATTCACTGAAAAGAACTGTCGTCTGCAAATTT
The DNA here is from genome assembly GCF_032717465.1 of Coenobita brevimanus. Classification (NCBI taxonomy): domain Eukaryota; kingdom Metazoa; phylum Arthropoda; class Malacostraca; order Decapoda; family Coenobitidae; genus Coenobita; species Coenobita brevimanus. The sequence continues at coordinate 23,965,755 of NC_136959.1, read as the reverse complement.
AAGATTCTTCAGTTGCACACCATTCATGATAATTCGTTTGTCATCCCACTTAAATTTCTGAAAACGTCTTGTATGCACGCAGTGAATAACTTGTGTGAAATTGTGTCTCCTTTTCTGACACTTTTTAGAACTGTTAGTTACTGGCTGACCATGTGGAATTTTTGATGGCTGTGCTATCTTTATAAACACCTTCTAGTACTTTAATATAAGTTTGTTCCACACCTTGTCCTCAGATTGCTGTTATAATTGCAGTAGTTTCAACTGAATTAAATGCTTTCTCATAATCAACAAAGGTTTCTAACATTTTGAAGTTTTCTCAGTAACCTGATTAATAACTTCAAAATGTTGTATTGTCGAGCAACCACTTCGAAATCCTGCCCGTTCTCATGCTTGAAGTGTATATGAAGTAGGACTACTTCAATTTTTTAGGACTATTGAAAAAAAAAAATGCATATAATAAGTTGAAGACTAATTGGGCGTTAGTTCTTTGTCTTTTTTTTTTTTTTTTTTTTTTTTTTTTTTGAGAAGCAGAATAATAGGCCCATTTTTCCAAGACTTGGGCACAGATTTAACTTCTAAAATTTCGCAAATACTTTTGATAGTTCATTGAAGGCAAAATCACCTGCCTCCTTAATCTGTCCAGCAGTGATATCATTAATACTTGTGGCTACACCTTTCTTCCTAGCTCCCAAAGCATGTTTATATCATCTAATATGACGCTAAGGATGACTATGTTTAATGTTTCTCAAGCTTGAACTGAGTCTTTGACTGCGGTACTGCTACTATAAAGTGTTGTACAAAATTCTTCCGTTATTTTGACAGTGTTCTTTGCCGCTTCTCCATTAGTCTCTCAGAGAAGACTTTTTGGTTTCTCCACACAAATACTTTTAATTATAGGGTAACAATAAAAAAAACATATATAGTATAAATGTTTAAAGTTTATCATTTTATGATATTTTCTGTTTTGTCTCATCGTTCTTCCTTCAATGACTTTAGCTTTCATATATTTAATGCCTATATGCATACATACATACACATACAGTACATACATGCTTAAATTCATACATACTCGTACATTTATACACACAATCATAAAACACACACACACACACACACACACACACACACACACACACACACACACACACACACACACACACACACACACAAGCAATGGTCAGGACAAAAAGACCGAGTCACGGTGCACAATCATTAACAGAAAGTGAGCATAACATAGGCTAAATTTTTGTAACAGTGAGGCGTGCACGAGTAAAATAATGTGTGTGAGTTTGGCGGATTGAGGTGGTGGCGAAATTCAGTGTCGCTGAAAAGAATCAGCCCCGAGTTCTCTCTCTCTCTCTCTCTCTCTCTCTGTCCAGGCACATTACCCGGACAATTTAAGGTGTTTACGAGACCAGTCACCTCGTCTATGACCTTACCCCCGTTCTCTCACCTAATGGATACGAAGACATCAATAGTTTGGTTGTGGTGTATGAGAGAGAGAGAGAGAGAGAGAGAGGTCACTGGATTCACACACCAACAATACCAAGATCTCTTACGTGGCAACCGGTGGATACTAATTGCCTTTCATGAAGCTTCTCGTGTGATTTCTCAAGACTAAGTCTCACGAGAGGGTTTTCTTTCTGTGTTTACTGGCTGCTGATTTGTTCACTTGATTGTTGACTGGGAAATGAAAGGATCTAAAAACACACATGCACGTTCAAGCAATCATTTTGGTACATATCTTGCCTTAGTGTAAATCATTCCATTCCTGTTTATGTCATACTTATGCACACCACATATTCCTCTTTCTCACTTGTGGTCTTTAATATTGTGCTGTGGCCATTGCAGATCCTTTTTCCATCTTACTGTTTCGTACTGACTCACAAACAGTCTTTTGATCCTTCCAAATCCCACCTCAGACATACATTCTTTAACATCATTCTTCAGCCTCACACTGCCGTTAGTCTGCTCCTTCTCCTCTGCCAACAACCCGCGTCATTATCACGCACTGTTTAGTTCTCCCGTTATCCAAACAATCTAGTTCTTTATGATAATGACTTTCTGCAATGAAGGGTGAATAAAGACAAGATATAAAGGGCAGGTGAGAGCTGGTGTTTGATCCATTCCCACACTCTCCCTCCATGTTCGCCAGCCTAATTCCCTAACTGTCATTTACCCCAACTCAGTGCTCCCTTGTCTTTAAACTTTTCAGTCTTATCTTAACAAACTAGTTGTCCATCACACTATGGCAGTCTATAATGCAGCGTCATCTTTTTTTCTGAGAAGTGTAATCTTTCAGTTCTCTTCCATATTCACCCGCCAAAAATAACTTCATTCAGATAACTCTTATTTCTCTTCTGAACTGCAATATAGTCCTGATTCAGGTACATTCTTTCATGCTGCTTTAATCTCCCCTCAGACGTAAACGCTTCATTTTTATCCATTCATTATGTCTTTTGTCTTCCTCTCCTCCTCCCCCTTTCCCTCTCATGTGCCCATTATATTGTCGTGTTCTTCATGCTTTCCACATTCACCAAAGCTGCATACTTCCTTCAGCCTTGGTGGGCACAGATGAACGTCAAGTTGGTGCTTAAACTGTTTCATCTCTCTCCCTTCCTGTCCTCCCCACTGTGTCGGGCTGAATCTCACGTCTATATAACTTAACTACATTCATTTAAGGAAAGTTCTCTGAAATGAACATACGGGAATTGCAGACAGTCCATGATAGGGTTACTGGAGGACTGGACCTCTCCTCAAGGGAGGGGTAAGCCAAATTTCACATGCTAATTTTGGCCAAGGAAACAAGGAGATTGGCATAGAACATGTGAAGAGAGAAAGACTCCAACACTTTTATCATCCCTGAGACCAAAACTCTGTTCTCGTGGTCATGAGTTCTAGGAGACGGGTGTTGAGTTGACTAGGATATCAAAGATCCAGCTGAAAGTCAACTGGTTTAATAATACGAGACTAAGAACCAGTGAACTATGTTACAGACCGTGCAGGGAGATTCCTTACTCTGAGGGTCAAACCATGGGCAATGACATGCAAATAAAGCAAAAAAATAAACCTTGTTTTACTTACCAAATCTCTTCACAATACATCACAGAATTAGCTTCTTTTATAATAAACAGGTACAAAATGGAACAATTCAAACCTAATTAGAATCACTTACAAACCTACTCAAAGATCAGTCCGATACTTCAGCTAACAGAGAACTAAATGAGAACAGTTACATTACAAGGCTGCTGTGCACATGTTAAATACAGATTCTTAACTTACAACTCAGTGTCTTGGGGTACTTTTTATACACTTCGTACATTATATCACTAAACTGATAGGGGGACTTACAGTAGGCTGAAGGCGAGAGAGAAGTGTTCTTCCACCTCTAACCACTCTTCATACATTCCAGTAGCCACGTTTCTTTTTCCTCCACTGACCTATCTGAGCAGCAGTATCATATTTGCATTAAAAAATCTCTTTGAAAGGTGGTCATATCATGTAATCCATCTGGGGTTGCCTGCGGCATTCTATGATGGAGGTCATCATCAGTTGGGTTCGGCTCTGCCTACTTCCTCTCCTTATAATTCGACAAGGGTTGATCCCTATCATTGGTGATTCGCCATGCTCAGAACTGGGTGCAGTTCTGTCAGTACAGATGGTAACTTGAGCCAGGGTCAGTCAAGATGATTTGTTATAATTGCTGTTCAGAATTCTTAAAAAGTAGACACTCAGGATTCTGAAAATACTTTTCTCATTGTAGACCTAATATTAAGGGACTTTTGGTATGACTCAGAATTGTTTACGGATTTTGACCTGTGACCTTCAGATCAAGGTCAAGGTCATTCATACTATGTACTGTAGATCGTGTTCACTCATGACCCACTACATTTTTATTGAGTTTGGTCAAAATCGGTCAAATACTTTCCGATTTTGTATTTTCAGGCATGAGGCTGCCATTTTGATTTTCCTCAATATCTCAAAAAGTATTTATTGGATTTCAGTGTCAATACCCAGATGCACTAGTATGTGTTGACGACTACGTACTGGAACATTTGCAAAACAATTGATTCGGTAGTTTTTGCTCCACAGGAAAGCAAAAATTGAAAAAATAGCATAGAGGGAGGAAGTGATAGCGCTATTGCTATTTTTTTTTTTTTTTTTTTTTTTTTTGGTGCCTAAAGAAGCCTGCACCAAGATACATCACCCTGAAAACTTCAGGTCTCTCCCTCGAACGGTCTTAGAATGCCAGCCTTCTATGTCTTCCCTCCTCCCCTTCCCCCCAAAAAAACAAATATCTGCAGTATCACTGAGAACCTCACAGAATGTGAAGCTTTTAATATTAATAATAATAATAATAAGAAGAAGAAGAAGAAGAAGATAATAATAATAATAATAATAATAATAATAATAATAATAATTAATTCAGCAGCAGCAGCAGCAGCAGCAGCAGTAGTAGTAGACACAATAGTAATGACATTAATAATAACTAGCATTCTGAAATTGCTGAAGCAATATTCAGCGAACTCCACATTATAGATGAAAACACTTTTATCATTGTAAACCTAATATTAAGGGACTTTCCGTGTGACTAATTTTTTTTTTTTTTTTTTTTTTTTTTTTTTTTTTTTTTTTTTTTTACGGATTTCGACCTGTGATCTTGAGATCAAGGTCAAGGTCAGTCATACTATGCAACTCACATTTACTCATACCCACTACATTTCCACCGAGTTTGGTCAAAATCGGCCAAATACTTTCCGATTTTGCATTTTCAGGTAAAAGGCTGCCATTTTGAATTCCCTCAATAACTCAGAAAATCTTTTTTGGATCTCGATATCAATACCCAGGTGCACTAGTATATGTTGACGACTACATACTGGAACATTTGCAAAGCAATCGATTCAGTAGTTTTTGCTGCGCAGGAGAGCAAAAATTGAAAAATAGCATAGAGGGCGCCATTGCGGCGCTAGTGTTAAGGGAAAAAATGTGCCAAAAGAAGCCTGCAACCAAGATGCATTACTCATGAAAATTTCATGTCTCTACCTCGAACGGTTTTGGAACGCCAGCCTTCTAGATCTACCCCCCCCTCCTTCAAAAAAGTGTCTACAATATCAATAACAACTCCTCAGAATGTGGAGTTCTTAATAATAATAATAATAATAATAATGATGATGATGACATGAGGAAGCCATGCGCAGATCAAATGAGAGGCGCACATACGTTGGAGGCTAAAGAACACTAAGACCAAGACATCAGATGCAGGAGAAGTCGACACAGGACAGTTGAGATGCAGGGCACACCAGGGGCATTATCCAACAGACACATCATTAACCCGACGAGAATCACACTACAGTATGATAAGATTATGCTGGAAACAGACATTATATACAGCATACTATGCTGAATGCAAACTGTTAGTAGGCAACACCATACATACAGCGTAGCATGTCAAAAGATGAACCAACCATCAGAAAAATCAGATGAGAACAGGCAAAAACTGAATAAGCAGGGCTAGTGGGAAGAGGGGGGAGGAGATTAAGAAAAGGGGGGAAGCACACTGACACATGAAAATTCATTGGAACGGCAGTCTGGGGAAATTACCTTGGAAGAGTGAGAATTTTATGCAACATGGGAAGAGAAAGAGAGAGAGAGAGAGAGAGAGAGAGAGAGAGAGAGAGAGATTCGTATACAGTAATCAATGTCACTGACATCTGTTCAATGTACTGTGGTAGAATAAACTATTTTATAGAAACTTATGAAGAAAACTATGTAAAAGAGAAGTGTATGGGGTACGGGGACGGGCGAGGGGTTAGGGAGGGATTGAGGCAGGGAGGAACACCCACACAGCAGCAGGGAGTGTAACTGGGTCAGCAGGTCTGGTGCGTGAGGGGTGAGAGAAGGAGGGAGACACAGCAGCGGGGATAGAATGTCAGTAAAAAGGTCAGCAGGCCTGTGAAGGAAGGGTGCTGGCAGGGGGGAGACTGACAGTGAGGACTCTGGCTGGGAAGGCGTGTTAAAAGGAAATACCAGACAGTGTACAAAGGGGGAAACGACATCAGGGCTACCAACATGTGGTTGGTCAGACTCAGCGACCTTCGTTCTGTGGTCCTAAATGATTCACGCATAACTTAGGAATGAAACAGAGGAAGAAGAGGAGAAGTAAGGAAGAGGAAGAGTTAATCATATATGTGACCTGCACTGCCTCACCCACCGTCTCCATCGTGTACATTAATGTGTAGCTCTGGTTTCCTGTTGCTGGTGTATTGTGGTGAGTGACTGGGATGGCAGCTCACAAAATACTCATTGGCTTGAGGTTCCACCAACATTCTTGGAGGAAATTGTCTTTATTAATGTTGTTGTTTTTTTTATGCCTTACTTGTTATAAAAACGGGAAATCTCCCCACCCATCTAGCCTCACTGCCAATTTTGTCGCCCAGAGTCCCCATTCTTTCAATATTAATTCTTAATCCTGAAAGCTCTTCACTCCTCCCTGTTGCATTGCTGTTCCTTCAACCCTTTAGCTTTCAAGATGCAGTTCTCCAAGTCATATTAACAGCATTCTCCTGATCCTACCCAAGTGAATCGTATCGAATTCCTTCTTCTCACTTACAGTCCTCATTTTTCTTACCATTTACCCCTCTAATATCTTGCTTCGTCCTCTTCCCTAACAACATATTTTCTCTACAAATTGCTTACATCTTTCCACTATCCGTCAAGCGTACTATGTTATATGTTACTGACTACTGGTTAACTTTACTGGCTCCTGTGTGAATGGTCCTAAATCCTTTAATCTCTCTCTCTCTCTCTCTCTCTCTCTCTCTCTCTCTCTCTCTCTCTCTCTCTCTTCAGTGTCATTTACAACCAAATTTCCTTCATCTATAGTGCCTCCATAATCTCTTCACCTCTCCTCCTCGTCGTACCACTATCTCAGTTTGTATTGTAGTCCCCTCGTTTTGCCCTCCATCGAGAAGCCCCCCAACCCACTCCAGTAATATTCATCGTCCCTGCTGCTCCCTTGTCCCCTTATTCTCACTTTACTTTATTCTGTCCCTCTTGTCACCACTCTCCCTGAACTTTTAATACTACGCTTATATTTATCAGGGCATTCTCACTACGTTTTATTTTTTTCCATTAAAGAATCAGTCCATCCATCCATCCATCATCCAGTCCTATGTTGCCACATGAGGAACGTAAGAGCCCGGGGCTAGGCCAGTTGGTCCTGACATTTAAGATGAGAGTGACCAGCCTTACTCATCCCTGAGTGGCATTACTTGAGCCACAAACCCCAACCACCCCTTGGATATAACCTGCACCGGCTCAATCTGATTGGTGCGCCATAATTGCTCACTAAACCACCAGGCGCCATAATTCGGGTATATGGTTACCACCCAGCGTAGTAAATGGTTTCTTGGTGTACAGGAAACCATTTGGCTTGTCACTCAGTGTACAGTAACCCACAGGCAGAAGGAAGAGGAAAGAATGAAGGAAAGAAGGACGAAAGAGGGAGTGTAAAGTCACCCATAGGCAGAAGGAAGAAAAAATGAAGGCAAGAATGACAGAAGAAAAAGGAAGGAAGAGAGGAAAGGGCAGTGGATGGTGAGTATCAGTCCCTTCCCTTATTTTTCCGTTTCGCTACAAAATTTTCCACCCGTCTCTTCTTCTTCATGTCTCATTCCGTTAATTTGATACTCCTGCCCCTCCTCTCCATCTCCCTCATGCTTTCCTCTATCTTACTCTTCTATCCAATTTCCTTGGACTTCACTTGACTTTCATGCTGTTAACCTTCCCCCCTCCCCCCCGCCCTCTTTTAATGCTCAGAAAGTCTCTCTCTATTTTAGCCTCTCACTTTGGAATCAGTCTCATCTCTCGCAACTTCCCAGCTAGAACTCTCTTTCCCATCTTCCCCATCCACCTGAGTCACACCCTCATCCACCTCACATGATTCACAATAACATCCACCCCACTCTCTCATCACCCACTCCATCATCCAACCCACACCCTCAACATCCATGGCTCCACCCATCCCTCATCATCATCCACCTACCACTGTTATCCACCCCACCACCATCATCCACCCACCACCCTCATCCACCTACCACCCTCATCCATCCCACACCATCATCCGACCCACACTCTCAACACCCATGCCTCCACCCATTCATCACCATCATCCAACCCATCCCCTTCAACGTCCATCCCCCCACCCACCCCTTCATCATCATCCATCCCACACCCTCATCCAGACACCACCCTCATCCACCGACCATCCTCATCCACCCCACACCATCATACACTCACCACTAACATCCACCCACCGGCCTCATCCACCCACCACCAACATCCACCCACCATCCTCATCCACCCACTACCCTCATCCACTAACCAACAACTTCCACCCACCACCATCTTCCACCCACCAACATCACCCGCTTCTCTCCACCCCTCCACCACTCCCACGAGCCTGGAGGAGACGTGTTTCATTAAGTGCACATTTCTCTCTCTCTCTCTCTCTCTCTCTCTCTCTCTCTCTCCTCGCGTGGAGAGTTCCCTGAGAACAATAAGCTATACTATAAACCTTTGACGAACTGAAATCTCTCCATACATAATAATAGACTGAATTCCCTTCTCATGCCAGGGTCTTTGTCCAGCCCACGACCATCAGTTCCTTCTCACAGAGAGTTCATGGGAGTGGAAGACTCATATCCAGACTGAAATTATGTTTACTCTGGAGTAAAACAGTTTTGACCAGAGTTGGATCCACTGTAGTTACGAGTATGACTACAGGACTGAAAACAAAACACGTCCTGGGAGGTTGGCCTGGCTCCAGAAAGTATTAAGTGCAGTCTGCAAACACTCTTGACTATATGAGCTGGCCCTAAAAGTGGCTGAAAAGGAAGTGAAAATGTGGAAAGCTGTTGGAAAACGATGACAGTTATGCATAACAACGAAGATGTAAAAACTACCTTGGAGAAAGAATGGTTCCTCTGGACTGGACTGTATGAATTGATCCTCAGACTGGCTAGAAGAAAGAACAAAACCAGGATTGACTGGTATGAAGGGAAGTAATATTCGTCCTGAGAAAGAAGGCAAAAGCGACCGAAGAAGATGAAGAGACAGAAGACTTACAGTGGTAGGTCGTGACTGTGATACTAAGCTGCCTGAAATGGTGCTGGCATTGCCTGCAAAAGGCACAAAGGCCTTGGCTGGCTCGCTTAAGGAAAGAGAACATGTCACTATAAAGTTAATATGAAAACAGAAGAAGAGTGAAGAGACAATGAAAGACAAGGTGAAGAAAGTAACAGTGAGAGGAAATAAGGGAGACAGAATAAAAAAAAAAAAATGAGCTAGTAAGGAACATGAACCAAAACAGGAAATGTAAATGTATGTGTTATAAAACATAAAGAAATTTTGCAAGAGGTTAGACTGTGAGAGTGAGAATATGTGATGCTATGCTGTTGGAAAGTGTGGAAAAGCATTCGTTAATGAATAGGCCAGATGAGTCATAGTGTGTTGTAGTAAATGAATGAAAAAAAAAAAAAATTCAGCATAAAGCTACTGCTGATGAGGTAAATACGAGAGAGAGAGAGAGAGAGAGAGAGAGAGAGAGAGAGAGGGAGAGATCATTAAGTTACATTCTTCTGTATTACAAAGGTGGAAGGACTGTTATATAGGCATAGGGCAGAGAGCAAGCCTTAGGCCTCGAGGTCAAGACAGAGGTCCATATATATATATATATATATATATATATATATATATATATATATATATATATATATATATATATATATATATATATATATATATATATATATATATATATATATATATATATATATATATATGAGCAGGAGAAGGGAGGTTAAGAGACTGGTGAAGGAGAGTAAGAAGAAAGTGGATGAAGAGTTTGGGAGGAATCTGAGTGTGAAATGGAGGGAGAGTAAGAAGTTGTTTTGGAAGGAGGTAAAGAAAGTAAGGCAGTGTGAAAGTGGAAATAGTAGGGGAGTGAAAGATAGGAATAATAGATTGTTGGTGGAGAAGAGAGAGAAATTGAGGAGATGGAAGGAGCACTTTGAGGATTTGTTGAATGTAGAGAGTGAGAGCAGTGTGAGTATAAGTGGCTGGGGAATGGCTGGGAGAAGAAGAGATGAGAGGAGGGAGGAAGAGATCAGTAGGTCGGAAGTAGTGGAAGCGATGAAGAAGATTAAGCTGGGAAAGGCCCCAGGAATTGATGGAGTGTGTGGTGAAATGCTTAGGTATGGGGGTGAGATTGTTGTGGAGTGGATATGGAAGTTGTATAGATTGGCTTGGGAAGAGGGAAGGGTTCCAGAGGACTGGAAATCATTTATAATTGTTCCTCTGTACAAAGGAAAAGGGGAGAGAGAAGTACGAAGTATGTGGTGACCATAGGGGTATTTGCCTTCTTAGTGTGACTGGTAAAATATATGGTAGAATACTCATTGATAGGATTAGGCATATGACAGAGGAGCTAGTTGGAGAAGAACAAGGGGGATTTAGGAAGGGAAAAGGGTGTGTAGATCAGATATTTGTTCTAAGATGTTTAGTGGAGAAGTATCTAGAGAAGGGAAGGAAAGTGTATGCTGCCTTCATGGACTTGGAGAAAGCTTATGACAGAATAGATAGGCAAGGTATGTGGAAGGTATTAAGAATATATGGATTGGAGGGGAAATTGTTGAGTGCTGTGAAGAGTATGTACGAGGGAGCAAGGGCTACGGTGCGAGTGGATGGTGAGCTGAGTGAGTTCTTCGATCTCAATGTGGGACTGAAACAGGGGTGTGTGATGTCTCCATGGCTGTTTAATATATATATGGATGGGGTTGTAAAGGAGGTGCAAGGTAGGGCAGTGGATGTGGGGCTGGCCCTAATGAATGAGGGTGAGATTTGGAAGCTTCCGGTGTTGCTGTTTGCTGATGATACAGTATTGTTGAGTGAAGATGAATGGGAGTTGCAAGGTTTGGTGAATGAATTTGGGACAGTGTGTAGGAGGAGGAAGCTGAAAGTTAATGTAAACAAAAGTAAAGTTATGGTGTTTGAGAGGAATGAAGTCACAGAGTGTGCAGTGAGGTTGGATGGTGAGGATATGGAGAATGTGAGTGCATTCAAGTACTTGGGTAGTGTGATGAGTAAGGATGGAACTTTGGGGGATGAAGTACGTGAAAGGGTACAGCAGGGAAGAAAGGTTGTTGGTACACTGAAAGCAGTGATGAGAAATAGGGAGGTGAGTATGGAAGTTAAGAAGTCACTGCATGATGGTATTGTGATCCCTACCCTGACGTATGGAAGCAAGGCGTGGACCTTGCAAGAGGGGAACAAGTCAAGAGTGAGAGCAGTGGAAATGAGTTACTTGAGAGGAGCATGTGGAGTGACGTGGAGGGACAGGTTGACGAATGAAGAAGTGAAGGAACGTTGTGGGGTAGATGTGGATGTGGTTGAAAAGATTAGGAGAAATACATTGAGGTGGTTTGGACATGTGGAGAGAATGGAGAATGAAAGACTGGCTAAGAGGGTGTATGTAGGTGAGGTGGAGGGAGGGAGAGGGAGGGGTAGACCGAGGATGAGGTGGAGGGATGGAGTTGAGAGGTATATGAGGGAGGGGGGGTGAGTTGGGGGGAGGGGAATCAAATGGTGGGTGACAGAGTGACTTGGAGGCGTTTTGGCTGCGGCCACTCTTTGCGGGATTAGGGCGTCGGGCTATATATATATATATATATATATATATATATATATATATATATATATATATATATATATATATATATATATATATATATATATATATATTCAGCCAATAACATCCCACTGTAAGACATAGGCCTTTCCCAGACGTTTCCTGTTTTCTCTCTCTTGTGCCATTTCTTACCTTTACAGATCCCTACAATCTCGAACGAATTTTCTGCCTTCATCGCGTGCTCTTTATTTTTTCGTCCGGGACTCTTGTCTCCGGATTTCTTTTTTTTTTCATCAAACCATCCAGTCGCTGGCCGTTCTTGGTCTTGCTAAATCAGTTATTACCCATTCTGTTGCTTTCCTTGTCCATTTGTTGTCGTGTCTTATACAAATATGGCTCGCCCGATACCATTTCCTCTTTAACATTGATTTTATTACGTCCTCCAGTTCGTTTCCTAATTCAAGCTGATTCTTTCCTATCTCTCTAAATGATTCCTAGTATCGATCCTTCCACACCTTTCTGGGCACTTCTCAACTTTCTTTCCAGTGTTCTGGTCATTGTCCATGTCCCTGAGCGTTAAGTCATTATTGGGAAAATACATTGATCAAAAACTTTTTGCTTTAAACACAATCGTAATATGCCCTTTAACATGCTGTTTGGTCAACCAAACGCGCTTCGACCCAGCTTTAGGCCTCACCTTATTTTAGATTCGAATGGCGGGATTGTCTGTACAAGTTGTCCTAGGTATACAAATTCATCAGCTAATTTAAAAACTTAATTTCTATTTTTATTTCCTCATTATGAGTTTGGTTATTAAGCACGGTTTTGTCTTTATCTTATTCATCTTCTGTCCTAAGGAAAGGCTTTGTCTTTTAAAATCTTCTATCAACTGTTGGAGCTGTCCAGATGACTTAGAGAAGAGACTGATCCCATCTACGAAGCTGAGGTTACTCAGATATGCATCTTCTATTTTGATTCTCTTATCACTCCAATTAAGCATTCTAAATACCTCTTAACATGTTTTAAATTTCTGGGGGGAGACAGTATCTCCCTGTCTTACACAGTTTTTGTTTAATTGGGATTTTCCAGAGTCTGTCTGGAGCTTAATGGTAGCTGTTCCATCTCTGCACGTCTTCTGATTTTCTACAGTAGATCTCATCTACACCCTGTCTGTGAATTACACTCAATACCGCTGTTATTTCTACTGAATCGAAGGCTTTTTCATAACCAATGAACGCCATACACAAAGGTTTCCTAGATTCATTTGTCTTTTCAGTTATTTGTCTTATTGTGTGTATGTGGTCGATGGTTGAGATCGAAAGCCTGCTTGTTCACTGGTCTGGTTGGAGTCTAGCACGTCTGAAACTCTATTAGTGATGGTCACTGTGAATAATTTGTATAAAACTGACAACAGGCTAATTATTCTTTAGGATTAAAGTTCTTTCAAGTATTTCGTGTGTATTAAGTTCATTACTGCATTTTGCCAGGGTGCTGAATCTTCTCCTTCTCTGAGACATTTCGGAAAGTTTGGTTAGTTTTTCCAAGGCAATCATCTGCATTGTTTATTAAATCTCCTGTGATACTGTCTTCTGAAGCTTTGTCTCATTTCATACTTTTCAAAGTTGTTTTAGTCCCTTCTATAGTTATAACTAGAATTTGTATATATATATATATATATATATATATATATATATATATATATATTTTTTTTTTTTTTTTTTTTTTTTTTTTTTTTTTTTCCGACATGTCTGTCGTCTGAGTTGTATAAATGACCATAGAATCCTTCCACCACTTTGATCATTTTTTTTCCTATTATATGGTATTTCATCGTTTGGTTTCTTTAAAGCATACATATGCCTTTTCCCAACTCCTTGATTCCTTTTTGCTGATTATACGCTGGATCTTCAGGTTCAGGCTTACTTTATTTACTGCAAATTATAACTATCCGCACATTCTTTCTTCAGACAAGGGTCTAATAAGCATTATTTCCCCTTGTTCAATCGTATAACCCAACTTGCCAATAGATGACCATCATCAAATACCATCCAATCAGAATCACCATGTAAACTTCCCTTCTTATCACAAGCACAACAGTACATCATTCACCACGCCACACCCTCACCGTCACGCCTCTTCATACTGTTAATATATCCTCATAATAATCAGCTCACTTTATTAACACCACCAAAGCATCTTCAACACGACATTAGCGAAGTCGGTCACAACACCCGTTTTACTCCACCACTAACCATCACTCACCACACAACCACACATTTGTTACACCCTCATTCAGGTGCGTTCTATTACTACATCATCCCACCACCACTACACTTTATTAATTATCACAATATACCGGCTACCTCACCACAATTACCCCTCCCACCCTCGTCATCACAGTACAGCACTATAATACCACTCCTTCATAGTCTCCCTTCCCCACCACGTCCTTAATATCACCACCATATCCTCACATTCGGTCTCCCAACAGGCCCTGAACATGAACGTAAGATAGGACCACTCATGCCAGCAAACCTTAAAGGAAATTTATTGTATTACTAAAAACTCACAGACCCAGGGCACCTTTCTCACGCCCCCTGCACTGCTGCACTGTATATTGTGCTTACTGCCAAGGTCTTTGTATTTTCACTAAACCTTGCAGCTGGCTGCTTGCTCGGAAAAATAATGGTCATCCTATTTTTCCCAAAGTATTTCAGCTGGCTGCCTGGAGAGCACTGTTTCCACTTATTATTAAATGAAAGAAGCCATAGGAGGAACTCTGGGAGACCCGACTGTGAAGTAGGATGCATAGAAGGACTAACATCAACAGCATGATATGGAGACATACTCGTATAAGGAAATAATAGGTAATACGTGAAGAAGGAAAAATTTAGACAAAGCAGTTCTTACAAAAAAAATAGGCAAGGCTGAAGGATAGGTGAGATAGGGGACACGAGATTTGGAAGAGCACCTTCCGAACGGAGATGGAAGTGTGTGGCGGTAACTGTAAACAGACGATGATTGGATAAACGTGGGAGAAATATTTATGCCTTGAATGTCAACGGAATAACAAACCCGAATCTTTCTTACAAGTTATCTCCAAATACTTTCCCAAGCCAACATTTTTCAGGCCTCCAGCTTGTGTGTCTTTATATATATACATATATACATATAAATCTATCTACCTATCTATCTGTCTATCTATCTATCAGTCTATCTATCCATCTATCTATCTATCTATCTATATACTATTCTAGACTGTCTTCAAGCTTGAGACCAGAGGATGGAAAGAAATATGATACATCGAGAGAGAGAGAGAGAGAGAGAGAGAGAGAGAGAGAGAGAGAGAATGAATCGTTTATGACAGTGGAGGTGTGTGTGTGTGTGTGTGTGTGTGTGTGTGTGTGTGTGTGTGTGTGTGTGTGTGTGTGTGTGTGTGTGGTTTCTTCTTTGATCCTTTTTTTATGCAAGGAAAAAGGAGCCAAAGGTCAGAAGCCCGCAAGATTGTTCCCTCCACGTAAAAAAAAAAAAAAAAAAAAATATATAACTGAGAGTCTAATTCAAGATCCGTTAATTTCAAGATGCCTGGATAGTCTGCTATACTTAGTAGGAAATACAGACAGAGGGAGACAGTTCCAGAGCTGACCTGCTGCATACATGAAGGACTGGGAGTAGACGTTAACTCTTGCATTAAATAGTTGGACATAAAAGGGAAGAGAGTTTGTTGCTTGACGGGTGCTACGCGCCAGCAATAGTGGTGAAGGGATGCAAGCAGGTAGTTCAGAGGAGCAGTGACCAATGAAGCAGCGATAGTAGAGATATACAGATGCAACAGTGCGGCGTAGAGATAGAGGTTGAAGGGAACCAGTAAGAGGAGGAATGTTAATCGTCGGATAGAAAGCTCCTGGTACGCTTCATTAGACGATTTATTCACCGTGTTTTTTTTTTTTTTTTAAGAAATTTATGTTTACCTTTATTTTTGACCAAGTCTTAATGCCAGTGGGTCACAATTCATCAGATATTCGCTGGACAAGATATGATTGCTGTTAGTGTTTGAGCCGGCCACGTCTATGGAACAGTCTATTCACAGCTGGACTCTTTTCAAGTATTAGTGTGTGTGTGTGTGTGTGTGTGTGTGTGTGTGTGTGTGTGTGTGTGTGTGTGTGTGTGTGTGTGTGTGTGTGTGTGTGTGTGTGTGTGTGTGTGTGTGTGTGTGTGTGTGAACTTGCCGACCCGTTGTGGTACTTCTGAAACAGAGATCAGCAGGTGGTTTGGTATGTGAATTATTGAGTGGGTGGGTGGGTCGATGGAGTAAAATAGGTCCATTGATTAACAGGTCCATCAAGTAAATAGGTGTATGGCTGCAGTAGATTCATGTAGGAAAATAGGCCCATGGGGAATAAGTCCATGAGGGAAATGAGTCCAAATAAAACTTATGGGTAAGTCCATGAGGTAAACATATCCACTGGAGAAAATAGGTAGATGTGGGGATTCGGTGTCATGGGGAAGTAAATAGGTCGATAGAAAAAATGTAAGTCCATTATGAAAATAGGTCTAAGGGAAAAGATAGGCTAGAAGAGAATGTATATCCTAGAAGAAAAGAGTTTCAGAGAGGAAATATCGGTCCACGGGGGAAAACACGTCGACTCTGGAAACTGGTGTACGGTGGTCAATAGGTTCATGGTGAAAGTAGGTCCACTGGTGAAAATAGGTCCATGGGAAAATCGGCTCATAAGGGTAGTGGGTCTATAAGGAAGAGGTATATCCACGAGGAAAACTATCAGTTTGAAAAGTAGGTCTACAGGGGAAAATGGATGTGTGAGTAAGTGCCTCGGAGAAGGCTGGTTATAGCTGGAACAGGTCACTGGGGTAGAGAAGTGAGTAGAGGTACGAAAAGTTTTCACTATAAATTTATATAATGTTGTTTCTTGAAATATCAACTCGACTTATATTACAAGTCTCAAAGAGACTCTATTCCAATTCGTTACAACCTGTCAACCTATCTGTTAAAGTAAATAAGATATAAAGGATTTAAAGATTCAAAAACTGAAAACTGGTCATAAGTCGGTCATCTTCGAATTTTATCAAAATTTCGGAAAGACGGGCGTCAACCTTCTATATGGCCCTACAACCATAAAAAATATGAGAAAATTCCAACAAAAGATTTCTGAGATACAGCGTTGAACGGACGAACGGACGGACATGACCTAAGATTCCACTTCGTGAGAGACGAAGTGGAATAATAACAGTGTGAAAGAATAGGATGTACAGTATGTCATTTTTTTCTTGTAAGTATTGAACACTTACAGCAGCTGGAGAGAAATAATTCAATAAGAATTTTTCCTGGATAATGACCTTGTTTAATGCTGTTTTATGGAAAATAAAAAAGTTGAAGAATTAGCATGTTGAGCGGACATCATATCAGTGAGCACTGCTGTTTAATACTCACTAATCTACGGGTAGCAATCGACACACTTTAACTCAGTGGTTTTCTTTTTCTTTTTTCTTTTTTTTTTTTTTTTGTAATAAGGAAATCTATCTATCTTTATACATACATACATATATATATATATATATATATATATATATATATATATATATATATATATATATATATATACACTATTTGGGAATCAGAGCCTTAACTCCTACTTCTACCCCCCCCCCTACCCTACAGTAGACATGTCTTTTATTACATCCATCGCAGTTTTCCATTCCACCGTACTTTCTTGCATACTCTTTCTCTCTCTCTCTCTCTCTCTCTCTCTCCATAGATAGATAAATAGATATACAGATAAACAGATAGATATATAGATATACACTGTTAGATTGTAAGAATATTTTACATAACTACCGTAGGAAAGTCCGCGTTGTGGAGACTAACCAACCCAACTAACAGTATTTATGTGTCAGGCATATTCTATTAGCCTAACCTGCCTTACCATTAATCACTTAATATGGTGTGTAGTGCTGCTGAAGCTTTGCTCATATTAGGTGTTGTTAAGGTCACAGCACTTGAAAAAATTAAATCTGTGAGGTCTCCAAACATGAATATTCTCTCTCTCTCTCTCTCTCTCTGAAAGTCAACGTATATCTATTTACACTCTTTTTCCCTGCACCATGCATCATCAAGGCCCAGGCTAAGTTTTCCCGCCTTCATTTTTCATCCCTGAGTAAACACGGCAGCCACCTTCATTTTTTCTCTCAGAACCGGGGAAAGAGAAAGCTGGGTCGTTAATCTCTCTCTCTCTCTCTCTCTCTTAAGAGCCAACCTACCACAAAGTTCTTAATCCTCACATAGGTTCGTGAAAACTTAGATGCTTCCACCAAAGTCGTCCTTGTTTACTGGCTCACAAAACACTGGCTGAGGATTACTGTTGTTATTTACCGACCCACACCTACTTTGGGGACTTTGTGCATAAGTAGGTGTTGCTGAAGTTTATTTACCTCACTACGTTATCCTCAGTACACAGTCTCTCTCTCTCTCTCTCTCTCTCTCTCTCTCTCTCTCTCTCTATTGTTGCATTCATCATAGTTTTGTCGATATTTGGCGAGTGGAGATATGTAAATGGACAAGGGTTTGAAGCTTTCTTTGTTGATATTAACCCGGAAATAAACACAAATTCAACAATGGTTCATTATTAAGAGTAATGCTAAGGAGGTGACAACAACGTCCAAGGCATCCCCTCCCAAAAGTTTTTCAAATGTTCAAGGGTTTCATCGTCTCGAGTGTGGCAGTGTTTTTGCATCTTAACAGCGTCTGGTTCTGTTGTCAAGGGTCAAAGAAGATGGAGAGAGAGAGAGAGAGAGAGAGAGAGAGAGAGAGAGAGAGAGAGAGAGAGAGAGTCTTTTTCTGGACAGTCATAAATCTTTGTACCAACAGAAACGCAATTTCAACATCTGCAATAGTTGTCCTCCTCTGCCTTCACCGTAACCAAAGTAGCCTCTCAACACATCATCGGTTGTGTCCCTCCCTTGTAGCCCCTTACCCTATCCCTATATACCACTAAACCTAGACTCGCTCACCTGTAGCCATTTCCTTCACCTAGTCTCTTAGTCTGGTCATTTTTTACTCCGCAGTTTCTTTTCTTTCATCATCGTCATTTTTATCACATCATCAAAATTCTCTCTCTCTCTCTCTCTCTCTCTCTCTCTCTCTCTCTCTCTCGAACAACTTTTCTTAAGACAGGCTACTTCTGTTTATCCACAGTCCCCCATTTTTTGTTTGAAACCAGTCAGGTGAGGGAACCTCTGATGCCCTTTCCCACGAACCCCCACAAATGTACTCACACCTGCACACATCCACGCCCATACCCACACATATTTTCAACCAAATTAACGACAGGTCAAGGTGATTCTATCAAATTCACTCTCTGTTACCCTTTGCCCAGTACCCTGCCACATCACAGGCATTGACTTATGCACACACCCACACCTGTTTTTAGCTACACATTTTACTACTCACGTCTGGAGTAAATTTTTCTCACATAGTTTACATTCCTATTAGTTATATCCACAATCAGAAATCAAACACACTTCATTTTAGATATAAGCATACCAGGATCATTACACCTAGACTACACCCGCAAATACACAAACAGCATTCAATCTCCGCTTCTCATATTCCGATGTACCTGCGGTATTCACTTTTTACTGAACCATACTTTCATTCAAACGAGTGATGTTTTACTGCCACAGTAGATCGCCAGCCACACTCAATCATAACCACAACTGCAACACACCAAAATCCACACCATACCACAGTAACACCACACCATGCCCACAGCCACACCACTTCACACCCACAGCCACACCACACCACACCCACAGTCACACCACACCACACCCACAGCCACACCACATCACACCCACAGCTACACCACATCAAACCCACAACCCCACCACACCCACAGCCACACCACACCACACCCATAACCACACCACATCACACCCACAGCCACACCACACCACGCCCACAGCCACACCTACTATACCCCGCACCACAGCCACACTAACACACCACACCACAGACACACCACATCACACCACACAACACACCTCAATACACTACACCACAGTCACAGCACACCACACTTCACCACACCACACCACAGTCACACCATGCCACACCACACCACACCACACTTACTACACCTCGCACAAAAGCACACAAACACACCACACCACAGACACACCACAGCACACCACACTACACTGCACCACAGCCACACCACACTAACTACACTACACCACACCGCACCACACCACAGCCAAACCATGCCACACCACACCACAGCCACACCCCTGACCCTTGTCCCACACGTCAGTAGGTCTAAGTTAACTGAATCCTTCTGGACGTTGTTTTTCCTGGAGGAACGTGACCAACCTACGAATTAATGTTGCTTTTCCCAGAGAAGTCTAAATCTTCCTCACCGTCCCACCTCACTGCTAAGTTAATAGGTTCAAGAAAAAGGAAACAGGAAAGGAAGGAAAGAGTGAGTTTAACAAAACTCTTCCAACGACTAGAATATGTGAGTTTGAACCTCAGTTTCCTTTATATTTCCTTCTCCTTTCCTTTCCTGGCGCTGTTTTCTCCACACTTCTCATCACTCGTCCCGTGTCTTTCCTTCATCTGTCCTTGTTCCCTTCTTAATTCTCTCAGCTCAAGTGCGTTTACATTGTTCTGGCTATGCCAGGCGATTTCTTCACGTTTATGAATGAGCTTTGGCTGAAGGAAAAACAGTTCCCTTACGTTATTTCTGCCGTATATATATATATATATATATATATATAAATATATATATATATATATATATATATATATATATATATATATATATATATATATATATATATATAAGTAGTAGATGGGGACGCTAACCATCCACTCACTCGATGTAGAGCTGTTCTCGGGTGACTGCCCTTTCCTCTCTTCTTTCTTTCTTTCCTTCCTTCCTCTTCTGACTTTCCTTCTTTCTTTCCTCTTCCTTCTGCCTATGAGTGACTCTACACTCAGTGATAAGAGATATGGCTTCCCATACACCAGGAAACCATTTACTACGCTGGGTGGTTATTATTCAACCAAACTATGACGCCAGTTGGTTTAGTAGGTAATTAAGGCGCTCCAACCGGATAGGTTTACATCCAAGGCATGGTTGGGGTTTATTGCTCACGTAATTCCACTCAGGGATTTGTGAGGCTGGTCAGTATCTTAAATGTCAGGACCAACTTGCATAGCCCCAGGCTCCTACGTTCCTCATGAGGCAACACAGGATTAGAGAGAGAGAGAGAGAGAGAGAGAGGTACTGTGTGGATAGATAGATAGATATATAGCTAGACTCTCTCTCTCTCATATATATATATATATATATATATATATATATATATATATATATATATATATATATATATATATATATATATATATATATATATATATATATATATTGTTACGGAACAGAGAAAGATAATGTACACATTAAGTGAGAATACTAAAAATCACTACTGTCCCGTAAAGTTCCAGGTTCAAAACAAAAGAGTTAGGTAAAATTACAAGTTAAAGTTTAATGCTCAAACTAACAACAAAACATTCAGGACTCATAAGGATAATGTAATGGCAAAAAACAGGTTAAATATATGCTTAACTGCAATAGCCTCTATTAACACGAAATTAGCAAGAGTAAATTTATCTAAGTCAGCCCTGATAAAATGAAAATACCAGATAATACTCAGTGAATGCAAGATATATTATTACAGATACAAAATATTATTAATAAGGGCTGACACCCAAAACACATGAATCACAAAAACCCCACTAGGCCCAAGAACCAACACCTTACGCTACACAGCACAATAAAAAAATGCAACAACAGTTATACTCAAATTACACAGCTGCTAGATGGTTGGAGACTTCCTGAGCACTCAAAATAATAACAACTGTACAGGGGAGGACAGAGATGTGAAAAAAATGAGGAGTAGATCTAAGTTGCAATTAATGTAGAGACTGAGCTTATTATATAGGGGCCGGCAGAGCTTGATACAACTTGTAAGAAGGACGCCCAAATGAAGCCAGAGGGGACAAAGAGTTGACACTCCTGCTCTGAACAACAGAAAGAACTACTTATTCTACTATAAGGGAGGAGGGGGGGAGTGAGGTAGAACACGCTCGTGATCAAACATGCAGCATACTGTACGTTAGAATTACACAAAGGATGATGAAATCATAGGCTATGTAACACCTCCCCACAAAGAAAAAGAAATTTACAAAGGAAATTTCTTATTATTCTAAAACAATCTTTCTAAAGTCTAGATAAGCAATCTGCAATAACATTTTCTTTCCTCTTGACATGTTGTGTGTCTAATGAATACTCCTGAAGAAGTAGACTCCATCTTGTCAATCTCTGACTTTTATCTTTAAACTTACTAAGGAATTTCAGTGGGTTATGATCGGTATAAATGACTATGGGGTCAAAACCAGAACACAAATAAAATGAAAAATGCTGTAAACCCAAAATCAAGGCCAAAAGCTCTTTCTCAATAGTTGAGTAGTTCTTTTGAGGTGGAGTGAACTTCTTACTGTAATAAGATACAGGGTGTTCAATACCCTGATCATCCTCTTGCAGCAAAACAGCCCCAGCTCCTGTATCACTTGCATCAACAGCCATCTTAAAAGGCTTAGCAAAATTTGGAGTAGCGAGCACTGGCTGACTTAATAGGATAGCTTTAAGTTTGCTGAAAGAGGATTCACAGTTATCGGTCCAGACAAATTTAACTCCCTTTTTCAGTAGGTCTGTAAGTGGTGATACAAGAATTGAAAACTTAAGAACAAATCTCCTGTAATAACCTACCATTCCCAAAAATCTTTGTAGCTCTTTCCTACTTTTAGGTCTGGGAAGATCACTTATAACCTGAACCTTAGCTGCTGCTGGTGCAACATGGCCATCACCAATTACATACCCAAGGTACTGAACTTTAGCTTGACCAAACTCACACTTTCATGAATTAGCTACAAGATTAGCCTGAACCAAACGCTCAAGAAATTTACTGACATGGCATAGGTGATCTTTCCAGTTGTCACTGAAGATTAATACATCATCAATAAACAACACACCCTGCCAAACCCTCTGTTACAACATTCATGAGCTTCTGAAATGTGGCTGGTGCATTCTTCATACCATATGGCATTGCAGAACATGCAAAAGTCTTTCCTAGTGTTACAAAACATGAGATCTCCTAAGCACGTTCAGTCATAGGTACTTGCCAGTATCCCTTTAACAAATCAAACTTACTTATGTACCTAGCCTTTCCGATCTTGTCTATGCAATCTTCCACGCGAGGGAGAGGGTAAGTGTCTGTTTTGATTATCTGATTAACACGTCTGTAGTCAATGCAAAGCCGCTGTGACCCACCTGGCTTAGGGGCTAGAGTGACAGGAGAACTCCACTCGCTCTGACAGGGCTCAATCATCTTGTGGTCCAACAGGTAGCCAAGCTCCTTCTGGATGAAAGGAACTTTCACTGGGTTCACACGATAAGGAGGCAGTTTAATTGGCTTTGCGTCTCCAACATCGACATCATGCATCAACACAGTGGTTCTTCCTGGAGTGGCACGGAACACTTGCGGGTACTCTTGCAGTAATGCCGAAAACTCCTGCCTTTCCTTGGGAGGTAGATGAGAAAGCTTAGTCTGGAGATCATTCATGATATCAGGATTCTTCCCCAAACTATCACTCAGGCTCATGCTGCATGGGAGAACTTCACTTGCAGACTCGGGTGGAACAGCTACAGTGCAGACTGGGTTATTTTCGTCCCGCCTGTGATATAACTTTAGCATGTTGATGTGACAAAGTTGCTTGTTCTTTCTACGATCTGGTGTGGCGATGACATAGTTGACATCACTGAGTTTCTTCTCCACGAAATAAGGACCACTAAACTTGGCTTGAAGAGGTTGCCCATGCACCGGTAGCAGAATCAAAACCTGATCTCCTGGCTCAAAGTGGCGTAACCTGGACTTCTTATCATACCAAGTCTTCATCTTCTCCTGAGCAGCTCCTAAATTCTCTCTCGCCAGCTGTAAAGCAGTGGACAGCCGTTCTTTGAACTTCATCACATACTCCAGCAGGTTGACGTCATCTTCCTCCGACAGCCAGCATTCCTTGAGTAGCTTAAGGGGTCCTCTTACTTCATGGCCAAACAGTAGTTCAAAAGGTGAGAAGCCCAGTGATTCATTTGGAGATTCTCTTGCGGCAAATACAACGAATGGAAGACCTTTATCCCAGTCTTTCTGATGTTCCAAACAGTATTTCTTGAGCATCGATTTGAGTGTTTGATGATATCTCTCCAACGCTTCTTGGGTCTGGGGATGGTAAGCTGAAGACGTGATCTGGATGATGCCCAACTCTTTCAGAGACTGCTTGAAAACATTTGACAAGAAATTACTTCCCCGGTCTGACTGTACCTCCTTGGGCAGACCAAACTTTGTGAAGAACCCTAGCATTTCCTTAACCACGTTCTTTGCTGAGATATTTCTAAGTGGAATGGCTTCAGGATAACGAGTAGCCATATCAGTCAGGGGCAACACATAAGAAAATCCTGAAGAAGTCTTAGGAAGAGGGCCCACAATATCCACCAACACACGGGTGAAAGGCGCCTTAAAAGGAGGAATGGGAACTAGAGGTGCAACCTTTTCGGTCTGATTACACTTCCCCACAACTTGACAGGTGTGACAAGACTTACAATACCAGGAAACATCCCTGAAGATACCTGGCCAGTAGAAGTGTTTCAAAATGCGTGCCACAGTTTTCCTCACTCCAAGGTGTCCTGCCAAACTGGAATCATGAGCCACTCGAATGATATCCTGCCTACAAACACGAGGGATGACAACTTGATGTACAACCTCCCATTCACAGTTGGCTGATGCTGTTGGGGGTCTTCACTTCCTCATAAGTACTCCGGACTTTATATAATAACAAGTAGAAGCACCAGCTGACTCTTCCTCACTGCAAGCAGAGTTAGCTAGACCTTTCAACTCAGGGTCAGCAACCTGCAACTCAACCAACTCTTGACGAGACAAATTATCAACACTACGGGGTACTGCCTCATCTGGTGAGTGGTCCAAATTAGCAAGAAAAGTGTCAGCTAGGATAACATCATCATCATCATAATCCTCTAAGTCACCAGTAACTTTAGACTTAGCCCTAGTGACAGCACATGCAGGGAACACATCAGGGACATCACAATCCTGGGTCGCAGCCACTGGCTCACTAGACAACTGAGGAGCTGGACACACTTGACTTCCACCAATATCATTTCCAAGTAAGAAAGTTACACCTGACATTGGCAGTGTCTCAACCAACCCAACCATAACGGAACCATTAACAAAACCAGACTCTAAATTCACTCTGCACAGAGGGACAGAGAAGTAATTATTCCCTACACCTTGTAAGATTACAGTTTCATCAGAGGAATTAACATTAGAGCCTAGAACATTGGTCAGCATAAGGGATTGGCAAGCACCTGTATCACGATATATTTTAACTGATTTCCTGCCATTACTGTCCAGAGGACTGACAAAACCATCAGACAGGAAATTAGCACATGAACTCTTGAGAGTGTCACCCACGTTACGGCTCAAAAGAGGAGCTTCATCATGAGAATTTAATTTACCCCTCAAAGGATGTTCAGTTAACTCAGTTAAAGAATTCTGGGAACTTTCAAGGGTGGACACAAGACCAATTGACTGAACATTTAAGACTCCTTTTTGTTCACATCACCCTGTCTCCTGAAACATTTCTCCGTAGTATGACCAAGCTTACTACAATAAGTACATTTATTTTTCTGAAACCTAGAGGTGGAGCTGGTATTTACTTCCTGAGAAACATCATCTTTATTCTCTTTCCTGTTACCTGTACTCTGAGTAAAGGCAACGTACTTACTCTCAGCTTTCCCTTTTTCTTTAGAATATCTCTTGTGAGTGAGAACATATTCATCAACCGAGATATAGGCCCTGAAGCCATTGCCCAGAGTCGGACACACACACACACACAAAAAAAAAAAAAAAAAAAAAAAATGCAGAATCAGACAAATTATCTATTCTTTTCTCATCAAGATATAGGCTTACATCTTTATTAATACACCTCTTGAAGTCCTCCAGCAAAATCATCTGCTTAAATTTGTCAAAATCAGAATCCACATTCTTAGAATTTAACCACTGCTCTAACAGATCTTCTTTGATTTTTGCATACTCAACATGGGATTGCTTATCTTGCTTATAAGTTGTCCTAAATTTTACTCTATAGTCTTCAGGAACAAGCTCATAGGCCTTAAGAATTAAGCTCTTAACTACATCATAATTATCAGATTGATCCTGAGGCAAAGATGCATAAGTTACTTGAGCTTTACCGGTGAGAACAGTTTGAAGGAGTACTGGCCAATACTTTTTTGGCCAATTAAAACCTGTAGCTACCCTCTCAAACAACTGAAAATACTTTGTTAAATCAGATTCATTAAAAGGAGGGACAATAACATTTTTAGCCACATCAAAATCATCAGAGCTAGATGATCCAGTTCCACCTTGTTTCATGCGATACTCATGGTCTTCCTGAATCCTACCAAGTTCAACTTGTGCCTCAGCCTCCTTAGAACGGGCCTGAAATTCAGCTTCCTTAGCACGAGCCTGCTGCAGGGCTAGCTGTAACTTAGCTAATTCAATCTGCGTTTGCTCATTTGGAGGAGTTACATTAAACAAGCTTTCATTAATCATGTCAACAATTTGATCTTTAGAATGATGAGAGCGAACAGCAATTCCCAATTGTTGAGCAACAAGCTTAAGTTCATTCTTTGTTCTGTTTTCTACATCACACACTGTTTGCACATTTGACAACAAATCTTTGGCTTCATCAAGTGTAGTAATAGTAGACATCATGAATAAATCACAGTCACAAAATATCAAGCAATATCCTTATGATAATATCCTGAATATCCTGATAAGAGGTCGCCAAATTTATGTTACGGAACAGAGAAAGATAATGTACACATTAAGTGAGAATACTAAAAATCACTGCTGTCCCGTAAAGTTCCAGGTTCAAAACAAAAGAGTTAGGTAAAATTACAAGTTAAAGTTTAATGCTCAAACTAACAACAAAACATTCAGGACTCATAAGGATAATGTAATGGCAAAAAACAGGTTAAATATATGCTTAACTGCAATAGCCTCTATTAACACGAAATTAGCAAGAGTAAATTTATCTAAGTCAGCCCTGATGAAATGAAAATACCAGATAATACTCAGTGAATGCAAGATATATTATTACAGATACAAAATATTATTAATAAGGGCTGACACCCAAAACACATGAACCACAAAAACCCCACTAGGCCCAAGAACCAACACCCCACGCTACACAGCACAAGAAAAAATCCAACAACAGTTATACTCAAATTACAGCTGCTAGATGGTTGGAGACTTCCTGAGCACTCACAATAATAACAACTGTACAGAGGAGGACAGAGATGTGAACAAAATGAGGAGCAGATCTAAGTGGCAATTAATGTAGAGACTGAGCTCATTATATAGGGGCCGGCAGAGCTTGATACAACTTGTAAGAAGGACGCGCAAATGAAGCCAGAGGGAACAAAGAGTTGACACTCCTGCTCTGATCAACAGAAAGAACGACTTACTCTACTATAAGGGAGGAGGGGGGGAGTGAGGTAGAACACGCTCGTGATCAAACATGCAGCATACTGTACGTTAGAATTACACAAAGGATGATGAAATCATAGGCTATGTAACAATATATATATATATATATATATATATATATATATATATATATATATATATATGTGTGTGTGTGTGTGTGTGTGTGTGTGTGTTCTGAATTAGCTTGTTTTACGGATTCCATAGTATTCACATCAGTAACACAGACCACCGGACACAGTAATATTTATTATTACTCAATAGTGTCTAGAGCACTGGTTCCCAAACTGGGAGCCATGGTTCCCAGAGGGACCACTGCAGGATTTTAGGGGGCCATGGCTGGCTAATGTAAATAGTATATCAGAATGTGCCTGTGTGAATCGCTTTAAGAGATCTCTTGCTATTTTCCACATGTTTATGTGAATCTGATTTCTCTACCCTTCTATACATAAAAAGTAAAAGCCGAAATCAGTTGGATGTGGACCCAGGTATGAGATGTGCGTTTCAGTTAACCTCGAATCAGTCGACTAACTGAAAGCAAACAGTGTCAACCATCCCAGTGACACATAACAAAATATGCATTCTGACTGATAGTTGTATGCATTAAAAAAAAATAGAGAGCACCAAAACATTTTTTCCCATCATTATCTGTGAGGGGCTTGAAAGACAACAGAAGGGGGGCCACGAGGATGTTAAGATCCCCACAATTGGGGAATGAAGTGAAAAGGTTTGAGAAACACTGGTCTAGAGTCTCAGTAATAGGATTTACCATTCTCTCTCTCTCTCTCTCTCTCTCTCTCTCTCTCTCGCTGGATACCGCATATTCTGCGTACATTTACTGTTTTCTCCCTTGTGACGAGTTTCCCTTACAACACCCAACCTTAACAGTATTTCTTCCATCCAAGTTTAGGTTTGATTCATGCACTCCAAAGCCTTAGGCTGCGCTTACCACAAACCAGTCGAATTGAGTCGACTTATTGGAGTCATTTTACTCCAGTCAACATGACTCATTCTCGTTTTCACCAAGAGTGGCAAAACGAGTCAGAAATTAGTTGTGTGAGTACTCAGCCTGATTTCCATCAATATGCACGTATATTCTCTCGTTGAATTATGTTTTATTGTGGGTTAAACGTAGGAAAAAGGGAATGTGGATTCATACAGTCAACATTAAATGAGCAGATTTTGTGGCATTAGTCTTTTGTTACCGGACCTATTGAACCTTCCAGATAATTTCCATAATTTCTGTTGGCGGTAAATGATGGCGACCATTATCCACTCACATTATATAGTGCTGTCTACTTTTTCCTTCACTTTTATCATTGTTTTTCTGTATCTGCCCTACCACTCCGTATTTCTTTGATATCTCCTGTCCCTTTGTATTACTCTTCGTTCCTCTTCAGGTGGCGTTACTTGGAGTGACAGGCTAAGTGGTTTCCTTTAAGCCAGGAAACTGTTTACAACCCTGGGAGGCAATCATATACCCAACTCATAAGTGTTCCCTACGTGCCGACAAGTGGGTTGGAGAAGCAAACTCCCATCCCTTTTCTGTCCAACTCTCTAATGCAAGAGTTAACCGTTACTCCCAGTCCTTCATTTATGCGTTAGGTCAACTCTGGAACTGTCTCCCTCTGTCTATTTCCTGCTGCCTATGATCTCCAGTCTTTCAAACGCAGTGTGTCCCGGCATCTCGAAATGAATGGATCTTGAATTTGGCTCTCTCTTGTATTTTGTTTTTCTCTTGAAGGGAACTGTTATTGCGGGCTCATGGCCTTTGGTTCCTTCTTCCTCGCATAAAAAAAAAACTCCGTCGTAATCCTGTTTCATCATTCTATTTACTACTCTATCTGAGAAAATTTGGAAAGCCTACGTAAATGTAAAGCAGTGAAGTGATTAAAATAAGCCTTTCGCAACACAACAGCATTGCAAATATAGTTATTTCATCCGAATATGTATGACACTTTTATTGGCGAGTTTTATGGCCTTAAAAAATAATTCTGCTAAACCCAGGAAAACAATTTCGGGGTTGCACAGGATACAGAAGCCACTAAATTCTCATGTTTGACGGGTCACGTGGAGGAAATTCTGTTCCAGGATAACAAAGTAACCGTTGTTCAGACATCAACTCAGGTCACGTCAGAGCAAGAGGATGGGAATTACTGAGCCAGGTCAGTCTGTGAAAGAGGGCTAATCCCTGCCCATACCACACACTCGTCACGGGTGTACAAGAAATGCACTAAAAGAACAGCACCACGTATTGCATCATTAAAATGTGTTTTCACTTATGCCAGGAGTTTACGAAGTCATAAATTCAATGAAAAATTTATTGTAAGAAATAAGCGCTCTGCTCTGATATAGTTTGTGTTACTGAAACATTCTTACATGCTCAAAACTGTAATATATAAAGTGAGTACCAGTTATAAGGACGAATTTCTAAAAATCTTTGCTGACTATCTCGCTGAGGCGGTATGTGTATTTATGTAGAGTTACCTTCACTACAACCTTGCATCAAACACAAAATACTCTAATACGAAAACGAAACATCTCAGTGCAAATATCAGGGCTAACTCTAGTATTCTCAATAACAATGTAGTGTCGGCCAAACTAGCATTTTTCGACGAAACAGATGTATAATTTCTCTAACTGAAGCCATATGTAATAGTCGGAAACTTCAACTTCTATTTACTGGAATTATCTTGCAGAAGTAGAAAATGAATCTGACATACAGCTTAACTTTGTAGAAGATATTTTTTTTATTACCAGCAAGTGCGTGAACCTACTCGCGGTGATATTGTCCCCCCCCCCCTGTGTGTGTGTGTGTGTGTGTGTGTGTTCAGATATAAATGACTCCGAGGAGGTAAGTATGATTTCTTTCGTTTGAAGGCCGGGGGCAAGATTAATGTATATAAACGATGAGATTTTTATGAAAAGTTTACATAACCTACACCTTCAGCCAGTTATCCTAATGTTTCATTTCATTTATATAATGTCAAACTCGAAAGTCATAAATTTACTTTGATAGTATCTGTGTCCATCATGGAGAGTATATATATATATATATATATATATATATATATATATATATATATATATATATATATATATATTCCATTAGCGCCCAGTGTCCTCAATGTAGGACGGAATTGGGCATTTTCAAAGTTTAATAAACAAGAGAACCCCGGGGAGGGGGCCTACGAGCTTCGCGACTATGAGCCGACAGGCGGAGGGCGGTACGCCTAGCAACCTTCGAGCAAAATCCCTCGCACAGGAATTCTGGGAGTTAACGGGATATATCCTCTGTTGTTAATAGACTCCATATAAAGAAATGGGAACCAAAAGCACCATCCTTTTCTTGCAGATGCTTTAACAAATTACGCCCATCCCTTCACTCAGGTGACACACTTGAAATAAATTGTTCCTCCTGTAACCAGGTAATCATATACAGCTGAGGCAAGACCTTCTGATTTTGAGGGGTCACATACTGTATAGTCTTTAGTAAGCCTTTCAGTACAATAGATCGTTTCTTCCCTAAGTCCTATGTAATCGTTTGAAGATAAGAATAAGCTTATTCAATACTTCGTCGTAATGAAGGGATTAGGATGTTTGAGACCATTATAGAGGACAGAATGAAGAGGAACTTTGGAGTCGGTCAAGTATGTATGTGAAAGACTGACAATACTATTTGTCTCCCAGATATATTAAAAGGCAAGATCATGCACGAATTACCAGAACCAATATTTCGTATTGCCAGCAAGACAGTAATCCCTATAACTTCCCAAGCCAATAACGACTCTCATTTTATCAGGTAAGTCCTTGGCTGGTTTGCCAGAAATGTTGGCACCTATGTTAGTTCCCTTAAGTGTCTTAATTACAAGTTCTGCCAAAGTTACCCAATGCCAGGGGGAGTGGGACGAGTTGCAGGATTAAAAGAAAGTAAAAGGAGCACTCAAAAAGTACAATACAGGCACCCTGCAAATAGTGTAGGGGCAGAATGTTTAACGTTGCCCTATGATCTTCCTGTTCGATCGATTTTTCTGGGGATCGAATTGCTTGTTGCCTGAGACAACGCTTCCACTAAGTTTGGTCCAAGTGCGTCAGAATTAAATATGTTGACTTCGCCTTATATACGCAACCTTTGATCTCTTGTTATGAATCAGTTCTTCCTTGGTTTACCCTCAGTGTTTCCATTTGGACTGGTACAAACCAAATCAAGTGTTTAAGTTATAGCGTCCAGCATTTGAACTTGTCCTGTGACACCCGCCTTTGACGGAGTTTTCTCCTAACAAGGCTCCTTCATTTTTGCTTTACGCTGAACTTATAAAATTTAGTCATAAGGAGACAAAAACCGTTTTAACTGACCTTCCTATGTGACTTTGATTTTTTATTTATAGTTCTGAAAACAGGTCAGCTCTTTGGCTAATAATTCCTTCTAGCACGTTTAGCTGAAGTTATGTAAAAAACCGTTTTGGTTATTTTCTTCACACCAATACGTCTACTGGTTGATCTTTAAAACTGCTCTATAACCTTGACTTTTTACTCAGTGTTCATAATATAGAATTCTTTCTTTCTTACCTTATCCTTAACACTTCCACCAAGTTACATAAAAATAGAACCAAAGCTGTTTACCTTGCCACGTTATCTTAATATTTGTTCTTTCCCTCTAACCTTCACCATAAACTGACTGGTCTCAAAACTGATTCTCTTAATCTTTGCCGTGCCCTGAGTCCTATCACAGAGCTTGTTCATGATCGTAAATAAATTACTTAAGTTTACTTTCCCATGTGCCCTTGACCTTGGACTTATCGTTCTCAAATACAATAGGTTAACTTCTTGGCTGACCTTTAATATTCCCACAAAGTTTGGTCCATATCAGAACAAAACTTTTTCTGGTATTTTGTTCACACACAGACAAATATGAACTGAAATTTGACCTTGACCTTGACTTTTGGCTGACTTTTCTCACAACTGTCTGTTCTTTCCCTTCCCTTACCTCAGCTCTTTAGCTCAGTTTGGATTAGATCAAAACTTATTAGGGTGACTTATCATGTATCCTTGACTCTGGACCCAGCAATTTAAAAACAGGTCACCCTCTAGGCTACCCCTCATTCCTTCTACCAATAGTGGTTAAACCAGATAAAATCATTATATTTTGTTCACACACACACACACACACACACACATAAAAAAAGAAGTGTGGAAAATCTTGCTGTCAGGCTGGAGGGGGACTGACCACGGATCCAACATTAGCATCATTTTTCAAACTCCTTTCAAACAATTACCAGCTAGCAACTCCTAACACTGTGGGGATCTCTGCCACAAATGGCCGAATAAATGTTAGTGAAGGGTTAAGGTGACAAGTAATGCTATTAAATAGATGCAACAGATTTTCACCACATTCCCTGCCCACAGCTGCATCACAGAGTGTGCCATCTTATCCTTAACTTCAGAGAATACAATTTGTAAGTGACTTTTGCCTTTCCTCCACTGCTGACATTCCGATATTCACATTTAGAAGTGCAGATGACATGGAATCGTTATATAAAACTAATATGTTCTATACGAAGACTGATGCACGCGAGATACGACGGGATCATACAGCGAGGATCAGAGCTACAGTGTTTATACTACTTTACACTATTTAGTAGCTTATAACTGAGATTAGGAAGAGATGTGCAAGTCTGTGGTGTATAGCAATTTTCCCTAAACGAGAGAGAGAGAGAGAGAGAGAGAGAGAGAGAGAGAGAGAGAGAGAGAGAATCAGCACTGACAAAGGACTTGAAAAACGAGAGAAAATCATTGTTACTGATAAAACTGTAGGAGGGGGAGAGACGGAAGAGGGGGAAGAGAGAGAATAAACAGCAGAGGAGACTTACTATGTAGACGAAAGAGAGTGGAAAAGCGAGTGAAAGCGTCGGAGAGAGAGAGAGAGAGAGAGAGAGAGAGAGAGAGAGAGAGAGAGAGAGAGAGAGAGAGAGAGAGGAGAAGTGAAGCCATAAGGAAGAATAATGAGGAAAACGAGAAAGAGAGAAGGGTAGAAGGGTAGAGAGGAAGGCAAAATGTAGCTGGGAGAAATGAGGCTCCAGGGAGGGAAGGGATCGGAGCAAGATGGAATCCCAGTGTTTGGAGGGGAGAGAGAAGGAGAGAAAGAGGAAGGGAGGAAGACAGAGTGGCAAACAGGGAAAGGCGACAGGAGAGAACAGGACAAAGAAAAGCAAGAAGTGGGCATGAAGGACAATAGGAAGGGGAAAAGGGGAAAGATGGAAAAAATGACAAGAAGAGAAGGTGGCTGCATTGGAGAAATTGCGAGGAAGCTGAAGAAATCGTAAATTAAATTAGCAAACTGACTGAAAAAACAGACAGCAGTTTGCCAAGGCAGGGTGACAACATGGCAACACACAGAGCTGGGCAGTATTTAAATACGAATTTAAATACATTTGTGTATTTAGAACTGTATTTATAAATACATGGGTTTTCATGTATTTAAATAGAGTGTTTAAAAACTTAAATGAGTATTTAAATACAATGTACTTAAATCCTCAAAATATAAAAATGTAAATACTTTTTTTACCAGTTTATTTGGCCATAAACTCGTCCAACTATCTGGCAACATTGCTGGATGTACATTACAAGTTCTCAGTTCTTTTGTTTTTGTTTTGTTCTAAAAAAAGGAAATATATAATCAGAAATTTTCCTTTATCAACCATTTTGTACTGTTAATCATGAATTACTGAATACATATGTTAAAATTTGTATGTATTAAAATGTATTTACAAATATATTTAAATAAATTGATGTATTTACTATTTAGTATTTAAATAGATTCATGAAATGAATTTAGTATTTAGTATTTAAATACATTTCTCCCATGTATTTAGTATTTAATATTTAAATACATTCAATGTATTTAGTGTCCAGCTCAGGCAACACAGTTCTTAAGAACAGCTGAAGAATGCCAAATATTGGACTTTATGCCTTGCAGTACTGAGATCAAAAGGACAAAAAGTACATCTGTTGAAGAGGTGTTAATTACGGGCACGAATAAGCGAAAAGGATGGACAGGGGAACAAAACCGAAATCATTCAGAGTAGAATGAAATTCACAGTTCTGAGCAAAAATTTCAGGTTTGCCATAGGAAAAAAAAATAACAGAACCATCAAAGAAGAAAGTGAGTTAGGAATAAAAAAAGAGGAAAGAAAGTTACAGGAGACGATATGTGTATGAAGACAGGAAGGGAGCTAAAG
Organism: Coenobita brevimanus; assembly: GCF_032717465.1. Classification (NCBI taxonomy): domain Eukaryota; kingdom Metazoa; phylum Arthropoda; class Malacostraca; order Decapoda; family Coenobitidae; genus Coenobita; species Coenobita brevimanus. Next base: position 23,931,138 of record NC_136959.1, on the reverse strand, counting down.
GCGGTAGTGAACATTACAATGTCGCAAAATTTAAGATTTCACAAAAAAGGAAGATGGCAGGAATCTGTTCACATTAGAAGCGGGATAATAACAAAAAATTAATGTAGTGAGTATTACATGGAGATAAGTAAACAGACGATATATTTTGTCAAAAAGTCACACGGCAGTCGCAGCCAAAGTAGAGAATTCAGAGGATATAAGTTCTGGAACAAAAGAACAGTATAGCTTGTCGCGAAAATACTCCCAACAGCCAATTAGGACTTTGAAACCAATAGAGGAAAAATAAGGGGAAAGAAAAGAGGGGCTGCGGTCAGCGTTCTTGGTCAGTCTTGTTTCGGTGAGGAAAAGGAGGTGAGGTTTACTTCAGCAGAGAGGAAGTTACAGGTAAAACCAAGAATGTTGGAGAAATCGATTGAAAGAGTGACACAAGAAACCAAGACATACTACCCAGTCGTCACCTGCAAAAGAGGCTGAACGTGAGGTATTTACACTCCTCCCAATCCTTCCGTCCTGATGACTCCGAGGCTGCATGTTGCACTGCAATTTTTGAAAATTTGGATAGACAGCGAAATGGAAAATGTGCATGTGGTTCGGTTTAGACGGTTAGAGAGAAAAAATTTAATTTGGGGATTATGCTTGGCTATTGTCCATTTTACTTAAATGCCAAAAAACTTCTGCAAAGGAATATACTCAGGAGTAAAATCTTAAAGGCAACTGAAACTGGAGAACCAGCTCTCCCTGCCATCAGCTATCAATCCCCATCCACTTCGAGAATATCACTCTGTTAATCTGTTCCTATAGTGAAGTGTGCAATTATAAGAGAAGTGAGGTGAATTGAGTAAATATTTAGACGTGGCACAGATGAGGTGAACTAAACAATTATTAAGATAAGTGAAGTGAACAAAAAATAAGGTAAAATGAAGTGAGCAAATATTAGAACAACAAGGTGAACTGAGAAAATAATAGTTGTGGTCAAGTAAGACAATATTAAGCAGGGTAGGGTGAGGTAAGCAAGTATCAAGACAGGTGAGGTGAAGTGGGCAAATAGTGAGACGGGGAAGGTGCAATGAGCAACTATTATGATAGGTGAGGTAAAATAGGTAAATACTAGCAAACATGAGGTGAAGGTACTCACAGACGACGGTGTGTAAACATTGCAAGAAAATGTAGGGTGGTACAGTGACATAAATTTGATAGTGATGTTTATAGACTGGTGGAATAAATTGAAACTACATAACGTATAGATTTATGTGTAAGTACAGTTTCTGACCATAACTCCACTCGCTCTTAGTGTAGGGTTGTATAGTGACATAAAGTTAATGGTGATGTTTATAGATTGGTGGAATAAATTGAAACTACATAACGTATAGATTTATGTGTAAGTAAAGTTTCTGACAATAACTCCTCTCTCTCTCTCTCTCTCTCTCTCTCTCTCTCTCTGCATCATTTCATTTCATCCATCCCAACAAAAATGCGAACTCAGTGATCTAGGCTGTACTGAAAAAAAAAAAAAAAAAAAAAAAAGCAGTATCCCTCACAAAGCGCAACACCCTCAGTTTAAAGCTAGTCAGAGGACTATACATTTGACCTAATCCTGTGATCTAGACGCATTGTTCTCAGACTGAACTACTTAATTCTTGCCTGAGCCTTACCCCATCTACTACTTAATTCTTGCCTGAGCCTTACCCCATCTACTACTTAATTCTTGCCTGAGCCTTACCCCATCTACTACTTAATTCTTGCCTGAGCCTTACCCCTTCTACTAGGTTTGTTTCTAGTTTGATCAAGTATATTTGAGCTTTGTCCTGTGACCTTGAAGTTTAACCCGTATTTCTCAGAATCTGATCTCATCATCCTTGCCTACTTTTCAGCCCTTCCACCAAGATTGGTTCACGTAGAACCCAAGCTGTTTGAATTACAGGATCCAACTTTTGGCCTTCCTGGTGGCCGTGGCCTTTGACTGTTTTCAAAATTGATCTTTTCATCCTTTCCGAAGTTTAAAACCTTTCACCAAGTTTGGTTTAAATTGGATCAAACCAGTTTAAACTGCCATATAACCTTCATCTTTCATCGGCTTTTCCCAATTATTATGTCAGTTTCTGGGCAAAATCTGATCCATTCCATAAAGGACGGTCCAGATCTATGCAAAAGAGTTTATTTGGTTCCTACACACACACACACACACACACACACACACACACACACATACACATATTCAATGCCTGCCTCGATTGGGGAGATTAATGGATGGGGAAGCCTTCTTAATTATCGATATTTTATCATATAACAGTTATCATAGTCATATTCTACCCTACAACCAGGTGTTTCAAAAGGCCCACGCGTAGGTTGCGGTTTGCCTTCCTTAGACGTTTACTACGGTACTTCGTACTCTGTGTGTGTGTGTGTGTGTGTGTGAGAGAGAGAGAGAGAGAGAGAGAGAGAGAGTCACGTAGTCTTAAGTCAGCATTAAAAAAAAAAAAAACTCGGTCTAACCTCCTCTAAATGTCAACAGTATGGCCAGGGAGAAGCCGTTCAGGTATATTCGGCAGCACTGGAGTAGCACATCCATAATTCCCGCACGTCCATCCTGGAATTCGTTAATTATGCTGGCTTGGCTACTGCGTTCCGGGTTCCACCGAGGCTGAAATTCCAGAGTGATGAGTATCTGCCTATCTGTTCACAGGTATCTACCAATTTATATAACTACCTGCGAATATACTTACCTATTTATCTATCTATCTATCCGTCTACCTACCTACCTTACCTATCTACCTATCTATCTACATTCCTTACCTACTTTTGTATCTATCTATCTATCTATCTATCTATCTAACTAACTACCTTCCTGTGTGTGTGTGTGTGTGTGTGTGTGTGTATATATATATATATATATATATATATATATATAAGACTTTTGTCGCTGGAATAGGCTGTGGAAATAACCTAATCAGCGTCCGAAACAGTGTTAATCGCTATTTAAGAGGAGGAGAGTTAATCAGGCTGCCATATACGCTTACCATGGTTGTGCTAGTCTAGCTTTTAATGTCACATCGCACGTCATTTTAAGTGTCAATCCGTTGACGTTTTCTCATATCAATCGACATGTTATTCACTCCATTTATCCCATCCCCCATTTGTTGTGTCTCTCGCCTGTAAGCTATTTTATACTTCATTTCCTTGTCGTTTCTCGTAGCATTACTCACAGGATTTCGCGTATTCCATTTTGGCACTCCTTGGTTTAATTACCTTACGCTTGGCATTTTTTGGTGGTAATTTAATGACAATACTCAAGGGAATAATTCTAAGCCAGTTTATATTTCCAGTTGTGTGTGGTATTTTCCTTCTCTTTTTATTTTCTGTATAGAGAAGCTTTGAACAGTATTTTCAGAAGTACTACACACCATGGGTAGACTATCATTGGCACAGCTACCTCTTATCTTCACAGTAATGTCTTCCTAAAAAGAAAACTCTTCGCTTGATATTTTGGTGGCAGTTGTGGCCGTTAGCTGGAAAAATCGTCTGGGGTGAGTCAGAATGATTTCCTGTGTGTAGTATCTCTCAAGTAAATTATTACACGATGCCAAAGGACAAAACCTAAAACCTTGGAACAGAAGAACAACAACCCACCATCTTCAGGTAGATTTAAAAAAGACCAGCAGTATATCATCGGGGGAGAAACGACAAAATACGATGAATCTGTGAGGGATGACAAAGCTCTACAACCAGCATAGAGTCCTCTCATTCGCCATCTGGTCTTAGGGTATTTCCAGTCTTTCGGCGGTTTTCATGAATAGTCCCATTAAGAAAGTTCTCTGCTCTTCTGGCACATATGCTGAGCTGATCATCCAATTTGGCGTTCTTTGAGCTAGATCTAGCGCTTTTCATAATAATTTAGCACCAATAAATATTAGATTTTCTTCTATATCTAGTGTGTTTTGAAGTCCAATTTAGCGCGAAAGTTTGAACAGTTCACCTATATCTTAGCACTTTTTAAAGTTGAGCTTAGCACTTTTGAAGATTTCTGCTTGCCAACACTGCATGCACCGTTGGCCATCATGACTCGTGAATGTCTGGCTTTGTGTGCGAGACCTTTGGAAAGTTTGGAAACTATGACGTGCTATTTTACGGTCATCCTCTCGTTCTCGTGTTGCGCTATGGCCTCGACCAGTGGAAAGCCTACTGGTGTGAAAAAGCGCACCCATAGGCTGCTGACAGTCACCAAGAAGATTGAGTTATTAAAAAAATAGGAGGCGGCTGTTCCTAGGGAGAAGATAATGGTAGATTTCGGTGTGAGCTCTTCCCCTATATACGACATTAAGAAACAGAAGGCCAATTTAGTGCTTAGGGTTGACCAATAATACATGCTCGACATTGTGATTGCAATAGGGTGACCGGCTATGATTGCTAGAAACTTTCTGGCAGGTTTTCCTGGTCATCCGGCAGTTTCTGCTCTTTTGGCACCTGCTTGGTCCCGAAGATTCCAAATGAGAGGACTTTTACTATATTTGCTACTGATGGCAAAGACTTGCAATCCACAATTCTGGGAATAAGGATAAGAGTCTACGAGTAGGTCGCTTTGTCCTACTTTGGGTCAGCAGTTAAAGTTGCACTTGGTGACAATCTGGTCATTCCTGTTCCAGATACTCTGGAGTCCCATGTATATTTTGCAGATTGTTAAAAGTAAGTCCAAAATGATAAATCATTTTGGTACAAGCAAGGTCAGAAAAAAAAAGTGAAAAAAGATTGAAAAAACAGCATCAACAAATGTACAAAACAAGACAGAAACCTGCAGTAGTAACACCAAATCGATTTTAAACCAATATCAACCATCTCAGTAAAGCACCAACACCTACAAGGTAAACATTGTATGGAGAGGTGGTGGTACGGTGGTTGAAAGAGAAAGGCATCTTATTTTGGTCCGGTAAAGGATATCATGGTCCGTACATCATTTTTACTAGGAATCTGAACGTTATTTTTGCACCGCTAATCCTGAATGAGATAACCATTATATATGTTACAACTAAGTGATAGTGTTATGACCAGTGAGGTGTGTGATGCATGAGAGTGTCATTGTCAACATGGACAATGTAAGATTATAAGTAGTTACATTAGAAAGGTCTGGGGGACGTAGAGCCTCAGTGGTATATCAGAGATTTGAGCATGTTGACTATAGTAATAACATTAAAATCAACTCAACATTAACGTTCACAACAACCATAACCACTTGCTAAGGCACTGTAGCACCAATAAAAGTCCCTTGGGTTAATGGACTGGCATAAAAGACAAACGGTTTGACGGTTCAGAGTACAGTGTGTAGGATGGCTGACATATGACAATGTATCATAATAGCTAGTGCCGGCCAGCACAGGTGATGCTGACCAACCTGATGAGATTGCTGATACACTACCCCATACACAGGTTGAATTTTGACCTTACTCTCTGACCTTTGGACTAGTCATTTATCCTTGATTTAGCCTCAACCCTTCCATAGCTATAAACTTTAATTTGACCTTGCCAGGTAACCTTGACCTCTGACATATTGTTTTAAAAAACAATAGGTCAGCTGACTCTTAACATTTCCACCAATTGGAATCAAATTATTTAGTTTTTGTTTTCGTGTTAAACACACACACACACACACACACACACACACACACACACACACACACGTAGAACTATGGTCTTGAGTTTGATTAACCCGTCACGTCCTGAGGTTTTCCGCACCTCCGACACCCCCCAGTCCCGAGGTATTTTCGATTTTTTTTTTTTTTTTTTTTTTTGCTAAAACCTCCGCTTTTGGTGAGAAACATCGAAAATTCATAGAGAAATCGCTCACCTGAGGTTTAAAATACTCAATCCAGGTAGGAGTTCCTCCTTACCTGACTGGGTTTTCTAACATGCTGGCACCAAAGAAAACGAGTTCTATGGGAGGGTAACTATTTTATCCACTCATAAACGGTATTTAATTTTTTACTTGGTACGAAGTTATATGTAGTATGAGAGTATATTGGTTTTCAAGCAGTAATATACGCATTATAAGCATTGTTTCACTCACTAACTAATCACCATTCATGACCTTTTTTTCCCAAATTACCTTATCATCATTTCTGACTGTTTCTTCCTCTAATGCTATGTAAACCTTGTCCTCCACATTGTCATCGATTGGGGAATCACTCTGGCCCTGAATGTCTTTATTGGCCAGGTCACTGGTAACAGGTGAATTGCCGAGACAATGGCCTGAGGGGGGGGAGGGGGGAGGTTATGCAGTGTAAGGCATTGTCCCTGCTTGGCATCTTGTAGAGGAATAGAGGAAGGTGTCCCATGTATACATACGAAAAATCACGCTCGAAAATTGAAAATTGTGCAAATTAGGGACCTTGCAATTGCACGACGTACCGGTACGTCGCCGGGACTGGCAAATGCAAATCGTTGCAACGTACCCATACGTCAACGGGATGGGGCGGGTTAATCTAAAAATTGATAGCATTTGTTCTTGCCTTACTGTCAACTCTTGCATTAAGTTTGATCTAAATTGGATCAAAAACTGTTTTAAGTTTACCTTGACATGTGGCCTTAACATCAACACTGCATGATATCAATTCTCACATTCACTGCACTATACTAAACCTCTATCGCGCCAGCGATAACTACGCGATGTTCAGACTACAGACACAGTACTTAAACTTTGTCCTACCTCTGTCACAGCACCACACACTATATCGCACCACAATATCATCACCCCAGTTTGTCACCGCTCCCCGTCCCACTTACATCATCACACCACACCATACTACCATCCAATCTACAGCATATGCTGCACTCTCACTGTAACTAAAGGCTTACTAAATCTCAGACATATCATTACACACTTCATCACACCAGATTTGCCACTTCACTATCAACCACAGTGAATCATCACACACACACACACACACCACGTCTCTCCATCGCCCCCATAATTCCACATAGTCGCCATTGTCAAAGCACTAGCAAGAGACCCAATTTTGCAGGGAACACACTAGAGGTGATAAGCAGCACCTCAAGTATTCCCTGGATATACACACCTCCACAAGAAACACCTTCCCAGTATAAAGATGTTCATGGTGGAAGAATGTACCAGTAGATGGTCCGAGATGCATTCCTTGACCACTTCCTTGCTTATTCCTTTCGTTTCTTCTCGTTATTTTCCCTTGCCTTCTTACTTTTTTTTTCCTTTCCATCACTCTCTGGTTCCTTGTTAAACCTTACTTTCCTCGTTTCTCCTTTCATTTCTTCCTTTTATTTCCCAGTTATTTTTCCTTTTCTGTTTTCTTTTCTGTCTGTTTTATACGTTCCTCTTGTCTCTCCATGTACTCTCTCGCTCTAGTATTTTAGGAGTTTACGGATTACTTTGGTTGTTCCTTGTTTCACTTCTCTTATGATATAGTAAGTTGTCTTTCTGTATCACACTGTAGTATACGTATCAGTGTTTACAGATGAAGTAATGCGTTGATACAGCATTTTAGTTTGTGAAATACTGTAAAATCTTCAGCTCCAGGACATTATTTCATTTTATTCATGCTATTTCCTGACGAGCTTACCCAGTAGGGCAGACTTTTTGAAATGGTAAAATTAAATACAGGCCTGTATTCTCCTTGGTTAAGGAAGCTCCCTAACAGCCCTTTCAAAGCGAATTATTTTGCTTATTACACTCTGATGTCCTCTTCTAAACTATTTAAATTATTTTCATGTAAATTCTGCATAGATAAGTTTTAAAAGGTATTAGGCAGCTGCGTCTAGAAATAAAGCGCTAAGGAAGAGATGATAAGGAGCCTCCTCATCTTACGAGAATACGGGCCATACTTACTCAGTGACAAAGGAGCTGAATCAGAAATAGGGAGACAAAGTGGGAAGAAATGATGGTGGGTGAGCAAGGGTAAGGATAAGGAAGACAATGAATGATTCAGAGAAGAAAAGATGCTCAGTTTTATCGTACGAGTACTGTACGTTGGTCCTCTCTCTCTCTCTCTCTCTCTCTCTCTCTCTGTATCGACGGTAAAGAAGGCAGCAGCAAGTATGCAGGAAGACAGATAATGAACGTGTCTGCCAAGTACCAGCCACCAGGCGACACAACAGGCCCGTAGTGGCCACACCAGGCAGGGAGTCCTATGGTCCATAAAGGTAACATTGATAGGCTAAAGTTTACCTTGAAGAATATTAAGCAGTAATTATCGTTTAAATGTGAATTCAGCCCGGCCTCAAACATCCCCCTAAAATAATTGTTCAAAGAGCAAGCAAAGACGGTCTTTTCGCCTGCTGTACCTATCATGTCATGCAATGCCACAGCCTCCTAGAAACTTACAGTATGTACGCTTGTCCAATTACTCGTCTTCTGTGTCATTTCCCCCACATTACTCGATATTTCAGATTTCATCGTATCTAGATTTTATTGGAAAAAAGTACAGTGTGAATGATGACATACTATGCTGATACTCAGAAAGGCGGATATCATATACACTGAGATATTTGGTTCTGGGCTACGGACGCAATCATTGCTAACCATTCCATCCCAGCAAAGACGTCGTACTGTACATACTGGGCAGAGGTTAAGCTATACTGATTATTATTTTAAGAATTTAATGGACAGCTTCATATAAGGGAATGGAAGCATTATAGTCACTAGTCCCTTCAGTCTGATGACGTAATGTTCATGCCGCATGATGTAGACTCAGTTCTTCCCATCAACATACGTATTTTTCTATGAGTGTTGTGTTTTTTAGGTGTGTCAGTGGGGTGTTGTGGATAACTCATATCAATGACCACATCCCACTAACACGGGCACACATGCCTCCAGATACACAACAGTTTACTACTAGTTCATTCTGTTTTTATTTCCGGCAAGGAGGTTATGTTTTACCCCAAGTTGGTTTGTTTGTTTCTTTGTTTGTCTGTCTGTTAGCAGGATTACTCAAAAAGTTATGAACGGATTTTGTTGAAATTCAGTGGACGAGTGGGCCATGCGCCAAGGAAGAAATTATTTAATATGGGGGAGGATCCGGATCCAGATCAGGAGTATCCCCGACAATACCTCCAAAAGTTCTCAATGAATTTCAATGAAATTTTGTGGATAGGTGGGCCATGGACCAAGAAAGAACTGATTAATATGGGGGGCGGATCCTGATCTGGATCCTATACCCGCGGATCCGGATCCGGAACCATTTTAATAGCAATGGAATTGGCGGAGGTATGCGCTCTCTGAATACTTTCTAGTCAGAGACTGGGGAAAAGGTTAATTACCCAAGAGTTATCTGAGCGTACTCTAACTTATCTTTGTTTCTGCACTGTCACTGTGATAATTTATATGTCAAACTTTTGCAGTCGGGATGTTTCATTTACTTGTCTGACAGTAATTACGAGATGCAACCAAGACTTCCAGCATCAGTGAGAATGATGGGAGGGGGAAAGAGGACAGCCCACCACCACCTACCCTCCCCCCACCTCCAGTTTCCATATCATGACCATTAGACAATTTTATTCCAGTTTTGAGAGGAATGCGTCCTGTATCACGAAGTGTGTGTGTGTGTGTGTGTGTGTGTGTGTGTGTGTGTGTGTGTGTGTGTGTGTGTGTGTGTGTGTGTGTGTGTGTGTGTAATTCACCGGGTCGGTCAGGATCAATTGATGGTCGTGATGGTCAGCTTTTACCCTCCTGGAAGGGAGCTGAGAGCTCATATAGTCCTATCTAAGGGCAAGGCTGTGACCTTCTCACACGCACACACCCGTCCCCTTGCTCAAGGGGGACAGTAACCACCCACTTCGTCAGTGAAACTTTTCGCAACCTGAGCGAGGCGCAAACTCCCGTCCACCAGTTGGCAAGCGGGAACGTTACCACTGCACGAGCGAGCGGTGTAAATATGTGTGTGTGTGTGTGTGTGTGTGTGTGTGTGTGTGTGTGTGCTCTCGCGCTAGACTAACTATCTATCTATCTATTGCCGACGCCACAATCCCGCAAGGGGTGGCCATTTGACTTTAAGTTAGTTATTTTACGGGGAGGGGCACTAACCCTCCACCAACCCACTTGTTGACACGTAGGGAGCACGTATGGTTTGGTTATATGGTTACCACCCAGCGTTGTAAATGGTTTCTTGGCTTACAGGACACCAATAGGCTTGTCTTTCAATGTAAAGCCACCTATAAAGGAAAGAAAAGCAATAAGAAGTGACAGGAAAGATGGGAGAAATAGGAAGAGAGGATGACAGGCACAGAAAAAGAATGATTAAGGCTAAGGAAGAAGGAGGCAGCACTGCATCAAGTGAGTGGATGATGGTCGCCACCACCTACCACTAATAGATCTGTATATTCTTGCTTCTGCCTTTTACCATTAAGTCACACTGGCATTCTGATGCTTGCCGTGAGAAGGCTTCATAATAACAACACATTATGCCACTCCTCGCATATGGCCTTCGGTAACATATCTTGTCGTGGTGTGTGGATATACCAACTTTCCCTGTTCTCATTCGCCATCAGTAAACTAAGTAGTAAGGGTTTAATCTTAATGCGATGTTATATAAACATGGGTACTTTGGACACAGTAATGCTGTAGTTTTATGTCGTGCCCTTCCTTCATGAGGAACTAAGATATTGCCCATACTTAGAAGACTTGGTTTAATCTTGCAGTACTTTGTAAAAGAATGCCCTTTTGAGCTTCATCATGGGATCCGAGAGAGATCAAACACTAGACCTCTTACTAGCGTCCGCTAGAGTGATAGAAATTAATCGTGTACTATAGTATTATGTATATTATTATACTGGTTATACTAAATCATAAGATACGAGTAATGCATAGCATAAATGTGTGCTCTATAGAACCCCAGAATCTAATCTACTCCTCCTTGACCCACTGCCCACCAATCCTCCAGATTTTATTTGAAACTGATAGAAAGATTTTAAGATATTTTGTACACAAACGGACAGGCAGACACGGATGAATAAATAACCTCCGTCTAACTTCGTTGGATAAAAGTAATAATCCTGAATATGGGCTTGCAATAACTATAAACATATACTGTACATTCAGATTACATCGGAAATCTATCATACGCTCATCAAGCATTCTCCAAAGTCCTAATTCATTTTTGTCGTGTTTTAGGTTTTGTCTTGGTGACATGAGGGTAATATATGAGTAGAGATACACTTTGCATACAGTCATAATACATACATAATACATGATACACTCAGTATACAGGGAAAGTTGGACGCTCTGCCATGTAGTGTGGAGTGACACTGTGAGTTGGAGGCTGCCTGCAGACTCCATAATGTTACAAGTTGACATTGGTTTGCTTCACACGTTGCCTGAATATCAAGTGAGACGCGAGGATGTTCTCACTACCTCCCCTGGGACTGCACACACTACCAGAGAGAGAGAGAGAGAGAGAGAGAGAGTACATAGTAAGTACAGATAACAGGAGGCCTTTTGTCCCATGACGAGGTTAAGAAAAAAAAGGCTAATTGTACTTAGATCTAACCAACGTGTAAAAGGAAAGAATATAGATGAGGAATGACCTCCCCCTCCCACCAGACCATTCGGATATACAAGCAGGAAAAAGATAAAGAAGAAAACAGCACACCACGTACGTTAGAAAAAACAAGCATGAACATTCTATAGAAGAGGCAGAAGAGGAACGACTATGCACACTGTAATCTCAGTTCTACAAATTTGTTAAAAAAAAAAAAAAAAAAAAAAGCAAATACGGTCGCCGAATATTCTCGTTTTTAAGCAACCATCTCACGTTCATCGGCACACACTTCAACCTGGAATTAAACAAGACTCAGTTAGTTATAGCCTATAATCTCAAAATATTTGTCTAGTAACTAGACAACCTATGGGTCGCGACCCAAATTTGGGTCGCCAAGCTATTTGGAGTGGGTCGCCAAGAGACAAATATATTACTGATATTAATAATGTTGTATACTATTACTTTTTAACATATTACCGTACTTGTCGATACTTCACACTTTACATTCTCTCTCTCTCTCTCTCTCTCTCTCTCTCTCTCTCTCTCTCTCTCTCTCTCTCTCTCCTACAGTAGGCGATTGCATTTGGCTTAAAAAAAGAATATTACCATGCACACAACTGGGAGTAGAGTACCGGTACTGTACATTTTATATTTTAAAACTTAACCGTTTTCATTTCGGAGTAATGATGCCCAGCTCATGGCTTACGTACGGTACCGAGGTCCAGAAGACATGGAAGAGGAATTTCTGTTCTGTCGGCCATTACACACGACCACAACCAGGGAAGATATTTTCAGTACTGTGGACTCATTCTTCAAGGAAGCAAGGCTTCAGTGGAATCAGTGTTTTATGTCTGTTGTGATTGTGCACCAGCAATGCTGAGAGTACGTCATGGCTTCATTGCTAGAGTTAAAGAAGAAAATCCATTCGTGCTGATTGTTCACTGTCTCCTCCACCGTGAGAATCTTGCTTCTCAGTGGTTGTCACCTGAGTTACAGAAAGTGATGCAGGAAGTCATCCAGGTAGTCAGTTTCATTAATCTAGGGCTGTGCCCTCCAAGATCATCAGTCGGATGTGTTATGATTTTGGTTCAGAACATGTACACGTGTTGTACCACTCTGAGGTTAGGTGGCTGTCACGAGGAAGGGTGCTCCAACGGTTGCCTGAAATGCGGAACGAGACTGAGATATTTCTTGCAAAAAACAATCATTCACTGGCCGCAAAGATTCTCTGATTCAAAGTAGGTGATGCAAATGGCTTATCTTGCAGATATCTTTGCTGAGATTAACGCCTTGAACATTTCAATGCAAGGTCACGATCAGACATTAGTTGGGCTGTCAGAGAAGGTAACTGCATTCAAGGGGAAACTGAAGCTGTGGAAGAGTAAAACTGAGACTGGGAAGACTGTGTCGTTCCATCTTTGAGTGAATTTCTGGAAGACGAAAAATTTTCTCTCACCCAGGTCCAAAGCATCATTGTGGAACATATCTCCAGATTAATCGAAGAGTTTTTCACTACATTCCTGATAATGTGTTGAAATATGCCTGGGTAAGAAATCCCTTCAGCATTGAAGCTGAAGTCTTGCCTGACGAGATTTCGAACATCAGCTACCTCCAGGAGCAGCTCATCGAGGTTCAGAATGATGAAACATTTTGTTATGATTTCAGGAAACAAAACGAATCACTGAGCTCATTCTGGATCAGAGTTTACAAAGAAAAGAAAATTCTTTTTTCTTTTTTTATGCGAGGAAGAAGGAACCAAAGGCCACGAGTCCGCAATTATTGTTCCTTCCAAGAGAAAAACAAATTACAAGAGAGAGCCAAATTCAAGATCCGATCATTTCGAGATGCCTGGACACACTACGTGTGAAAGACTGGAGATCATAGGCAGCAGGAAATACAGACAGAGGGAGACAGTTCCAGAGTTGACCTGTTGCATAAATGAAAGACTGGGAGTAACAGTTAACTCTTGCATTAGAGAGTTGGACAGAAAAGGGATGAGAGTTTGCTGCTAGACGGGTGCAACGCGCCCGTCGTAGAGGAGGAGGAATGCATACAGACAGTTCAGAGGAGCAGTGACCATTGAAGTAGCGATAGAAAAGAGATAAAGATGCAACAGTGCGACGAAGAGACAGAGGTTGAAGGGAGTCAGTAAGACGAGGAGAGTTAATGAGACGAAAAGCCTTTGACTCCACCCTATTGAGAAGAGCTGTATGTGGGGAGCCTCCCCACACATGAGAGTTGTACTCCTCACAGGGGCGGATAAAATCCCTGTATGGAGTCAACAACTGTACAGGCGTAAAGAAGGAACGGAGTTGGCTTAGCACACCTAATCTCTTGGAAGCAGATTTAAGAAGAGATGTAATATGATCTTTCCAAGATAAGTCCCGAGTAAATGAAACCCCAAGCATGTTCAAGGATGATGCAGGATTAAGCTGAATATTATTAAACATTAGTGGGTAAACCTGCGGAATATTTTGTCGGGTTAATAGGTGTAAAAACTGAGTCTTTGAAGCATTAAAAACAACCAGATTATTTTTACCCCAGTCAGAGATACAAGCCAAGTCAGACATTAGGTGTGCCATAGCCTCGTCCCTTGCTTGTTGAAGTAACTGCTGAGATGGACGTTGCGGGAACCGAATTGACAGGTGAAGGGTGGAGTCATCAGCATATGAGTGGATAGGGTTAGATGTACAGCTTAGAAAGTCATTGATGAATAACAGGAAGAGAGTTAGTGATAGGACAGAGCCCTGAGGAACACCACTGTTGATAGATCTAGGAGAAGAACGATGGCCGTCTACAACAGCAGCTATAGAACGAACAGAAAGGAAGCTAGAGATGAAGGCACAGATAGAAGGATAGAAACCGTAAGAGGGAAGTTTGGAAATTAAAGATTTATGCCAGACTCGATCGAAAGCCTTTGAGATGTCAAGTGCAATGGCAAAGCTTTCGCCAAAGTCCCGAAAGGAGGATGACCAGGAGTCTGAAAGGTAGGTGAGAAGATCGCCAGTGGAGCGTCCCTGATGGAACCCATACTGACGATCAGAAAGAAGATTGTGATAGGAAAGGTGCTTTAAAATTTTTCTATTAAGAACTGACTCAAAAACTTTTGAGATACAGGATGTTAAAGCAATTGGACTATAGTTAGAGGGTTGGGAATGGTCACCCTTCTTTGGGACTGGCTGAATGAGAGCAAACTTCCAGCAAGAAGGAAAGGTATGAGTTGACAGACAAAGGCGAAAGAGTTTGCCTAAGCAGGGTGTAAGCACAGAAGCACAGTTCTTGAGAACAACAGAAGGGACTCCATCAGGCCCATATGCCTTGTTAGTATTGATGCCAGTGATGGCAGAAAATACATCAGCTGAAGACATTTTAATGTCAGCCATGAGGAAGTCAGAGGGGGGAAGTGATGGAGGAACAGCACCGGAATCGTATAAGGTGGAATTGGAGGAGAAAGTCTGCGGGAAGAGATCTGCTTTATCAGTAGCAGAAATAGCTACAGAGCCATCAGAGTAGAAAAGAGGAGGGAAAAATGATGAGGTAAAGTTGTTAGAAAGGTTCTTGGCAAGGTGCCAGAAGGCGTGGGAAGAATTCGAGTTGGACAGTTGAGAGCATTTAGTACGGATGAAATTATTTTTAGCAGAGCGAAGAACAGACTTAGCATGATTCCAGGCAGAAATGTATAGAAGATGTGATTCAGGGGTGGGTTGGCTCTGGTACCTTTTATAGGCCCTCTTCTTGTTCCGGACAGCATTAGAACAAGCGTGATTAAACCAAGGCTTTGTTGCATTAGTCAGAGGATATGAGAAAGGAATGTATGCTTCCATGCCCGAGAGAATAACCTGCGTAATGCGCAAGGCACACCCAGATGGTTCCCGGCCATGGAAGCAATAATCATTCCATGGAAAATCAAAGAAGTACTGCCTGAGGGCCTCACAATCCGCAGCTCCAAAATGCCACAGACGTCGTTTCTTTGGAGGGTCCACAGGCCGTACCGGAGCGATAGGACAGGTTAAAGTGATAAGGTTGTGATCGGAGGAGCCCAACAGAGAGAAAAGATTAACAACATAAGCAGAAGGATTAGTAGTAAGGAAGAGGTCAAGTATGTTGGAGCTCTCTCCGAGGCGCTCAGGGATATGGGTAGGGTGCTGTAAAAGCTGCTCTAGGTCATTAAGGATAGAAGATGTGTAAGCTAGTTCACCAGGTGGATCAGTGAAAGGAGAGGAGAGCCAAAGATTGTGGTGAACATTGAAATCTCCTAGAATGGAGATTTCAGAAAGAGGAGAAATGGATAGAATGTGTTCCATCGTAGAAGTAAGATAGTCAAGGAAATTTTGATAGTCAGTAGAATTAGGAGATAAGTAAACAGCGCAGATATATTTAGTCAGGGAATGACAGGAAAGCCGAAGCCAGAGTGTAGAGAATTCAGAAGAATCGAGTTCAGGAACACGAGAACAAGATAGGTCGTTGCATACATGTACGGAACATCCACCTTTGGCTTTGAAATGAGTATAAAGTAGGAGGATGCAGAAAAGGGTTTGCTGTCAGTTGCCTCAGACAGCTGAGTCTCAGTTAGAAAAAGAAGGTGAGGTTTAGAGAAGAAGAGGTGGTGCTCAACAGAGCGAAAGTTAGAGGAAAGGCCGCGAATGTTGCAGAAATGAAGAAGAAGAGAGTCAGACAGTGGTTCCAGGCAGCTCAAGTCGACACCGGGAGAGGGGCGGAAGGTGGGGGCATTTATGGTCCCCCCTCCTGGGACTCCGAGGCTACGTGTAGTGCTGCCATGACTTTTTTTTAAATTTTGGAAAAGGAAGTGTAGTGTGTACTGTGCATGTAGTTTGGTGTTGATAGTTAGAGGAACTTGTATTGGAGAGCATGCTGGCCTACTCTCTGTGTTACTGAGACACTGAAAAAGTTCAGCAAAGGGGGATGGTCGGGACCTAGTCCCGAGGGCTGATGAAACGGGAGCTCCAGCTCTCCCTGTCATCAGCTTTCCATCCATCTTGGGAGTACTGCCCTGCTTGACTGGTGCTACAGTCTACTCCTACAAAAGGTGAAGCCCTGAAAGCACTCCTTCCCTTTACTACAACTCATCTGTGTGAGACAGGATTTTCTGCGCTCACAAAGTACAGAAACCGTCTACAACCAGAGCATGACCTAAGATGCAATCTGTCATCTAAATCACCCCGGTTTGAGAAGCTGATTGAAACTTTTCAGTGCCAGGGATCTCACTGATTATAGTACTTTATGTCTCAGACAACATCCAAAATAGTGACTCTCTCCTTAATGGTCAGAGTAAATAGGTGTATCATGAACATGAATGAATTATTTTGATTTTCTGATCTTCGATTTATTTTTTTCCTGCCAAAATGTGTTGGTATTTTAATTCTTAGGAAGTACATATAATAAAAAAGAAATTTATTTATTATGACATCAATGAAATATTGAAATATTACTTTGGTTTTAGTCACATGATATGACACATATGTTTGTTTCAATTCAGAGTAAGTTTACGAGGGTTTCGATCGCCATATAGACCATCTTATGGATTTTGGGTCGTCAAGAAAAAAGGTTAAGAACAACTGGTCTAGTTGAACTGTAAACGTATACGTATCGATAGTTTTTGCACTCACTACTGATGCATACAGCCTATATCATTGTTACACTACGGGACCATTAAAGTAATTTTTCCCTATATTAGTGTTGCATCTCTTCATTCTGAGTTTCATTACATAATTGCTGGTCACATTATCACTCTGTATTTCGAATAAATCATCTTATCTAACATCGTCAGATTCATTAAGAATTTAAAATACTTCTATTAGATCTCCGAGTCACCGTTGTTTTAGAGAAAAACAAATTTCTTTAGTCGCTCTGCAGTATATAGGGTAAATTTCGCTGCGATGTCTTTTTTGTGGCTGCGTTGCATATTCATGAGTCTGTCTTCGTCCATTATAAGATGCATGCACTATTGCTGCTAACAGTATTCTAGGTGTGGTTTAACTAATGAGATATAAAGCTTAGAAATTACATTCGGCGTTTAATTGCTAAGTCCTTCTCGTCCTTTACCTCGTCAGTGTCGTATCGAACATGGTGTATTCATAGTTAATGCTTTTGTCGCCAGAGGACATCACCTTACATTGCCTTTATTAAATTTTATCTTCCATTTTTCACTCCAGTTTAATAACTTACCCAATCTTCTTTTGTAATTACTTATCTCCAGCTTTCATGTCATTTGCAACTTTCGTTCCCTTAGAAACGAGTCCTTTTTCTAGATCATTGATATAGAGAAAAGCACTGGCCCTAGAATTGACCCTATAGTAATTCCGCTTGTTACTTCTAACCAGTCTAATGATTCGCCATTCATTACTACATATTGCTCGCGATTAGTTAACCAATCATCAATCCATGAATATAATTTATTAGAGACCGTGGGCATTTAGTTTTTCAAGAAGTTTTAGACTGGGGACCTTATCAAACACTTTCTGAAAATCTAAGTAGATGACTTCCGATGTTGTTTTTGGCCCCAGTTACCCTATACTGTATGTTTGTTAAAAAAAAAAAAAAAAAAAAAAGATCATTTGTAAGTCATGATCTATTATTACAAAGCTTGTGCTGATTATATAAGATTATGGTTATTAAGGAAGACGGTAATTTTTTCTGACTTTTTTTTTTTTTTTTTTAAAAATTTTGCATAGCCGTGACGTTTGCTTTATTGGGCAGAAATTTGTGGCGCGTTTATATTGCACTTCTTAACGATTGGTGGTATATTTGCGAGCTTCTATTGTTTATGTCCCGCACATTCAGTTAATGACATATTGAATATTTTAGTCATAAAGGCTAATTATCTGTAATATTCACTAATTATGCAAGGAGATATCTGGTCTAGGCCAGTTGATTTTTTTGGATCGATTTTTCTGGAGATAACACTTCTTGTCCTATTACTTCGTTGACTGATAACTTACCATCTTCTGGTCCTGAGAAAACTGTTTGTGGGATGGGAATGTAACACTATTTTCTTTATTAAAACACCATGAAAGGAGTCGTTCAGTATTGTAGCTCTTGTTTGGTTAATATGTACGAGAACGTCTTCCGGGGTAAGTCGAGGCCGTTGGTTATCTTGTGCCTTTTCTTACTTCTTACAGAATAAAAAATATTATAGGGTTTGACTTTGATTCTCGAGAAGATTCGCCTAGGTGCCCCATTTAGTTTTCTGAATCATACTCGTAGATTTCAGTTGTAATCTAAAATATTAGGTAATTTCATCGTAATTTCCTTTACGTTTGTATTTTTATTTGCTTTTCTCTTGTGACCAATCATTTCTTCAATGTTCTTCGACATGCAGGCAGGTTATAAGTGTGATTATTTCTTCGGGTAGGTCAATTATCGGTATATTTTTTCTTTGTACAGACATCAATCGTGTGGTGAATATTTCCCACATTTCTTCAACGTTATCCATCTGTAGTAACTTAATCCAGTTGATGTTGGCTATTTCGTTCTCACATTATCGAAAATAGATTTTTTTTTTTAAACTAGGAATCAAGAGGCTTTTTCACTGGTCTTACAATGCATGTAAGTTTCAAGTCGGATGATTACTGTATTTGCTGTTACTAAATCTTCCTCCTTCATCACACTGTTTTTTTTTTTTTTTATAAATTCACCGTCTGTTGCCAGGGCAAGGCCAAGTTTATTACTACCATACATCGGCGTATTCACTGCCTGACTTAGTAATGCAGCCTCCAGGCCCGTAGCCAGGAAGGGGGAGGGGGAGGGGTCGAGAAGGTCGGACAACCCACCCACCTGCCTGAAGGTTTAGTTTCTCACTTTTTTTTTTTTTTTTTTTTTTAACAGTGCAAAAAGAGTCACTCTTCGTTGCTCATACGTTTTGTGCTGCTTCCCAACGTCACATGCATACACACAGACCCCCAATCCAAGCATGCAGTAGACCTTTGACCAGCCGGCTGCTGTGCAGATCCAGATTCAGCAGAAAAGACTCTCCTCCCCCCTTCGAGATGTTTGGTTACGCGCCTTTGGTCTATCAGTTCTAACAACGTGTTCCCTTCAATGTCTGCACACGATTTTTTGAAGTCAATATTTGGATTACAAAAGTCCCCCAAATAATTCCTTCTTTGTTTTTTGCAGTAAT